>NC_064616.1:892254851-892566518 GCF_023898315.1 Schistocerca nitens
TACAAAAAAGGAAATAGAAAAATCTTTCTCAGATTCTTTCTCAAAAACAGAGGTAATCAATGTTTAAATGTGTTAAGTAATCTTAAAGACAGGGTATATGGTAAACAAATAACTGGATTTACTTTTATTGCTAGAGGCAAAGAAAAACTGTATAATTTCGAGTATAAGTTTATTTTTAAATAGATCGTTATTACCGGTCAAAATATAGATGGAATTGTCATTGAATGATTTTTATATTTCAAATAGTGTTTATGATAATCTTTATTAAATAACTTATACTATTAACACAAAAATAAAAATGACTCAAGTTTTCTACCTGGAAGATTAAAAGATTTTGGTAAATCAGTTCCACTTGATGTAAAATTAATTGTATTTAATGCAAGAATAAGAAGTTTAATTAATTTTTATTCTATATGAAAGGAGAGTCATAATCACATCTACTACTTGAAGTGTAAAAAATTTATTGAAATATATAATTGTCAAACATTAACAACTTTTAACAAATGGAAAAGAATTAATAGAAGATATTTCTTCAATTTTTAAATCCAAATAAATAAAATTTATGAAAAATTGGTAGGTAATGGTTTAAATATTCGTGAAAAACCTGTTAATGGCTTACATAAAACAATGAGAAAAAAATTTTAAAAGAAGAAATTTAATTTACTTGACAATAGATCACTTGTGGCATGTTGATTTAGTTGGAATAACTCTGGGAACATAAAAGGAATATAAAAAATATATAAAAGAAAGTCATTTTTAACTGTAATTCATGTTTTTTCAAAAATATCTTGGGCTATTGCAGTTAAAGATGAAGCAGCTAAAAATATAGATCATTCTTTTGAAAAAAGATACAAGATAGGAGAACAAAGAAATTTACAAACAATTGCTGTACAGAATTTCATAATCAAGAATATTAAGAACTAATGAAAAAATATAATATTAATCTTTATTCAATTTTTAGTCATTTAAAGGATCTGTTGTAGAAAGATTCAATAGCAAATTAAAAGAAAACAATGTGGAAAGAATTTCACTTACAGGGAAATTACCAATTGATTGATTTAGTTTCTAAATTAATTTATGATTAATAACACCAAACAATAAACAATAAAAATGTAACCAAAATATCTAAAAAAAGAAAATGAAAAAAATTTTTTGAAAACTGTTTATATAAGAAATTTGTTAGATACTAAGCCTACATAAAAAAATTGACAATAAAGTAAGAATAAGTAAACTGAAAGGTATTTTCCAAAAAGGTTATAGAGAAAATTGCTCAACATAAAGTTTTCAAACTGACATATTATTCATTCTAAACTAATGACATAAAAATTGAAGGATTTAAATGATGGAGAAATATAAGATAATGTTTTAAAAAATATATTGGAAACAAATTTTTCCGCATGTTTATCTTGTTGAATTAGTTAAAAATAAGAAAGGTGATGAAGTGTATGTTAAATTGTTGGGTAAGAAAAAGGAAAGTCATTCTTCAATTGTTTAAAAAAATTGTATTTAAATGTTGTTATTGAACCATTAACATATCTGATATTGAATAAAATGTTGATTATCCTATTTGTTTTTTAAAGAAGATAGTGTTATTTTGATATTCAAATAATGGTAAACAAAAATGAGTAAGTGTTGGCATTATTTTCATTTTTAATTTTTGAATTAAAAGAATGAATTGGTTTCAATGAATTTTGTTTATTCGATCCAAATATAAAAATAGTTATGTATTTACTAAAAATTTAATTATGAAAAAAGTGATTGGAAATTTATTTCTATATGCTAAGAAATATTTGCTAGATTAGTTATATCATCACATAAATATTATCATCCATAATTATTCAAGGGACTGAAACAATTTCGAGAGCAAATAGATCTTACAATTTCTTTCACTTGCTGATATAAACTTACTGAATTTGGTACATAATTAATTCTTGAAAATCCCTTACAACTTGAACATCTATTTATAATAATATATATTTGTTTTTGAAAACTTTTAAATTATATTAGACTAAAGTCATAATCATAGTTATAATCAATTATCATTAAATCAAAAAAAGATGTCTTAAACTTAAATCACTTGTTTGAGGGCAACACGTGGTAAAAAATTATTTATTCGTTCATTTTTTCACGAAAAATTTATATCGTTATAAAATAGATTCCTTCTGATTTTTTAAAAGTAATTATCGTTGAATTTATTTCGATAATTTATATGTCATATTTGACTTTCATAGAGTTGTTATACATTAATCTTTATTCTACAATCGCCATGTTTTCGAATTTATTGTGAAAGATCATTAGTTGCGAAATTTTTTTTTAAATTTTGTTTCTTCCTTTCTAAATCTAAATAATAAAGCATATAACCCATATTCGTTAATAAATGTTGAAGATCTTTTGTTTCTATTTAAGTGTGTCTCCATACAACTTTTAAATTCTCTAATATAATAGGAATTGTCTTTGTTAATGGTTTCTCTAATATGTTTTTGAGTCTTTATATTCTACCATTTCTGCTATATCTTTGCCTTTAAACCATGGATTATTATTTTCTTCAGATTTGACGCATTTTTATTGTTATATATAAGTTTGTTAATTAACAGATCTAAAAACGACTTCATACGTATAAAAAAGGACTTACTGGATTTTAATTTTTTAAATACTAGTAATTTTTATTATTATAAATGAAATAAAAATAAAATGATTTGTCTATTGTGCAATCGTGAAAAAGAAATAAACAGGAGTAAAAATTAAAAAAGAAAACAAACCCTCCAATAATCACTTGTACAGTTTGTCTAAAAAAGAAACAAAAGGCAGATAGAGAAAATAATTCATAACAAGCTTATTAAGGACTAGAACAAAAATAATTTACTTTTGAAAATTGTAAAAACTGGCAATGAAATTTCTCCAAAATATAATCATACCTGTAACTATAATCACACAAAAAGGTGAAAAACCTTTTGATTTTCAAAATCGAAAAAAAGCTATTATCAAAAAGTTTAATTTTCTGTGGAAAATTTGCTTGTATGACGAATTTGAGTATTAATACAAAATTAACAAAACAAGTAAAATATAAAGAACTGAACAGACATCAAATAAATTTTTATTATCTATTTATATCTTCTGTATTCTTTATTTAAATTTTTACATTTTTTATTTTATTTTTACATTTTATATTTTTTTGAGTGTTTATGTTTAATTCTCATATTTTATTATATCCATATGGTAATGTGTTGATTTCAAATCATAATACAAGATGTTAACACTAGTAAGAACTTGAAACAATTTAATTACATTCAATTGTATACAATTCGTGTTTAAATGATTTAATTCAATTTATTTTTCTATTTTTTTAGATTGTCAACTAAACAACTTTTATAATAATCAAAAGGATTTCATACCCAAATTTTATAATTCCGTCATTTCTTACTTTTTCTATCTTCTACTTTATAATCATCCATTTTCAATCTCAAAGTAATATACATTAAATTATTTTTCACACAATTTTCATGTTTCCTAAAATTTTCTGGTTTTCTTGTTGAATACCATAAATACTATCTTTTGAATAAACGCTTGCATTAAATGCTTTTATCATGTATTTCATAAGATTACAAAAATCTTGAATTCTTAAATAATAAATAAACTGAATCTGTTCAATATAAGAAAGTCAATATTTTCGAAATATTTTCGTTTCATTAGATTATAAAGAAGATCATACATGTTTCTATTCGAAATATCAAAATTATTGTTACTGTGTAAATTGGTTAATTGAATTTTTGTATTATTTTATATAAACTACAACTAGATTTTCTGAAAATACGGTAATAACTTCATAATTTGTTTTCAGTATATCGTTTCGTCCACTTTTAATTTTGTCATCTTTTCATTTCAAAATCAGAATTATTCATTATTTTTCAGAAATATATCTTAAATTAGTTAGCATCATTTTTTCTCATTTCTGTATTAAAATCAATGTATTTGTCGAACCAAGCTGATTGTTTATATGCCACAAAATTCTATGAATTTTCCTTAATTTTAAACCATCTTTTAAGTATTGCTTAAAATTTCTGTAATTTAAAACATAATTATATTTAATGTTGTTAATAATTTATTTCCTTTATGTTGTCCTAATGGCAAATTTTTGTGTAAATCATTAATTTTTTTGGATTTTCTAACTCAACTTCCACAATGTAACTATATTCATTATCGTATGCTCTTCAAGTATTTTTCAGACTTAAAAACTTTTGGTTCTGGCAGTCTGAATTCCTTAATTGGAAAAAAAATTGAGAAATTGCATAACTGTATAAATTATATGCCTCTATGAAATTACATGAAATTTCATTGTTTTTCTGGATCTAAATTTTTCAAGTATTTATTATTTGATTAGAGATATATTTAATACGTTGAGAAATTTCACCTGGAATTCCTTTTTCAATAATATCCTAATTATCTAATAAATATAATTCAATTTTCCTTATTTTTAACCTAGAATCTCATGATAAACCGGGAGCTGTAAAATACAAAGGTGGTTGGAGTTTATATGATTTAATACGTGTATCTATATAATATTAAGAAATTTCTGCTAGCATTAAAGCACAGGATTTATTATATAACTTGGTATATTCATCTACATTTTTAATATTAATTTTTTTCCGAACTTGTTTAGATCGATTATAATATTCGTCAGAAGTGTTTAGTTTATTAATTCTAGATTAAAAATATTGTTTATTAGATAATTTTGTTTCTATTAATTTTTCTTCACATTTCATGTATTAATAAGGATAAACTTCTTATTTTATTATTTAATCTAATTGTCTGCCTTTAAAGTTTTTGCTGTGTCCTTAAATTATCTCTTTTTAGATTTAGAATATAATTTAGCAATACTTGAAGCCATAAAGTTAAACCAACATAAAAACCTTAATGTTAATCCATCTTCAGCTCCATTATCAAAAGAAACATACTTTTGTACATTACTTGGAATTGCAAGAATATCATGACTCTATTGCTAATTCTTAGTTTACAAAAATACATGGCAATTTGTAAATTATGAATAGATACTAGTCTAAAATTGGAATTTTGATTATTAAGATAACACTCATCATTCGTACTTCATCGCCTTTTCCTGTTAAATCATAATGATCTCTTACTTTTTTCTCCTTTAGTAAACTCTTTTTCAGAAGTGAAACAATTTTTTGAGATTTTTAAATTAATATTATATTCAGTTGCCATTATTATTTAAATATTTTGGTCATATATTTCAGGAATTTCTCTATATTTTTGTTTTAACATTTCAATTAAGTTTTTTCTTCATATTTGCTAGTATACATAATGGGATTTTATGAACACCTTAGAATATTATCATAATAAATAACTGTAAATGAAATATATTTCTGATATTTATTAGCATACATTTTTTCACGAGTGGTTGACAAGTTGATAAGTATTAACATATTTTACAAAATATGCAAAATCTATATAAATTACAAAAGGAACACTTGATGAATGTTCATAATTTTCAAATTCAATTTTTTTGCCTTATTCTGGCATATCTATTTCTTCTACTTTATGATATTTACAATCATTTCTGCAACTTTTAAATTTTTTGTCAGTGAAAATCTCTTAAACATCTAACACAAGGATAAATTATGTCATTGCGTTCACTTGCTTGTGAACTAATTAATCTAAAGAAATTTTTTATCCTACAATTATAAAAATCTACACAAAAGTCCAAATCCTTCAGCTTGGAAGAAGAGAGTAAAAGAGGATCACAATGAATGAAGAAATACTGTGCCCTAAGAAAAGAACAATGCACAAAGAAATGATTGAGTTAGCATACCCCAACTATGGTGAAACGAAAGAAGAAGGATGAGAATTTCTTTCTTCTCAAATCAAAAGAAGAGTAATCTGGTTTTCTTGTTTATTTCCAATATGGTAAATTCTATATACATCGAATTTTACATCTTGAGCATAAATATTAATTGAAATATTTGACTTCTTTTCAGATTCTGGTATATCTGTTAATTGAACACGATAATTAATTTTCCTTTTTCAAAAATTCCGTGTAATTTTAATATAATATTCTTATATTCACTAACTCTTTCTCGATTATGAGGTACTTGATATAAACATGATTTTATTGAGTAAAGAAAACATTTTTGATGTGAATCTTTCATATTTATTACAGTTTTTTAATCTTCAATTTCTTTTGGACATTAGATATAAGAAGAACTAGAAATTAATTGGTGTCTGTTAAAAGTAAATTTGTAACTATTTACATAAAATGAAGACCAACTAGATTTTTTCCTTTGCATTTCCTCCATTTCAAGTAACAGATTATCTGTTGAATTTTCATGAAAGTCTTCCAGATTAGTTGCTCTTAATAAAAGTTCATTACTTGTTTTAAAATTAAATTCCTGTATTTTGTCTTGTCTTAAAATTTCAACAAAATTTTATTTTAATTTTAAACGTTCTTCTTTGTATTAAAATGTTCTTAAATTTAGTGGTTACTTCTTTAATTTGTATCAAAAATTCACCATTATTAATTTCAAAACTTATTATTCTCGATTTACAAGCAGAAGAATTTCTATTTCTAAAAGCAGAATTTCTATTACTTTGTTTATTAATTTTAACTTTAAATAATTATCATCTAGAAAATTGTAACCTGAAAACTTTTTAAGATAGTTTTTTGTTAAATTTCTTGGTATTTCTCTACTAGTACCTTTTGAAAACAATTCTCATTATCTATATTAATAATATTAACATCAGACCTATGGATAAGATCGATTAATTATTGTTCATTAAATTTTGGAACATTGTTTAATTTATTGTTTTACGCACTTTACTAAGACCATTTAAAGATTTTTTATTCAAATCATTAACGTTAATATAAATATTGTTCTTTGACTTCTATAAGAGCGATTAGTTGTTTTTATTGAATTATAAATAATTATAAATAATTTTTTAAATTTTTTGTTTTACAGATCTGATAAATATGAAAGATTTTTTATTCAGTTCATTATCATCATTATTATTATTGTCAACAGTATTTAGAATAAGATCGATTAATTTTTAAATTTTTTTTATAAATTGTTTGCAGTTCTATATTTTTATATCTAAGTTCTCCCTTCTTCATTTCTTTTATATGAGAATAATCAATGAATTTGAATAGATATTCTATAGTTATTTTTGAATGACCTTTTTCTTTACAATAATTCCCTAAATCAGCATATCTTAATCCACATTTCTCTTTACAATAATTTTCAGAGTTTTGAAGGCGCTCAGCGTTGAGTACATTTGGTTTTGCTTTTATTTATACAAATATTTATATTTTATGTATTAAAACGGTTACAGCTGAAATGTACATTTGATTTTGTAAATTAAAATTTCAATCGATGGTATAGATAGACGAGGTTTAACAGATTTTGTTTATAAAGAGAGAAATATGTTAGATGTTTATTTGTAAGTAAAATGTGAATTTAGTTTGTGGGTATAAAAAAACACGATTTTGGAGACCTTATTTGTAAAGAAAACAATTTATTACGTTTTTTATTTTCCTGAATAAAATGGAAATATCGTTTATTGGTTGTGAGAAACAATATCTCGGAGAACTTATTTATAAAGAGAATGATTTATTACGTCTTTAATCTTTTAAATATATGAAAATTTTGTTCATGGATATATAAATAAAGAAAATTTCAGAGAACTTGGTTATAAAGAAAAAATTACCTTAATTTTAATTTTTAAATAAATGAAAGTATCATTCCCAGATGCAAATGAATTTTTAAGTAGGGAAACAACAAAACTAGAATCTTGGTTTTAAATCTGAAAATTAAAAAAAATATATACTCTTTGTGCCAGAACTCTCATACATATACTACTCAGTGGCAACTAGTGATGTGGTAGATATCAGCACAGGTGTGCAAGACCTGGAAACAATGATGCAAAGACTCCTCCTATCTTTTTTATTTTGTCTTAGTATCACAGTGGTGGTGGTAGCAGTGTTAGTGTGTAATATTAGTTTAATTTGGCGATGTCTTATGGTACAGGCACATGTCTGTAGAAACGTTTCTACCAGGATTTTTAGTTTTTCCGTCATTGTTTACAAGTCTACTATAATCGTAGAGTGCCTCTAAGCAGCCTAATAAGAATTTCATAGTGTGTAGGTAATTGTTTTTAACACACTAATAATGCATGGTTAAGTTCCTTACAGAGAAACATTTATTGATAAATAGGCTTGGTACATAGTGGTTGTGTATTTCTTTAAATAATCCACTGTGGTTATTTGATAAACATTTAAAGTTTATGATAATCTACATGAGTCTTTGAATGTTGATCTTCGAAAGTGGGTGGTTTGGAATACTGGAAGAAAATCAACAAGTTTTCATGAAACTTGTAGTACATAGCCCCAAAACTGTACAAATTGCTGCTAAACTAAAAACAGAAGTGGAAGGCGGTCATATGTTCGAGTGCTTGCAGAAAATGCAATAGGATAATGCACAACATTTTTCACACATTAACAGTAATGTCACAGCGTCTAACGTCATTTTTAGGTTATAAATCATAGTAATTCAGCTCATACAATTGGGGTAGAGGAGTGGTGGAGGGGAGAGGAGTGACTGAGGGAGGTGGCAACTTGAAAAGGATCAGAGGATATACAGCCAGTGGCCATGTTTGACTTAAATAGGTGTGGAGTTATAGAGGAGGATCATGTCACCTTGAAAGGGGTCAGAAAGAGGAACATCTGTAACTTAAATAAATAACTAACAAGAACATTGGTGCACAGTTTGCTCACATTAGAACCATAAATTAGATTAACTAAACATAACTTAAGAGCCCAAGTCAGCGGTTTGTTTACATTAGAAAGAGTGTAAGTGGGCACTGAGGGTAGGGTATGAGTTGAGGCGAACTTGAAAGTGACATGTGATGTTTGTTTGCATAAGGGTCATAAATCAGTAGGATAGAGCTGGATAAGGTACAGTACTTGTACTGGTTATAAGAATTGGAACATCTTGAGGACTGTATGGTTGCCCCTGCTGTAAAGTTGCTCTTAGTTTGTAGTACAGGTTGCCTATCTACAATGCCCCTGGTCTCATACCCTGCTAGCTATACTACTTACACTGATCAGGCAAAACATTATGACCGCTCCCCACTGTGACATTTTATGATGCCTGGTGGCACTGCCAGCACATGAAGCAGTAAACAAAAAGTATGTACGTGGAGCAGGCATGGATGGGGGATCACCATAGTGAAGATATGGGCCGTAAAAGGGGAAGTACATTGATATGCGTTACTTTCAACGAGGGCAGTATAAGGGGGTTAGTCTGTGATGTTGCCCCAGATGATGATTACACGAATATCTTGTCATTTGTAAGCGGTGGGTCCTTGAGGGACGGCAATACATGAACACGAGAAGTAAGTCTAAACATTTTTATTAACAAAGGCGGATTATAAAATACGCAAGCTACGCGCACCCATCAGCACTGTGTCTGACATCCTACCACTGACAAATTACGGTCGTATAGAAAGGGTCCATGGTGAGCTAAGAAAAAGAGGCATATTCGCGCCCGAGGCCGCGCTAGTTAATACTGCCCGCTGCGGACGGCGGCGAGTCGCGTACTCCCAATGGCAGTGCGGCCGGACGCGCGTCTACTGACCAAGCAAATTGTCATCATTCCAGACAGGTCGGCTGGCGAGCGCGTGTTATCGCACCGCACGGCTGCGCGCAATCCGTAGAGCCTTACAGCAGACTATTATTACGCATAAACTGTGAACGAGCATCTGAAAACGGCGAAGCTGGTCGGATGTTCACGTGCTGCTGTCGTGAAAAAAATGGATCAAATGGCTCTGAGCACTATGGGATTTAACTGCTGTGGTCATCAGTCCCCTAGAACTTAGAACTACTTAAACCTAACTAACCTAAGGACATCACACACATCCATGCCTGAGGCAGGATTCGAACCTGCGACCGTAGCGGTCGCGCGGTTCCAGACTGTAGCGCCTAGAACCGCTCGGCCGCTCCGGCCGGCGCTGTCGTGAACATCTATAGAAAGAGGTAGAAGGACAGTGAAAATACCACTAGGAGCTACATAGTTGGACTTCCACGAGTCTTCACAGAATGTAGGATTCAGAGGCTTGCTCATTGTTGAAGATGGGGCTCTGCAGCAGATCACCCCTATGTGTTCACGTGTTCACATGTTCACACAACGATATCGTCAGTTACGACTGCAATTGGCACGGGATTATTGGCATTCAACCGTCGATCAATGGAAACCTGTCTGCTGTTCGGCTGAATCACATTTTTACTGTAGTAGGTCGTCTCCACAAACTCCGTTATCGAAGTGAACGGCGGCTCGAAACGTGTTGTGTGCCATGGGCGCAGGCTTATGTAGTATTATGCTGAGGAAGACATTCTCCTGCGCTTGCGTGTGGCTTGTGTTAGTAATCAAAGACTCGCTGACAGCTGCTAACCACATGCTTCCCTTCGTGCTTGATGTCTTCCATGACGGTGATATCATCTTTCAGCAGTATACTTGTCCGTGTCTCGGGGCCAGAACCGTGCTAATGTGGTTTGAGAAGCATTATAGTGAACTCACGTTGATACCTCGGCGACCAAATTAGCCTGATGTAAATCCTACGAAACCCATCTGGGTTGCCATCTGGCACTATCACCGCGTATCCAAATCAGTAGCCCGTTATTTATGCGGATCGCATGATCTACACGTAGACATCTAATGCCATATACCGCCACAAAGCTACCAACAAACTGTCGGATCCCTGATATGTATAATCAGTGATGTATTTCGTTCCAAAGACGGACAAACAAGCTATTCAGTGAGAGATCATGATGTTTTGGCTCATCTAACTTCAACTTACCCATCTCAGTTTTTAAATACTCTGATCTACCTACCCAGTTAAGGGATGTAACATTCCATGCTTACACCCATAGAGCGCGAGTATACCAGCTTCTTTGTTCTTGATGTTGCCGTCCTGTTGTGTGGTGTCAGTATCGTCTATAATTATCAGAAATTTTACAATTTTAGAGCAGTTTCCACGAACATGTAAGTTAATAAATGAGTGACGATATTCTGTTTCTTCATAAATCTGAAAATACAGCTATGTAACAATTTGTTTGTATGACATGTATTAAAATGTTACTAAATGTCACAGCAGCAAAGAACCTCCCTACTGTATTTTGCGGATTCAGGAACAATTACAGCAATGTCTTGTTTTCAAACACCGAACTAGTATCTCAGTCATTGATATGAATCATCAGTACCCAGGTTACGAAACATTATCGACAATCTTATCTCTGCAGAAATGTCACAGCGCATAAACACCTCTTCCTAGAGGTATCCTTGTCAAAAAAGGGAAGTAAGGAAGATTAGGGTTTAGCATCCCATTCACATCGAGGGCATTAGAGGTGGAACACATGTTGGGATTGTTGTTTAAAGGATGGGGAAGGAAATCAGCTGTGCCATTTCAAAGAAACCATCCCGCCTTTTGCCTGAAATGATTTAGGGAAATCATGGCAAACCTAAATCTGGATGGTTGGACATGGATTTTGAACTATCGTCTTCCTGACTGCGAGTCCAGTGTGTTAAGCATTGTGCCACCTCACTCTGTGTACATTTGTCAGTTTTTTGAAGCAGAATTCCATGATCAGCAGTGACATTTGAGGTGGTTTTCAAGAAAGCTGAGGAAATGTGTGGTTCACTGCACGTGTTCATCCAGTTTTGACGAATGAACTTTTATTTTCTTACATTTGCACTTTCATACAAGAGAAGAGATATCGTGTAAATGTACCATTATGACACATAGATGATGGAACACTCAATATAAATTGTTTCGTTATGCACTGTTTTACTCTCCTTAGAAGGAACACAACCAATTAGCTACAAGACGCTCTCCCGTCTTCTCAGGCACCTAAGGCGCTCTGTCAGTCTGCATTTCTCTCCTCCCAGTCCAGTGATGCCCCTCCTGTGTCACTACTCGATGGCAAAAATTGCCATTAGCATTATGTGTGAGCATCTCGTAATTTATAACCGTTTGTGGGGCGTCCAACGCCGTAAATATATTGCCTGACAAAAATAGTGAAGCACCCAGAAGGGGAGGAGGAAATGAAATTGAACTTCATGGGCTGAGAGGGCATGTGATGTTAAGGTGATTCAAAAATCCAGTCAAACGTACAAATAACTTGACAGTATGAGCCCACTTATTAGTATGACATTCCATTGCCACTGTCCTTGAGGCAGGCACTAATTGGGTTTGAGAGGATGTCATAAAGTAGGTGTTCCCTCTGCTGAGGCAAGTTGATCCAAACTGTTGTACCTGGACCTCGATATCCTGGACATTGTCATTGGGATGGAGTCAGCATCAGAGCTAATCCCACACACTTTCTATTGGAGACAGAACTGCGGATCTTACTGGCCAAGAGAGTACCTCAAACTCATTCCAACAGCTCACAGAGGCATGTGCCGTGTTTGGATGAACTTTTTCGTGTTGAAAAATGGCACCATGATACTGTACCATGAGAGGCAACACATGAGGACACAGAATGCCTGTGATGTACTGCTATGCCATCAGAGTTCTCTCAATCACTACCAAAACATTTTAATAATGGGATCTCTTTACAGATCGCCGCCACTCGCACTGGTGGTCATTCAGGGTAGTGCAGAACAGTGATTCATCACTAAACACAATCTCGACACCATTCATCAGCAGTCCATACTTGCCTGTCACTGCACCACTCCAATTGCAGTCGTTGGTGTTGTGGTCTTAATAGCAGCCTACGCATGGGATGATAATTTGCTTGTCTGGCTTCTACTAGTTTCTGACCCGTTGTGCGGTATGACACAGAATGTTGCAGGGAGTCCATTACATGTTCTCTGATGGGAGGTGCAAATATGAAGGGGTTACGATGTGCTCGTGTACAATATAGCGACCACCCTTTATGGTGGTCAGGTGTTGTCGACCAGAACCTCGATGACGAGTATGCTGCCCATGCAGTCCAACATCGAGCCACTGTCACATCTGAATGCCTCAAAAATCTGGATATCACACGATTTGGCCAGCTGACCAAGTGCAGACCCAGAATGAGGCACCTTTCAAAGTCTGAAATATTCTGACAATGCTGTCTCACAAGAATTCACGTCATCCCTACGTCCTTCACAGTAATTACTCAACATCTGACATTGTTCCTAACCCATATGTATCCTACTAGGCCTGGTAACAACACTAAACATGAACAACACTAATGCACTCTGGTACCTGTTCTGTTGCAGGGAACTGCAACTCCTGTGATTGACATACCTGGTGACTGTGTGTATATTTACAAAATTACGTTGACATCTGACCATATCTTCTGGGTGCTTCACTTTTTTTATCAGGCAGTGTAAGTGCCAGTTTGCCGATGGAAATGTGTCACTAGTCGTTCTGTAGACTGCTAACTGATCTTGTTTTAACTGCCCCGCCTGCACAACGTTTATGCACGCACAATACAGTCGAATCAGCTTAGTGTCACATGTCCTACCTCAGTATTATGAAATATATTTTTTTAAATTTCATGTAACAAGATCATTTAGTTTCCACTTGAGCCTACCAGTGACCAGTCAAATTCTTCATGCAGTATCATATCTCCCATCTCTTCATCATTTATACCCTCTTCTCTCTGTAATATTGTCTTCCAGTTTGTTTCACTAATATAGACCATCTATATACTCCTTCCACCTTTCAAGCTCGTCTTCTATATTTAGCTTGCCATCTGAGCTACCCAGACAGGTACTTCCCTTTTCTCCAAAGGTCTGTTCAGTTTCCGACAGGCGGCGTGTATCTTTCTCATATTCATGCATGGGTCTGTAGCTTTATTACTCTTGTCTATCCATTACTGCTTTGCCATTTTGCACTTTCTCTCAACTTCGTTTTTAGGCATCTGTATTCTCTTTTTTCTGCTTCATTTGTTGCATTTTCATATTTCCTCCTTCAGTTTCTCGTATGTTACCCAAGGACTCCTACTAGACCGTCTCTTTTTGCCTATTTGACCCTCTGCTGCCTTCACTGTTTCATCTCTCAGTTCTACCCATTCGTCTTCTACTGTATTCCTTTCCTGTGTTTCACTCAACCGTTGCCTGATGTTAACTTTGAAACTATCTATTCTTTCTGTTTGTCCAGGTCCCAACTCCTTAATTTCTACCTTTCTGGAATTTCTTTAGTTTTATTCTGTAGTTCATACCCAATAAATTGTGCTCAGAGCCCACATCTGCCCCTAAGATCATGGCTCTCTGTCCCAAAGGTATAAAGAAGTCTGAGGACTGTCGTCTGCTCCACGTGCCCAAGACATTGGAGGGAAATGCTTATATCTCACTGAGTGTGAACTGCTACATTGTCGTGTTGTAAGCATATCTCATTGCTAATATTTCCACCTTCCCCCATGAACCATGGACCTTGCCGTTGGTGGGGAGGCTTGCGTGCCTCAGCGATACAGATGGCCGTACCGTAGGTGCAACCACAACGGAGGGGTATCTGTTGAGAGGCCAGACAAACATGTGGTTCCTGAAGAGGGGCAGCAGCCTTTTCAGTAGTTGCAGGGGCAACAGTCTGGATGATTGACTGATCTGGCCGTGTAACATTAACCAAAACGGCCTTGCTGTGCTGGTACTGCGAACGGCTGAAAGCAAGGGGAAACTACAGCCGTAATTTTTCCCGAGGACATGCAGCTTTACTGTATGATAAAATGATGATGGCGTCCTCTTGGGTAAAATATTCCGGAGGTAAAATAGTCCCCCATTCGGATCTCCGGGCGGGGACTACTCAAGAGGACGTCATTATCAGGAGAAAGAAAACTGGCATTCTACGGATCGGAGCGTGGAATGTCAGATCCCTTAATCGGGCAGGTAGGTTAGAAAATTTAAAAAGGGAAATGGATAGGTTAAAGTTAGATATAGTGGGAATTAGTGAAGTCCGGTGGCAGGAGGAACAAGACTTATGGTCAGGTGATTACAGGGTTATAAATACAAAATCAAGTAGGGGGAATGCAGGAGTAGGTTTAATAATGAATAAAAAAATAGGAGTGCGGGTTAGCTACTATAAACAGCATAGTGAACGCATTATTGTGGCCAAGATAGACACAAAGCCCATGCCTACTACAGTAGTACAAGTTTATATGCCAACTAGCTCTGCAGATGATGAAGAAATTGATGAAATGTATGACGAGATAAAAGAAATTATTCAGGTAGTGAAGGGAGACGAAAATTTAATAGTCATGGGTGACTGGAATTCGTCAGTAGGAAAAGGGAGAGAAGGAAACATAGTAGATGAATATGGATTGGGGGGAAGAAATGAAAGAGGAAGCCGCCTTGTAGAATTTTGCACAGAGCATAACTTAATCATAGCTAACACTTGGTTCAAGAATCATAAAAGAAGGTTGTATACCTGGAAGAATCCTGGAGATACTAATAGGTATCAGATAGATTACATAATGGTAAGACAGAGATTTAGGAACCAGGTTTTAAATTGTAAGACATTTCCAGGGGCAGATGTGGATTCTGACCACAATCTATTGGTTATGAACTGCAGATTGAAACTGAAGAAACTGCAAAAAGGTGGGAATTTAAGGAGATGGGACCTGGATAAACTGAAAGAACCAGAGGTTGTAGAGAGTTTCAGGGAGAGCATAAGGGAACAATTGACAGGAATGGGGGAAAGAAATACAGTAGAAGAAGAATGGGTAGCTCTGAGGGATGAAGTAGTGAAGGCAGCAGAGGATCAAGTAGGTAAAAAGACGAGGGCTAATAGAAATCCTTGGGTAACAGAAGAAATATTGAATTTAATTGATGAAAGGAGAAAATATAAAAATGCAGTAAATGAAGCAGGCAAAAAGGAATACAAACGTCTCAAAAATGAGATCGACAGGAAGTGCAAAATGGCTAAGCAGGGATGGCTAGAGGACAAATGTAAGGATGTAGAGGCTTGTCTCACTAGGGGTAAGATAGATAGTGCCTACAGGAAAATTAAAGAGACCATTGGAGAGAAGAGAACCACTTGTATGAATTTCAAGGGCTCAGATGGCAACCCAGTTCTAAGCAAAGAAGGGAAGGCAGAAAGGTGGAAGGAGTATATAGAGGGTTTATACAAGGGCGATGTACTTGAGGACAGTATTATGGCAATGGAAGAGGATGTAGATGAAAATGAAATGGGAGATAAGATACTGCGTGAAGAGTTTGACAGAGCACTGAAAGACCTGAGTCGAAACAAGGCCCCGGGAGTAGACAACATTCCATTAGAACTACTGATGGCCTTGGGAGAGCCAGTCATGACAAAACTCTACCATCTGGTGAGCAAGATGTATGAGACAGGCGAAATACCCACAGACTTCAAGAAGAATATAATAATTCCAATACCAAAGAAAGCAGGTGTTGACAGATGTGAAAATTACCGAACTATCAGTTTAATATGTCACAGCTGCAAAATACTAACGCGAATTCTTTACAGACGAATGGAAAAACTGGTAGAAGCGGACCTCGGGGAAGATCAGTTTGGATTCCGTAGAAATGTTGGAACACGTGAGGCAATATTAACCTTACGACTTATCTTAGAAGAAAGATTAAGAAAAGGCAAACCTACGTTTCTAGCATTTGTAGACTTAGAGAAAGCTTTTGACAACGTTAACTGGAATACTCTCTTTCAAATTCTGAAGGTGGCAGGGGTAAAATACAGGGAGCGAAAGGCTATTTACAATTTGTACAGAAACCAGATGGCAGTTATAAGAGTCGAGGGGCATGAAAGGGAAGCAGTGGTTGGGAAAGGAGTGAGACAGGGTTGTAGCCTCTCCCCGATGTTATTCAATCTGTATATTGAACAAGCAGTAAAGGAAACAAAAGAAAAATTCGGAGTAGGTATTAAAATTCATGGAGAAGAAGTAAAAACTTTGAGGTTCGCCGATGACATTGTAATTCTGTCAGAGACAGCAAAGGACTTGGAAGAGCAGTTGAACGGAATGGACAGTGTCTTGAAAGGAGGATATAAGATGAACATCAACAAAAGCAAAACGAGGATAATGGAATGTAGTCAAATTAAATCGGGTGATGCTGAGGGAATTAGATTAGGAAATGAGACACTCAAAGTAGTAAAGGAGTTTTGCTATTTAGGGAGTAAAATAACTAATGATGGTCGAAGTAGAGAGGATATAAAATATAGACTGGCAATGGCAAGGAAAGCGTTTCTGAAGAAGAGAAATTTGTTAACATCGAGTATAGATTTAAGTGTCAGGAAGTCGTTTCTGAAAGTATTTGTATGGAGTGTAGCCATGTATGGAAGTGAAACATGGACGATAACCAGTTTGGACAAGAAGAGAATAGAAGCTTTCGAAATGTGGTGCTACAGAAGAATGCTGAAGATAAGGTGGGTAGATCACGTAACTAATGAGGAGGTATTGAATAGGATTGGGGAGAAGAGAAGTTTGTGGCACAACTTGACTAGAAGAAGGGATCGGTTGGTAGGACATGTTTTGAGGCATCAAGGGATCACAAATTTAGCATTGGAGGTCAGCGTGGAGGGTAAAAATCGTAGAGGGAGACCAAGAGATCAATACACTAAGCAGATTCAGAAGGATGTAGGTTGCAGTAGGTACTGGGAGATGAAGAAGCTTGCACAGGATAGAGTAGCATGGAGAGCTGCATCAAACCAGTCTCAGGACAGAAGACCACAACAACAACAACAACAATATTTCCACTAAGAAAAGTAGTACAAAATATTATTTCCATATTTTAGGTCAGGTGAGCAAAATATATTGTTGTAGAATCCCCCTGTCGGTCTGGATCTGAGACCAATACTCATGGTACCAATTGCACCTGTGTGGCTAGATGAAATAATTATCTACCACACGGTCGCCAGATCACTGTGACTCGCCGATTCTTGTGAATGCGCAACCAGTCACATTCATAGGAACAGAAACACTAGATCAAAGAGTATCGGTTCATGTTGTGTCTGTGGATCGATTCCAGAGCCAAAGACCGAGCGAGGTGGCGCAGTGGTTAGCACACTGGACTCGCATTCGGGATGACGACGATTCAGTCCCGTGACCGGCCATCCTGATTTAGGTTTTCCGTTATTTCCCTAAATCTCTCAAGGCAAATGCCGGGATGGTTCCTTTGAAAGGGCACGGCCGGCTTCCTTCCCCGTCCTTCCCTAATCCGATGAGACCGATGACCTCGCTGTCTGGACTCCTCCCCCAAAACAACCCAACCCAACCCAACCCAGAGCCTAAATATTAGTGGGAGTAGCGTCACAGGATCTATTATTTTGGCTGGTCATGTGAAAGGATTTATAGTCACAAGAAACCTGATAAAAACTGCTTATATTCTTAATGCATTCAGCGCTCAATTTATAATCGTACAGTGGGCAGAAATCTGATAATCATGAGGAAAAACAGAGGAACAATAGTGTAAATGTTTTGCCATGTATGGTGTGTTTGTCTTCATAGTGTAGCGTGGGGTGCTGAAATCAACTGACAGGATAGTCACTGTAGTCACTGAGACTTCAGTGATGTACAAACACAGACGACAAACAAGGAGATCGACTGTTTTTCAATGAATCCTGTGATGGAGCGTACCAGCATGGACGAAATCTCAGAGATCACTGTATTAAATGACACTGCTGCTGAACAGAGGCAACAGCCAGACATGCTGAAAAACATAGAAGCCTTGAAGAATGAGGAACCAACCAAAGGAGAATTCCAGTTATAAGAGTATATAAGAGAAACTATGATCCGATGGACTGGAAATGGTTGTTCATCATCCTCGCTCACCTATGGCCAGTTATGGTGAAGTTATTCCACGATGCTCCTACATCTGATCACCTGTGATTCGTGAATATTCTATGCAGAATCAGAAACAGGTATCATTGACTAAGTCTCTACCAGTTCATTATGCACTATGTGAACCACTGTAAGGAATTCAAGTGATGTAAGCACATGCCCTGATTACCTCCATGGCATCTACCACCAGTAATTGTGTCTGTATCAGCACCATTCAATCAAACTTGAAGTGACCTCTTAGGGAGGTTCCAAAAGTCAATGGAAAATAATAGACGACAGTTTGCACTGACTACCTTACCTGCTGGGCTGTCACCAAAACCGTGCCAACTGCTAAGGCTCCAGAATTTGAAGCTTCTTTGTAGAAGACATTATTCTGAAGCATGGAGCACCCTGTGTAATGATATATGATCTTGGACAAGCTTTCCAGTCAAGATTAGTATTGGAGGCAATTTCATGTTGCGACATCACTCACATGAAGGCAATTGCCAACGACCCACAGATGATGGTCTCACAGAAAGCTTTATTGAGACATTGACAGATATGCTGTCGATGTGTGTCATTGGAGACACTGTTCTCGTTCCATTTGGACAATACTGAGGATGACCATGAGCAACACCTTACCACCAGGGCTGAATAAGCAGGAAACTGGACGCCCAAGATAAAACCGAGAGCGCTATAAAGCCAATCACTGGTCAGCAACATACAGGCCAGGAGACTGGGAATGGATTTTGACACCTATATGGAAAGTGGTACTATCAGAAAAATTGCTAAAGCGCTAATTGAGCGATATTGTATCATTTGTCGCTTGTAGGACGTCGCATAGAAACTCGAGGATGATGGTCCTTCATCCAGAAGTGAAAAGTGCACAGACGTCGTCCATTTTCTCCGTATCAAACCTTAACTACGGTCCTGAGGTGCAGATTGAGGATGGGAGCTTCTCGTTCAGAATAACTGAAGACCTGCTCAACGATCGTAAATCTCCGATGGAAGGGGCTACCTCTGATGAACGTCACAGTGAAGAGCATGTGACAACATGGCCAGAAAACAGGTATCTTCTGGTACTCCCATTCAGAGGACCACTGACAAGATCTAGATCAAGGGTGCTGTAGTCGTTCCAATGAGAACTTCTGAAACGGCAACCAGAGAGGGAACAATGCAGTACACCATGCAAAGTAGCATAATGATTAGTGTTTTTGGTTGGCATGCAGTGGGTCGCCAATTGAAATCCAACACTAGCAATTATTTGTTATTTAGCACTTATCATTTCTGGAATGGTCTCGTAATTTCTTACATTTGTAATGTTTCTAGATTCGATGTTTGTATAAATAACAGCACTATCCATCCAGGAGTTCAGTTCTTCCCGTTCTGGCCATACGTTGATGTTCACAATAACCATGTTTCCAGTGCTAAGTGTTGTACTTCACTGCCAAGTCAGTTTTCGTATTTGGACTTGATTCTGGTTACAATGCGACAATACTGCGCTCTTCAATTATAACTATATACAATTTTACAAAACTTACGCGTGCTTGTTATTTTAGAATCAGTTTGTGTGATATGAACTTGACATAATCCAATCAAACTACCAGTTGACTTGAAGACGATATATAATTTCTTTCGACGGCAATTTTTGCAACAGTATATTTGACAGATAAATCATATTGTCCTGACAACTTATTCTTTCTGAGCCACATCTACACCTACATCTACATGGTTACTCTAAAATTCACACTTAAGTGCCTGGCAGAGGGTTCATCGAACCATTTTCGTACTACTTCTCTACAATTCCACTCTCGAATGGCGCGTGGCCATACGTTGATGTTCACAATAACCATGTTTCCAGTGCTAAGTGTTGTACTTCACTGCCAAGTCAGTTTTCGTATTTGGACTTGATTCTGGTTACAATGCGACAATACTGCGCTCTTCAATTATAACTATATACAATTTTACAAAACTTATGCGTGCTTGTTATTTTAGAATCAGTTTGTGTGATATGAACTTGACATAATCCAATCAAACTACCAGTTGACTTGAAGACGATATATAATTTCTTTCGACGGCATTTTTTGCAACAGTATATTTGACAGATAAATCATATTGTCCTGACAACTTATTCTTTCTGAGCCACATCTACACCTACATCTACATGGTTACTCTAAAATTCACACTTAAGTGCCTGGCAGAGGGTTCATCGAACCATTTTCGTACTACTTCTCTACAATTCCACTCTCGAATGGCGCGTGGGAAAAAAGAACACCTGAATCTTTCCGTTCGAGCTCTGATTTCTCTTATTTTATTATGATGATCATTTCTCCTTACGTAGGTGTATATCAACAAAATATTTACGCATTCGGAACAGAAAGTTGGTGATTGAAATTTCGTAAATGGATCTCGCAGCAAAGAAAACCGCCTTTGATTCAGTGCCTGCCACCCCAACTCGCGTATCATATAAGTGACACTCTCACCCCTATTGCGCGATAACACGGAACGAGCTGCCCTTCTTTGCACTTTTTCGATGTCCTCCGTCAGTCCTACCTGGTAAGGATCCCATACCGTGCAGCAATATTCCAGCAGAGGACGGACAAGTAGGCTGTCTCTTTAGTGGGTTTGTCACATCTTCTAGATGTTCTGCCAACAAAGCGCAGTCTTTGGTTCGCCTTCTCCACAATATTATCTATGTTGTCTTTCCAAGTTAAGTTGCTCTTAATTGTAATTCATAGGTATTTAAACGAATTGACAGCCCTTAGATTTGTGCGATTTATCGTATACCCAAAATTTATCGGATTGCTTTTAGTACCCATGTGGATGACCCCGCACTTTTCTTTGTTTAGTGCTTATTGCCACTTTTCGCTCCATACAGAAATTCTCTCTAGATCATTTTGTAATTGGAATTCATCGTCTGATTATTTTACTAGACGGTAAATTACAGCGTCATCTGCAAACAATCTAAGGGGGCTGCTCAGATTATCACCTAGATCATTTACATAAATTAGGAACAACGCAGGGCCTATGACACTACCTTGCGGAACGCCAGATATCACTTCCGTTCTACTCGATGATTTACCGTCTATCACTACGAACTGTTACCTCCTTGAGAGGAAATCACGAATCCAGTTACACAACTGAGACGATACTCCATATGCACGCAATTTGATTAATAGTCGCTTGTGAGGAACGGTATCCAAAGTCTTCTGGAAATCTAGGAATATGGAATCGATCTGAGATCCCTTGTCGACAGCACTCATTACTTCATGGGAATAAAGAGCTAGCTGTGTTGCACAAGAACGTTTTTTTCTGAATCCGTGTTGGTTATTTATCAAAAAGCAATTTTCTTCAAGGTGATTCATAATGTTCAAGTACAGTAAATGCTCCAAAATCCTACTACAAACTGAGGTCAGAGATATGGGTCTGTAATTCAATGGGTTACTCTTATTTCCTTTCTTGAATATTGGTGTGACCTGTGCTACTTTCCAGTCTTTAGGAACAGACCTTTCGTCCAGTGAGTGGTGTATATGATTGCTAAGAAAGGCGCTATTGTGTCTCTACACTATGAGAGGAACCTGATTGGTATACCATCTGGACCGGAAGACTTGCCTTTCATAAGTGATTTGAGTTGTTTCGCAACACCTAAGATATCTACTTTTGTGTCACTCATGCTAACGGCTGTTCTGGTTTCGAATTCTGGAATATTTTCTTCGTCTTCTTTCGTGAAGGAATTACGGAAAACTGTATTTAGTAACTCTGCTTTAGTGGCACCATCATCAGTAACATTTCCATCGTTATTGCACAGTGACGCTATTGACTGTTTTTTGCAACTAGTGTACTTTACATACGACCAGAATCTTTTTGGGTTTTCTAGCATATTTTGAGACAGTATTTCATTGTGGAAACCATTAAAAGCATCTCGCATCGACGCCCACACTAAATTTCGAGCTTTTGTGAAACTTAGTCAGTCTTGGGGATTTTGAGTTCTTCTGAATTTGGCATGCTTTTTTCGTTGCTTCTGCAACAGTGTTCTGACGTGTCTTGTTTACCATGGTGGATCAGTCCCATCTCTTATTAACTTATGCGATATGAATCTATCTGTTGCTGTCGATACTCTATCTTTGAATTTGGGCCATATCTGGTCTACACTTACATAATTAGGTTGGAAGGAATGGAGACTCTCTCTTAGGAAGGCATCAAGTGAATGTTTATCTGCTGTTTTAAATATATATATTTTGCGATTATTTTTAGTGGCTTTGGTTGATATGGTTTTGAGCCTCATTACAATGACCTTGTGTTCACGAACCCCTGTGTCCGTCATGACGCTCTCTATTAGATCAGGATTATTTGTGGCTAAGAGGTCAAGGGTGTTTTGGCAACCATTTAAAATTGTGTGGGCTCATGAACTAATTGTTCAAAGTGATTCTCAGAGAAAGCATTTAGTACAATTTCAGAAGCTGTTTTCTGTCTACCACCGGCATTGAATATGTATTTTCGCCAACAAATCGAGGGTAGATTGAAGTCTCCACCAATTATAACTATATGAGTGGGGTACTTATTTGTAATGAGATTCAAGTTTTCTTTGAAGTGCTCAGCTATTATATCATCTGAGTCGGGGGGTCGGTAGAAGGAGCCAATTATTATTTTGGTATGGCCGTTGAGTATAACCTCTACACATAGTAATTCGCAGGAACTATCTATTTCAACTTCACTACAAGTTAAACTACTACCAACGGACACAAACACACCACCACCTACTTTATTTAATCTATTCTTTCTGAACACGATTTGCGCCTCTGTAAAAATTTCGACAGAATTTATCTCCGGCTTTAGCCAGCTTTCTGTTCCTTTAACGATTTCAGCTTCAGTGCTTTCTATCAGCGCTTGAAGCTCTGGTACTTTTACAAAACAGCTACGACAATTTACAACTACAATACCGACAGTTGCTTGGTCGATTCTCGTCGTTTCTTTGCCCTGTACCCTCTGAAACTGGAGCCCTTTTTGATCTTTCCCAAGACTGTCTAGCCTAAAAAACCGCCCAGTCCACGCCTCACAGCCCCTGCTACCCGTGTAGCCGCCTCCTGTGTATAGTGGACACCTGACCTATTTAGCAGAACCCCGAAACCCCACCACCCTATTGCGCAAGTCAAGGAATCTGCAGCCTACACGGTCGCAGAACCGTCTGAGCCTCTGATTCAGACCCTCCACTCGGCTCTGTACCAAAGGTCCACAATCGGTCCTGTCGACGATGCTGCAGATGGTGAGCTCTGCCTTCATCTCACTAGCAAGACTGGCAGTCTTCACCAACTCAGATAGTCACCGGAAACCAGAGAGAATCTCTTCCGATCCATAGAGACACACATCATTAGTGCCGCCATGAGTTACCACCTGCAGTTAGCTGCACCCTGTACCCTTCATGGCATCCAGAAGGACCCTTCCCACATCTTGGACGACTCCCCCCAGTATGCACACGGAGTGCACATTGGCTTTCTTCCCGTCCTTGCTCCCATATCCCTAAGGGGCTCCATCATCCGCCTTACACTGGAGCTCCCAATGACAGAATTTATCTCCGGCTTTAGCCAGCTTTCTGTTCCTTTAACGATTTCAGCTTCAGTGCTTTCTATCAGCGCTTGAAGCTCTGCACTTGTCCGAACCTCTCAGGAAGACCGTACACTGCCGCAACAGGCGAGGCCGCCCTTGCTGGCTCAGAAGTACTTTCAGCAGTGGGCAGCACCTTAAACTCGTTACAGAGGCGTAAGGGTACAGCCTTGCGGCCAGCACCAACTTTCGCCCTCTGTCCAGGGTTTCGTGACCCTGCCACGGTTCGCCAATCACCATCAGGCAATTGTCGACCGACAGGGACGTCCGAATCTAGGGGGCGCAGTAGCATTAGAGATCCCAGGAGATGCTACAGGGTCCAGAGGCGCCAAAGCGCTCGCCTCAGGTGTCCCAATGTTACCGCGGTCCAGGGCAACAGCTTGGAGCCTGTCGACCACGACCAACACAGCTTCCAACAGTTTATGGACGGTGACCAATTCCCCATGAATCCGTCCAAAACAGGTGCAGTCTCTATCCATCCCTAACAATTTTTTTCTTCTCTTTTATCTCACAAGCCGTTCAAAACAAACAGATGACTGATGACTACGTGAATTTACACTATACAGGTACTAAAACGCGATCCTACAACTCTCAAATACTGTAATACCCCCGAAATTTATGAATTAAACTATGCAAGTACCCAAAAACACGTAAAGAAATTAAGTATTAAACTATGAAACAAATAAGTGAGCTAAGAGTACGACTTTTGCTGCTGGCTACTGCTTTTCCAACGGCGGCAGGGAGCTCACCTGCTGTTACAATATCTGGGCTGTTAGTTATATGACAGAGCGCAGGAATCTGGTATGTTAATCTGCAGAGTTTGTGGATGTACTGGTAGGAAGAAAGATAAATGTAAAAAAATGGTTCAAATGGCTCTGAGCACTATGGGACTTAACATCTGAGGTCATTAGTCGCCTAGAACTTAGAACTACTTAAACCTAACTAACCTAAGGACATCACACACATCCATGCCTGAGGCAGGATTCGAACCTGCGACCGTAGCAGTCGTGCGGTTCCGGACTGAAGCGCCTAGAACCGCTCGGCCACCGCGGCCGGCGGATAAATGTAATTGTGTATGATATCGCCATGCGACATCACTGATGAAACAATTTCAAATCAATTAATGATCATAGCTATCACTTCATCGTCTCTGAAATCATTTTTTGTACTCTATGCATGTAAAAAAAACTTAAGAAATCATTTAAATGGCCAGCATGTTATCATAGTTTCGTTGGAGAAGATGTTCTATTATTGTAAAACTGAATCATTCCGTATCATAGCGAGAGGTCACTGTTATGATCCACAGAACTTACAGACAAATAACCATCTTCATGTGCACTTTTGACAATATCAGAGCGCAAAGCGGCTTCATATTTAAAACTGTCGAGATCTGCAAATACTGGTATTTATAAGGTGAAAGTTCCGTAGCCTGGTAGTATGCGACTGTTTCTTATAGGTCATAAATGCACATATTTTCTTTTACTCTTTTTGGTATTTACCCTAATTACAATCTGTTGTATTAGTCAGATCTGCAGTCATATACATTTACACCCACACCCTGCTAAATGTAATATGACATGGAGTATCTTGTCTCAGTATCAGTTACCACCTTACACACTGTACTAATTGTTCTTGTATAGATACAATTACTGCATGTGTACTTCCACATGTGCCTGAATTTACCTGTGATCTTTGTGTACTCTTCTGAGAGAAGGTAGATTTTCAGAATAGGCTGTCTTGTAATGCATTATGGGTCACCTGCAAAGATTCTCATTGTAGCTTTTGAACATTTATATAAAACCTTCTTCAGATCAGGTGAATCAGTCACAGGTTGCTTAGACATATTCATCAATAAATTAGAGTATCTACTGAGCATAATGTTTACTGTTTATCTGTGGGGACAACGATAAGAATCACATAAGGATAACAAATACATCAGAAAACCTTACAGACAACATATTTTCAAGTGTGGACACCGCAAAGTTGAATATGATTTATACTGGTTTATGGATATTTTATCACAATGCCCTTATCCTTACAATTCCGGCTATAACTGTGAAAGAAAGGGATGTACATCTTACTTACAGGAGTCATTTCTCTGAATAAAACTGCATAGGTTTTATGAATAGTCTAAGTAATAAATCCTGGTTAGAAGTGCTTCAACAATTAGGTACTAGCAATGCTTTCTCTTTAGTATTCATGACCAGTTTTGAAATGAGATTTCCAAATAGGCCATTATATCTAGTTCCTGGATCACAACAGCATTAGAAATTCCTATAGGATTCTAAAATGTCACAGTTCTCAAATGAAAAGATCCATAGATCCACGATCTATAGAATATTTACAGTTCTAAAGCCTATGAAGAAAATATATCGAAAAGTAATAGTAAAGGCAAAATTTCTGAGAAATAAAGGGTTAATAAGACTTTCAGGCAATAAATTAAAATCTGTATAGGAAACTGTAAAAAGGAACAGGGGAAGACATATGATGACCAGGAACTCGTACTTACAAACACTGATAACGTTAATATTGAGAAAAAAGAACTACTAAATTATACACTCCTGGAAATGGAAAAAAGAACACATTGACACCGGTGTGTCAGACCCACCATACTTGCTCCGGACACTGCAAGAGGACTGTACAAGCAATGATCACACGCACGGCACAGCGGACACACCAGGAACCGCGGTGTTGGCCGTCGAATGGCGCTAGCTGCGCAGCATTTGTGCACCGCCGCCGTCAGTGTCAGCCAGTTTGCCGTGGCATACGGAGCTCCATAGCAGTCTTTAACACTGGTAGCATGCCGCGACAGCGTGGACGTGAACCGTATATGCAGTTGACGGACTTTGAGCGAGGGCGTATAGTGGGCATGCGGGAGGCCGGGTGGACGTACCGCCGAATTGCTCAACACGTGGGGCGTGAGGTCTCCACAGTACATCGATGTTGTCGCCAGTGGTCGGCGGAAGGTGCACTTGCCCGTCGACCTGGGACCGGACCGCAGCGACGCACGGATGCACGCCAAGACCGTAGGATCCTACGCAGTGCCGTAGGGGACCGCACCGCCACTTCCCAGCAAATTAGGGACACTGTTGCTCCTGGGGTATCGGCGAGGACCATTCGCAACCGTCTCCATGAAGCTGGGCTACGGTCCCGCACACCGTTAGGCCGTCTTCCGCTCACGCCCCAACATCGTGCAGCCCGCCTCCAGTGGTGTCGCGACAGGCGTGAATGGAGGGACGAATGGAGACGTGTCGTCTTCAGCGATGAGAGTCGCTTCTGCCTTGGTGCCAATGATGGTCGTATGCGTGTTTGGCGCCGTGCAGGTGAGCGCCACAATCAGGACTGCATACGACCGAGGCACACAGGGCCAACACCCGGCATCATGGTGTGGGGAGCGATCTCCTACACTGGCCGTACACCACTGGTGATCGTCGAGGGGACACTGAATAGTGCACGGTACATCCAAACCGTCATCGAACCCATCGTTCTACCATTCCTAGACCGGCAAGGGAACTTGCTGTTCCAACAGGACAATGCACGTCCGCATGTATCCCGTGCCACCCAACGTGCTCTAGAAGGTGTAAGTCAACTACCCTGGCCAGCAAGATCTCCGGATCTGTCCCCCATTGAGCATGTTTGGGACTGGATGAAGCGTCGTCTCACGCGGTCTGCACGTCCAGCACGAACGCTGGTCCAACTGAGGCGCCAGGTGGAAATGGCATGGCAAGCCGTTCCACAGGACTACATCCAGCATCTGTACGATCGTCTCCTTGGGAGAATAGCAGCCTGCATTGCTGCGAAAGGTGGATATACACTGTACTAGTGCCGACATTGTGCATGCTCTGTTGCCTGTGTCTATGTGCCTGTGGTTCTGTCAGTGTGATCATGTGATGTATCTGACCCCAGGAATGTGTCAATAAAGTTTCCCCTTCCTGGGACAATGAATTCACGGTGTTCTTATTTCAATTTCCAGGAGTGTATAAATGATTGCTTTATAAATGCTTACCAAATAGTAGACCTCAACTTCAGAAATTAGGATGAACTTAAATATTGTATACCTGCATATAACATGAACTTAGTTCCAGTTACTAAGCATGAATTAGTAAAGAGGACTAAGAGCCACAAATACAAAATATTAGAAGGCGTAGATGAAATGTTAGGGCCACTTGTAAAGCAAAGCAAACTGCTTCATCATTTGCAAAGTCCCAGGCACATATTGTTAATTTATCATTAACTGAGTGAGTGCAAATTTTGAAAGTGATACCTTTATTCAAAAGTGGTAACTGGTATAAATTTGAAAACTATCAACCCACATCCTTCCTCAGATTTCTGTAAACTATACCAGAGGTTAATGATACATCAAATCACATAATACTTAAATGACCAAAAACTACTAAACAGTAATTAACATGGCTTTCAAAGAGTCAGAAATACAGAAACAGCAATTATAGATTGCATATTAGAAGTACAGAAAGAGCAGTTATGGATTACACAAATGAAATAGTTAGGAATCTAAAAAGTAATAATAGTGTTATAGCACTTAATTATGTTTTTCTAAAGTTTTTTGATACTGGTAGTCATGAAATTCTTTTAGATGAGGTAGAAGCAATCAGGATTAAAGGGGTGGAAAACAAGTGCTTCAAATCAACTCTGGATAACAAAAAACAAGTTGTGGAAATCACACCACCTCATTCTAATCATAAAGTCAGATAGGTACCCAGTGCAAAAAAAGTTGAGACAGGTCTACCGTAATATAGTCTGTTAGGTCCTCTATTGTTTTTTTATTTATATAAATGACATACAGGTCTTACAGTTGCAGCTGATATCACATTGTTTGCAGATACTACTTGTGTAATAGTGAGTGATGCTAAGGAATTTTTTTTGCAACAACTGATCAAGTTGCATTCATAGTTAGGCTGACCCTTAATATAAAGAAAACAAATTACATTCAATTTGGGAAAACATTAATTGCAACTGAATCTTTAACTTGTACCTGATGGTAATGAATGGGAAAGAATATGATGTACAAAACTAATAGGAAGATATGTTAACCAAGATTTAAATTGTGAAAACAAGGTATTGAAACTCTTCCAGAGATTCAATTTGGGATACTTTGCTCTAACAATCATTTCAAAAGTTTGCTCCTCAGGAGGTACTAGAATTACTTAATTTGGTTATTTCCAGTACCTTGTAGCTCATGGAATAGTATTTTGGGGTGAAAGTAATAGTTGATTAAATGAAATTTTTACATTGCAGAAAAGGGGTACTGGGATTCTGATGGACTGCACAACAAGGGCCACTGCAAGCCCCTATTTTAAAAGTTGCAAATGTGTGTTGATGGTCAAAGCCAAATGTGGAGACCTATAAATCAAAAGTGATTACCAAAGTTACAATACATGCAACTCCAGGTTCCTCAGTGCAGAGTGAACAAGAACAAATTGTACTCAAAGCCATTCCTTTCCCATGGTCCATATTCCCTTATTATTTTTCTATCTCTTCTCTTTCCTACTATCGAATTCCAGTCTTCCACCATTTCAACTCTCCATACATTCTTTCAATCTCTTCATCATCTGTGGAGCTAGTTGGCGTATAAACTTGTACTATTGTGGTGGGTATTGGTTTCATGTCTATTGCTTCTATGATAATGCATTCGCTCTGCTGTTCATAGTAGCTTATCTGCAATCTTGTTTTCTTATTCATTATTAGATCTACTCCTCATTATCCCTATTTGATTTTGTAGTTATAAACCTGTACTCACGTGATCACAAGTCCTGTTCTTTCCACAACTAAACTTCACTAATTCCCACTATATCTAACTTCAATTTATCCATTTTTAATTTCTACAGGACTCCTGCCTGATTTAAGGATACAGCGATTCACGCTATGTTCTGTAAGATGTCAATTTTGTTCTCCCTGATAACAGTATCCTCCCGAGTAGTCTTCACCTGGAGATCTGAATGAGGAACAATTTTATGTACAGAATATTTTATCAAAGACAATGTCATCACCATTTAACTATGCAGAATACTCAATGCAAAAAATATTCAAGCATTCATGGCATACTAGCATTGTGTTACTTACCGTTGTTATTATATTTATTCATACAAGGACCATCTCACAGTGATACAGAAATTCAGGAATTGTTAAGGTAATGGAGTACAAATCAATAATTACCCCTGTAGCTCAAATTATGCAACACACAGAATACATAACATTCTTTATGAGGATAGGACAGATGGCGTCGAAGGATAAGACACATGCTTGGCTGTGATCGTGATTAAGGAACCGTACTAGCATATGTCTTAGTGATTTAGAAAGAAAGCAGAAATCCCAAATAAGGATAGCAGGATAGACCAACCCCATCCTCCAGATTATGAGGTCTGTGTCTTACGAAAACAACGCAGATTAATGAAATGAAGAATAAAAGAACTCAACAGCACAGAATCCACTACCTTAAAAGGAGCGAGCGCAGAGAAAAATTCCTTAACTTTCGATGGTAGTAGACGATGACACAATCACCCACATCAGTGTCCATACAGGCTTCCAGAATAACGTTGACTCTGACATTCCGTTCCGTCCCGTTCCGTTCAGGTGATGGTCTGCGTGAATGCCCAAAGTCGCCATTTGAAATGCATTGTGGAACTTTTTGACATTCCGTTCCGTCAACCTACTGCTAAGGCAAATGCCGGGGTGGTTCCTTAATCAAGCTGACAGGTGGCCACCTTTCCCATCCCCATAGGTTACCTGTTCTATCCTCTTAAAGCATGTTATGTATTCCATACGTTACATTTTGGCCAATTGGTTGGCAGTATATTACCTTGACAGATCCTACATAATTGTGAGATGATCCTTGGGTAAATAAATAAATAAGTGTAAGAATCTTTGTTGTTCTGGTTTACGATTTACACTCACACATGTATTCTCAACGACAAGGATATCCTGGATTCTCGGCAACACATATACTTACAGTCTTTACCGACACCGTGATGTTGGTAAAATGCTGTATGAGTTATATCATTGGTTGTATATCAACTGTTGACCAGTTTGTTGATCTTTGGCGTTGTGTTTTGAGTCATGTTATGGTGTCTGCAGGGTGAAGTTATTGTTGTGTTCTTGTCCAGTCGTACTCGAAAGATTTTTTAAGTGTTATTTACTAACAAATAAGATGAACATCCTGGAATCAATAGCCTATCATTTAGGTGCCCCGGAACCAGCGTTAAGGCTGGTTATATCGTTACTTGCAGGTTTGTTGATTTGGTGCTTAGCGCGCTGATAATGTTTACGTTTTGTTGACGAAGGAAAATGCTCCATGAAGTAAATAATTCTCCTTTTTTTTAGGGTACCCAGTTGCTGCCTTTTATCACCATTATGTTCGCAGTATGTCTGAGACTCTGCGTCACGTATTCTTTGTTGTCGTCGGATTAATTATTGCATATTTCAATTATGGCAAGTATTTGCTTATAATCTGCTTGTTCATTAATAATATGAAGTATTTTAATGGACCTTGTATGCGTTACTGTTGTCGTTAGTGAAGCCTAATTGTGGCGTTTAGCATATTCTAATCCAGATACTTTCATAAGAAGCTGTGAATCTGCCTATGTTTCTTCTCACATACTTTTAAAAACGCAGAAGTGTCGATCATGCGTTGTCAAGCAGGAAAAGAACTAGTGGTCTTGCGACAACGTTAATTTCGATGTTTCTGATCTCCAAATATCAAAGAAGAAAATGGTGCTGCAAACTTACAGAATACTGGTTTGTAACTGCATTCGGGATTACCAAACGCTGTCCTTGAAAAATGTAGACCCCGGAAAATTATTTACGCATTTATTGTTGAAGTCCTAGTTCAGTCCACACCTTTCTCTGTTTGCAGTCACAAAATCGTCGGCGTTATTGTTAGGTTACAGGTAAATAACTGTCAGACTCCAAATCTGAAGGTCTTTTTCATTCCTGGACTGTTTTAGGATATTTTTGCAGTCAGTACGGAGTAAATGAACTGACACTATTGTTTGGTTATCGCACTAAACTGAATAAAATGTGCATAATAATCCTTTACGCCTCCCAAGCCATGTTGAGTGTTGTATTGTTAGCCCGGGAACACTTGCTTTTGTGACAAACTGATATGTAATGCAGTCCACAGTCTAGATTAGTTGGAGGGGACAATTTTATTTTGAGCTGACAAAGCAAACGAATGAGAATACAAAAGAATGGTTATAGTACTAGCTGACTTGCAGCATAGCCTGAGGCCTTCATTCACTCTGTATGTTTATAATAGATAGTGAAAGCAACAAGGTAAATTCAAAAACATCTATTATATTATGTAGGGTCTTGTAGACAAATATATGGCATGTACTTTGATTCGTGTAATTTACATTATGTATAACGTCCATCAACCATGGAGAGGGGCACTTCATTATTATTACTACCCAAACTTTTGGATTTATGAGTGCCCTACTTTACTCAAAGATACTTCTGCAGGCCTTAATTGAAATGATTTCCAGAAATATTTTGTCGTGATTAGTTTTCATAGAACTGCTGAGAAAAGTGTAAGTATGTCAAAAAGAGTACATGCATCATGTATATATATTGCTCTTATGTAAAATGTGAGGGTTGAACGAATCATATGGAGAATGTAGAATTTTGATACCCTGATGACAGTTGTTTGAAATGATATTAGGGAAAGTGTTATTCTTCAATTTTAGTTGTTTTTTGTACTGTTTACATAGTCTGTGTAAGTTGTGTAATTGGATGTTCGAAGTAACAAATTTTGTAAGTACAATAGAATGTTTAGTAAGTTGCTCATTAGACTGGCTGTATCTTTATTTCCCCTCGTCTTCATACAAATTCATCAGTGGCACAGCTGTTCCTTATTGTAGATTCTAAACAGAAAATTGTGGAATATTTTATTCACTCTTCATTATAACTTATTTTCAATTTAATTGCCAAATATTTGTACTAGAATATTGGTATTTTGGTGCTAATGATTTATCTGAACTATACTTTGAATTTTGTGTACTTCTAACATTGGATGTGCTGTCTCTAAATAAACAACATGCTATAACTTTCTTAAAATGTTTCGTTAGTGAGATTTTGGTATCAATTTTCAGGTGAGGATGTCATGCATTCTATGATGGCCGTCTTCGGAACTTATATTTTCCTGCAGATCTTTGGTGCATCCAAGGAATCTGTGTGCAGTATTTTTACATTTACTATGCTGTATCTTCTTGCAGGTAAATTAGGATTTGTGAAGTTCTATGTTTAAGAGTTTTAAGTATATCTATTTGCAATAATGAAAAATAAGTTTCAGGGAAAGAATACATAATGTAGTTGGAGGAAATCTGTTTGTAATGTATTGTCATTGGTTGAGAAGGGGATACAGGGTAGGGTCACAGCAAGATATCTTGTGCCTTTGGCAGAAATACCAAAGCTGCAACCCTACCTGTTTATATGCTAGATTTTTGTTACTTTTTTTTATCATCCCTGTGAACCCTTGCCCTTGTAAAACTAACTAACAGTGCAGTGTTGCCAACTTGGAGCATCCTCATTTTGTCTAGTACACACCAGCAGGATGAAGTGAAGTTACTTATGTTTAGACACAACAAATAACTTCTGTTATATATTTTTTCAGCCACCTGTCATAGGTCAGCAAATCTTACTCCTAAGCTGTAATCAAGGGAAACTAATTAGAGCTACTTCTAGAAGTGGTTGAGAGCATTCTTTCGTGAGACTCCAGACATGGCAACTCTAGGTATGCCACCTGAAAGACAGGAGCAAAACTCAGCATCCTTTGATTTCTTAGCAACAATATTCCATCACATTTCCAAAAACCCATGTCACACAGCCCTGTTTCAAAACCATCAGCTCTGACTCGACATGTACTGCCACATTATTGGCAGACCAATTCGAGATTTTGAGAAATTTTATTCATCTTCTTTTGCTCAACTGCTTGCATAGCTATCGTCCTTGCACAGCTCCTCAGTGAATAGCCTGCCCTTTGATATGCCTTATCCTACATAATGACTCCAAAGAGAGGACAGGTTCCACAACTCCCAAACTTACCAAGAATTGTTTATCTCCATTCTCCATGATTATCCCAGCTCAGAAATTTTCTAAACCTACATAAAGTCAGTGATCAAGTGCATTGTGTGTTCTTGCATGATGGAGGCCATAAACAACAATCCCAGCCAAGTGTTTGCAGTATGTTTACTGCTGAGCAAATAGCAAATATCCAAACTTTGCTATATCGTAAACAGTGTGATGTAATGATCTGCCTACAACTTATTGTACAGTACAGCCCATGGAATATATTGTGATCCAAAATTAAAGACTGGTGCAGATGTCTCTGTATGTCCATCTTTATACAGATGGTTGCAGGACCTCGGCTGATCAGTACAGAATGTCGAATCAAAACATCTTTTAGCCATTTAACTTTCCAATTGTTGTTTTGTTAAGCAACCAGTTTCAGTGATATGTTATGCTATCTTGAGGCTCTCTGACCGACATGTAGGAAGATTCTCGCCTCTGGCCCAGTCAAAATAGCAGCCAGGATTCAATGAGTGCTATCCATAGATTTTTGACACAGTGATCCCTGTTTGCACAAATTCCAATTCAATATTGCCTTTGCGGAGTAAGAAAACCAGTACAGAACCTCCTGTGTATAGGATCATTGGCTAGTTTGAATCACAATATCCAGTTATTTCTGTGAAGTCTGCTTTAGTGAAACAGTTGCAAATCCTTGGTTCCCTGTAGATACCTGAGATCTTGTTTCATACTGAGCCATTGTTGCTTTTGCAGATCATTGCACTATTAACTTAATTTGTTTATAGCATGTGAAATATCTGAGCTTGTCACTTGTGCAAGACACGGTGAATATTCTATTGTATGTCTGTATATTGCATGTTGTCTCTTCTTTCAGTTGGATTTTTACCAAATTTTGCCATTCTCTTCAGTGCGAGTTCAAACAGGCCTACAATTTGACAATACAAAAAGATTAAATATTTCATTGACATACTTCTTTTTATCTAACTTCATCACTCCTGTTTCATAATTCTTACCTCACCTTTCATGCAAAAAAAAAAAATTTTAGTTGTTCTTTGTTATACTGATGGCCACTAAAAGTTAGTATATCATTAGTATATCATGTACGCACACTGTAAGGAAGTACATTATTGATTTCCTATCAGAACAATACATGCAGGAATCCATTCTTAATGTTTCAAGTCCTATTTCAAGCCGTATATTATTCAACTTCAGATTCCACTGCCAGCTAGCTTGCTCCAAACAACACAGAGACTTTATACTTTGGTACCTTCTGAGTATATCGCTGGTTGTGATTCACAAATTTCAGTATGAGTGTCTTCCTACAGAAATGCACTTACTGCACTCTTCTGACCCGTGCCTGTGTTGTATTTAGGAGTCAACACAAGTAGGTAACATACTGAAGTGTACCTTACAACTGGCAAGTAGAGTTCATCATAAGCAGTACTTTTTCCCTCAGTGCATCCATTAACCCTAATCGTACCTTGTACTGAGTTATTTCTCCTGTGTCATTTACCTTTGTTTTAAATATCCACATAAAAGGTAAAACCCTTTTCCTTTGAGGAAGGACTACTTATGACCACATTTTATTTTTATGAGGAAGTCATATTCTCCATCCATTGTTTTCTTTCACTGATCACCGTGAGTAGATGTTAAATTTCTTCAACAATATGGGAATCACTCAGCCATGGAACTTGACCAAATAAACTAAGACCACCCTCTTCTTTCTCTCTTCATCAAATAATCTTTTTATGGATGTAAGCTGTAATTGTGCATAAGAGAATCCACTGATATCCTCCCATAAGGTGTGTTGGCGTCATTGTCGTCATCATCTGATTGACATTCAGCATCATCATTTATACTCACAGTGTAAGTATCATCTGTAGAATTATGAACTGTCTATGCTTTTTCTATGATATATTCTCTTCTGGTTTCTGCAGATGGTACAGCACATCTCTCAGATGAGGAACAACTATATTTTATCACAGTTTACTGCATTTTCTAATAATACCTCATTTCTGCTCTTAATGATATGTCATGATCAACCAGGCGATACCATTTGGTAGCGTTGTGCACCAAGCAAGAGTTACATAACAGATACTGTGAAAGGCCACCAACACACAGGCCCAACCACTTGCCTGGCATCTCTGTTGTGCAAAAGCATCCAGATGGCACTCACAAACCCAGGCCACCTCCTGCTTTTGTGCCACTTCCTTCAGCTCGTTGTATGTGTCTGCCGATAGTGTGGTCAGCCAGTAGGGAACTCTGTCAACTGCGGAGCACATTGCTTCTGTCTTGTACTGGCAGACTTGGAAATCTTTTACTGACAGGTACCAAAACATGCCATGCTGCAGGCACTCAGACAGTTAAAAGCCAGCAATTAGACAGTTCAGTTCAGTGCCTGCAGTCAGCCCAGTATAGTACTCTGAAGACTACCTTCTGACTTAGCAGCCACTGTTTATAGAGAACTAGAACCATTAACAGAGTGTCTGCAAATTACTAACAGTTATAGAACAATATCGTAGATTTCCAAAAGACAGCAAAGTTATTTAGGTATAATTCTATTAAGTAAGGACATTAAGTGCCAAACTGTGCCAAAGTACCATTTTGTAACATACTCATAATAAGCATTATTTGTTATTTCTTTTTGTGTTGCCACATTTCTGTTATAGTGTGTCCACAAAACCACCTGTTGACCACCCTTAAGGAACTACAGTGATCAGTTAAAACAGTATGACCACTGCCCACTGTGACGTTGGATGACGCCTGGTGGCATTGTGGGCATTTAACAGAGTAATAAAAGTATGTAAATGGAGCAGACACAGATGGTGGATCCCCTTAGTGAAGATATGAGCCGTAAATGGGAAAATCCATTGAGATAAACAATTCTATTGGAGGAACATCCGCAACTGAGCATTATACCAGAGGTTGAAAATACCGTTTCAGTTGTAAAGTTCTTTTATCATCACACAACCAGTTTCGGGCTCTTATAAGCCCATCTTCAGGTGTTGTAACTTGGTGCTGTGGACCCTGAGCGCCCCAGTGGACGTGTACTAGGTGTGGTATGCTACTTATGAGCACAGAATAGGGAGTCCCTGTTCTGATAGGTAGCACACCACGCCTCTGCACTCATAGGGAGCACACCACACCTAGTACATGTCCACTGGGGCGCTTGGGGTCCACAGCACCAAGTTACGACACCTGAAGATGGGCTTATAAGAGCCCAAAACTGGTCTTGTGATAATAAAAAACTTTACAACTGAAGCGGTATTTTCAGCCTCTGCCATTGCGATAAGCAACTTTGACAAAGGGCATATTATTATTATTATCCAGAGTCTGTGTACGAGTATCTCGAAAACGGTGACGCTGGTCAAATGTTCACGTGCTACTGTCATGAGAAGCTACAGAAAGAGGTAGGAGGACACTGAAACTACTAAAAGGCACTAAATCGTTGGGATGTCCATGAGTCTTCACAGAACGTGGGGTTCAGAGGCTTGTCAGCTCTTTAAAGTAGGATAGATGGTGATCTATGGATTCTCTGCTGAAAGAGCACAACACTGATGCATGCACAAGTGTTTCAGAGCACACCGTTCATTGTTGAACATGGGGCTCTGCAGCAGATCACCCCTATGTGTTCACATGTTGACCCAGTGATACCATCAGTTACGACTGCAGTTGGCATGGGACTATGGGCATTGAACTGTCGATCAATGGAAACATGTCCGCTCTACAGTTGAATCACATTTTTTTGCTGCACTAGGTTGATTGTCATCTCCACCAACACTGTCATTGAGGTGAACGGTGGCTCGAAACGTGCAGCATGCCATGGGCACAGGCTGGTGGAGCAGTATTAGGCTAAGTGAGATAATCTCCTGCACTTGCATGGGACCTGTTGTAGTAATCAAAGACATATTGACAGTTGCAAACCACCTCGTCCCTTCATGCTGATGTCTTCCCTGACGGTGATATCGCCTTTCAGCAGTGTAATTGCCTGTCTCTCGGAGCCAGAACCATGTTACAGTGGTTTTAGAAGCATTATAGTGAACTCACATTGATACCTCAGCGACCAAATTAGCCCAGTGTAAATCCTGCAGAACCCAACTGGATCGCTATTGGGTGCCATCACCACATACGCAAATCAGCGGCCCCTTATTTACGTGAATTACATGACCTGTGTGTAGACATCCAGTGCCACATACCTTCACAAACATACCAACAAACTGTTAGATCCCTGACACACAGTATCAGTGATGTACTTTGTTCCAAAGACAGACAAACAAGCTATTAAGCAGGTGGTCACAATATTTTGGCTCACCAGTGTATAGCAGGGAAAAATTTTTCTGCTACTGTGGATGTTTGAGCTTAATTAATAGTAGCATTCAGTTACTACATTCACAACAGGTATACTCACAATAGCCGACAAATATGAGCTTTCTGGTCTTGGATTCCCATTTTTTCTGTTCTTCCTTAGGAATTAGTCATAACTTCTGAGCCAAAAATTTGCATATGTGATAAATCAGGTTTCCTGCCTGACCATATCTCCAAAGGTGTTTTTACCCCCATCACTTTGGCAGGTGATCTGTTAATAATACAAGCAGCTGTCACTGTTGTCTTGGTCCAGTATTCTTTAAGTGAATCAACATCAAATAACATTCATTTAGCTCTTTCTGGCAGTGTTTTGTTTGTACACTCTTCAAGCCCATTCTGCTGGGGACAATAAGGAGTAGTCATCTGTTGCTTAGTTCCATATTTATTTAAGAAGTTTTCAAAATCTTTTTTGCGGTACTTTTCACCAGTGACTAAGCAAATGTTTTTCATTTCCTTCTTCAGTTCTTTTTCCATTAGGTTACATTACATTGTAATCCTTGAAAGCTCCGAATACACTGAGTTTGTCCTTTACAAAATACATATGCATAAATATTTCACACGTTGTAGTGATGCAGTTTCCATGGGACCCAGTACATCAACGTGAATCAACTGTAGTGGTTGTGAAGCTCATGAACTAGCATTATTTAATGGTGGTCTAGTTTACTTCACTTAGACATACCATGCATGTGGCAGGCTCTTTACTACCAGCAGAAGGCAAACTTATGTCCTTGGTACCATCTAATATTTATTTACATCTATAAAATTCAAATATGCCAGTGTCACAGGATAATAGAATTTAAATCATGAGAACACATTGGATTTGCAATCACTTCTCTGTTTGTGTTTAGTAAATACAAAATATTTATCAGTGTCGCTCAACCTGCTAATGCTCCCTCTCTTTTGTATACGTCGCAGCCAGTATGTCTAAAATTTATGTGGCATTGGTTTTTTACTATTACATTAATTGAAAAAAGATTAGCAGCAAGTTTTGGTACATGTAATACATCTCTTCCCTGAATTCTTCAGTTTTTGTCACCATTCAGTCTCAATTGGACATTTTCCAGACTTTCTACAGGAAGCGATATCTTATTGCCAACAGTTATGGTAGATATTGATTGGCTTCATACATCATACATCCGGTCACAATTGTGAGAATATGCATTGCAGTGCATGAGTATATATACCATATGTTCAAATTAATTGAATGTGAAGAAACTGTAAAACCTGCGATGAAAGTTTTATGTTCAAATATGCGGCACTGTCTGACAGTGTGCCCGTATTTGTTGCAATTGAAGCACTGTGACTGTTTATTGCCTTTCCTTGTGTTTTGCTTTTGACCTGTTTCCCTTTAACATGCCATTTTCCTCTGAAGAATGCCGAATTCTACACATCTGTTACTTCTCATAAAAGCTTTGTTTTTATAAGGTCCGCACTGATTTTGATTCCTGAGCTTTCAGTTCCCATTACCATAGGTTTGTGTGTTTCAGGCAACCCATCCAACATTAATGTTCCAAGTCACTCATCAGTGACATGAAATTTAATATTTCTGATTTTACAAGTTGTTGACATGATTTTGTTCACATATATTAAACATTTTTAGATGATACCAAAATAGTGGTAATAAGGTCTCTCAATAATACCACTTGCTTGTTTAAACCACTGTCATCAAAAGCTTGTTCCAGTTTTTTCCAGACCCGCTCAGCTGTAGATGCATCTTACATATTCATGTAACTGATTGGATGTAATAATAAAATGAGCTTTGATCTTGTCTTGACTTCTTCTTATTTTTAATTTGTGTTGGTAACACACACACACACACACACACACACACACACACACACACACCATTATATTATCTCGCAGTCTCATGAAGTTACTAAAATCTAACACATCTACACCTATATTTGACAAGCCTCCCTATGGTATGTGATGGAGAGTAAAGTGTGTACAATTGTCATTTACCCCATTGTGTGTTCCAATTGTGTATGGTGCACTAGAAGAACAATTGTAGGTAAGCCTTGATGCGAGCTCAGATAATTTTCCCTTAATGGTCTTTCTGTGAGATATACATACGAGCAAGCAATATTTTGGTTGACTCTTCTGGGAACGTGTTTTCTCAGAATTTTAATAGTAAGTGGCACCATAATGCACACTGCAACTCTTGAGCTTCTGCCACTGGGGTTCTGCCATCTCAGGGAGGCATTCACACGTACAAAACAAATCTGTAACAGAACATGCCACTCTTCCATGGATCTTCTCTGTTTCCTTTACCAGTCACATATGGTGCAGTTTGTTGATGACTAATTAGAACTTTCAAAGAATCAATCAAAAAAGGTTTTTGTAAGCCACCTCCTCTGTGGGTTTACTGCATTTCCTGTGGTTTCTTTCAATGAATCTGGCTGGCATCTGCCTGACCTGCAATTAGTTTTAGGAGGTCATTCCACTTTCAATTGCTTTGTACACACACACACACACACACACACACACACACACTGATATTTAATAGAAGTGACTGATTCCAGTGATTGGTTGGACTAGATGATTCAGATCTTCCATGACACCTTACAACAGATCCAACATCAAGGCACAGAAGTGGTCTTTATGTGGGTACTTGAGCAGCTCATAATACAGAGTAATTGTGCAACAAACACAGAAGCCAAAGAAGCATGTAGGGATGGTGTTCTACTTTGATGTTCTGTTCACTTGCATGCCATCATCTCATCTGACACAGTCCCCTGTCGGTCCGAGGGTTAGAATAGGTCTGAGGTATTCCTGCCTGTCGTAAGAGGTGACTAAAAGGAGTCCCTATGTGATGGTCCCCTGTAAGGTATGACCTCTATTTTTCAAAATTTTCCCAAAGAGCAAGGCAATTGGGCAAGGGCACCTTTCATGGTACATAATGTCCATCGTGCACTGAGACCTCGCATCCTTCGTTGATGTGGACCTGCACTTCCGCTCGTTCTCCAGCTGTTGGGTAAGGTCACCCTCCTGGGTGCATATTCCTCCATCCTCTGTGCAGTATTGCTTCCTGCGCTGTCGATGATGATGGACTTCTTAGCTCATTTGCGCCTGATGTCCAGCATGGTAGCCAGTCCGTTGTGATGGGGCCACCATGTGCCTTGTTGGTTGTAGGGATCATTCTGCTGATGCCTGCACTGTTAACTCCCCATGTATGCCAAGGAGTAGATACTCGTCACCCTGGGGCATCGGGACTCCCCTCAATGGCCATCCTGCCTTTGCTGCGGCTGGGTGGCGCCCATGGGGAGGGCCCCTGGTCAGAGTGGGTGGCATCAGGGCAGATGACGCGCCATGAAGCGTAGTACATCATCTCTTGCTGGTGGTCAAACACCAGCAATCTGTAAGCGGTCAAGGTCTAACTTCAATGCTAAGAAATACGACTCCAAGTTGTCCCCCCTCCCCCCTTCCCCCTGGCCTCATCATGGGAGGAACACCAGGCTAAGGATGGCAACGAAGCTTATTCATCCCGGTACCTCGTATGTATGAGATTTGATGGGGCGTCTTTCTTGTCAATGAAGTCTCAGTTTTTTGTGGAACATTTAGAGAACAATTTTGGGGAGGTGGATGGCTTGTCAAAAATGTGGTCAGGGTCAGTATTCATCAAAACAGCATCCTCTGTCCAGTCATGGGCACTACTCCCCTGTGACAAGTTGGGGGATGTTTCTGTTTCCATCACACCCCATAAGAGCTTAATATGGTCCAGGGTATCATATTACACAGGGACCTTCTTTTGCAGTCTGACAATGGGCTACACGCCAATTTAGAACAGCGAGGTGTCCATTTCATCTGGCGTGTCCACCGGGGCCCGAGAGATAATCAGGTTGCCACCAGTGCCTTCATCTTGGCCTTCGAGGGTGACATATTACCCGAGAAGGTCAAGGTGATGGTCTACTGCTGTGACGTAAAGCCACATATCCCTCCTGCCGATGCGGTGCTTTAAGTGCTGGAAGTTCCTCCATATGTCTTCCTGCCACGGCTTTGCCTGGACCTTTCACACGGCCCAAAGGACTCATTTCATCCTACGGCTCTCCACTGTCACTTCATCTCGATTCTTGACATGTGTCGAGGCCACGAAGTGGTTTACACTGATGGGTCAAGGGCTGATGATCACATTGGCTTCGCGTATCTCCGTGGCTTCGCGTATCTCCATGGAAATTGAACAGCATTCCTTGCCCTATGGCTGCTGTGTTTTCACTGCAGAGCTGGTGGCCATATTTCGTGCTCTTGAACACATCCGTTCATGCCCTGGGAGTCGTTTCTTCTGTGTACTGGCTCCTTGAGTAGCCTACAAGCTATTGACCAGTGCTACCCTCGTCATCCTTTGGTAGTGACCATCCATGAGTCACAGTCCGGTCATTCAGTGGTGTTTGTGTAGATCCCAGGACACGTCAGAATCCCAGGGAACGAACTTGCTGACAGGCTGGCCAAACAGGCTACATGGAAACCGCTTATGGAGATTCCAATAACTGACATGCGTTCATTTTTATGTCACCAGGTTTTGGGAGACAGAATGGCTTAATCTCAGTACACACAACAAACTGTGTGCCATTATGGAGATTATTAATGTGTGGCATTCCTCCATGCGGGCCTCTCGCGAAGACTCTGTGATTCTCTGCTGGCTCCGCATTGGCCACGCTTGGGCGACCCACTGCAACCTTCTGCGCCGTGAAGACTTGCCTCGGTGTCGATGCGGCGCCCAGTTGACAGTGGCCTGTATTCTGGTGCACTGTCCCACTTTGACAGCCCGGCGACGAAATCTTCAGTTACTGGACTCGTTGCTGCTAATTTTATCTGACAATGCCTCATCGGCTGAGTTAGTTTTATGTTTTATTCGTGAGGGTGTGATTTATTGTTTGATCTAAATTTTAGCGCACGTCCTTTGTCCGTCTGTGTCCTCCACCCTGGAGGTTTTAATGTGTTGTAGAGTGGCTGGCTTCTCCCTTTTCTTCTCATGGTCTGCCAGTCATGGTAAACTGCTCTCTTGTTTTGACCTCTTCTCCAAGTTTCTTGCGTCTCTCTGGTTTTCTTGCCGGATTTTGTCCATTTTAGTGTTTGTTGCCATTCTTGTGGTTTTCTCCTTTCTCCCAACTGTGTTTCGTATGTCTCAATTATTTTACTCCCATCCTTATGGAATTATTTTAATCGGAATGAGGGATCAATAACCTATCAGTTTGGTCCCTCCCCCCCCCCTCCCCTCTTTTAAACCAACCAATCAATCAATCATCTGACACAGCACCATGCATCAATTGGAAACCGAATAGTTGGAAGTGGTGAACACCAAACTGTGAGCAATTAAACCAACCACACAGGTATGGCGGACTTTGTGCCAACCACTCAAATGGAAGGAAATGCTGCTCACCAAACTGTGAATAGGACACAGCCCATTAACAAATAGTTTCATCCTCCAGCGGGAATATCCACCACACCGTGAAGTTTGTAATTTAACACTTTCGATCCAGTATGTTTTAACTACTACGTTATTTATACTGACATAGGGGCAACCCTTAGTTTGATGGGAGATCTGCCCACCATCCTTGCTGAAGCCAAGCCAGTGTAGCATGGGTTTTCAAATTCTGTTAAATTTTGGGTCTCATACGTAAATTCCATGGGAGGGGAGTTTAGTATGCTTTGAGTGGGTAGCTCGTCCAGGCAGTTTAGCATTTTTGTTAATGGATTTTCTGTGTCATAGTTCAGTGCATCATGACAGCGGCTTTTACAATTGATAAGTCAATTTTAATGCATTATAAGCAACTTTGCCAGCCATCAACCACTCAATCCTCACCCCAACCTCCCCGATGAGATTGGCATGCTGACGTCTTATAAGGGTGTTGATGACCATGCTGTAGAGTATCCCGTATACAGTGCTGTGTTGTTTCACCTGTTTATGTGGAGTACCTTATATTCGTTTATGTTTAGATCAACTGCCAATCCCTGTACCGAACTTCAATCCCGTGCCAATCTTCTTGCATTTTTCTACAATTGTCTAATGTTGTGACTTCTCTACGTACAATAGCATCATATGCAAACAGCCTCATCAAGTCTCTGATGTTATCCACTTGGTCATTCTTGTATATTGTGAAAATTAATAGTCCTATAACACTCCATTTGGATTCACTAAATTACCATCTGAAGATTTTTCTGCATTGAGGATAGCTTACTGTGTTCTGTTTGGTAGGACCTCTTCAGTCCCATCACAAAGCTGGAATGATGTTCTGTATGCTTGTAAACTGTACTGGGCAGCTTCAGGAAGTCAAGGAACACAATATCAACCCCTGTGCACTCCCTTTTGGGTCTCATTGACAAACAGAGTGAGCTGGGTTTTACATGACATTTGTTTGCAGAATCTATGTTTGTTCCTAAGCTGCTTCATTTGGCTTGCTGTGGCCCAGCCTGTCTACATGCACAGTATGAATGCAACCTTACAGTTAATTTAATAAATAAGTCTCCTTTCTTCGTGTAACTTTTTATTATGATAATAAGAACTGCTGTGGTATGTCATCGACTGTGCCAGATTGGTTAAGCAAGTGGTTGCCTTCTTCCCTCTAATTTAATATGCAGATTTTGCAGTTCATGTGTTAGTAAATGTCTGTATTGTTTGTAATTTGTTTCAGGGTACTATTTGACTGGAACAGAAACGTATGATATTAAATGGACAATGGCTCAGTGTGTCCTAACCTTAAGATTGATTGGCTTGGTCTTCGATATTTATGATGGGGCCAAGCCTGATGTAAGTAATGCTTAAATTAGAATTATCTTTCTATTATGGAAAGTGTTGTATTGTATTAGGGCTATGGATGTCACAACGGAGAAAAATTTTCTTAAAAAATTAATAATCAGCCATATTGACTGCGTTTAGAAATTTTAACTTTCTCTACCTTATTACAGTTCTTGAAGTGAAAGGTAGAAATACTCCTAACAAAAAAAAAAAAAAAAGATGAGCGTGAAATGATACCTTATATAGATAAGAATGTGCTTTAAGTGTCCTCTTTTAGGAGAAGGCTAGATTCTTTGTTATGTTTCCAGGTGCAAATTAGTGTTCCACACCAATTACATTAAAAAGTAGAATTGGGAGTACTGACTGTCCGATTGAGACCAGTGTTCTTTTGCTGTGAGACACTTATATGTGTCTTAAGAAGATATAACTTACAAACAGATCATAGAAAACATAGTGTCATTTGCCAATTAATTTATGTGTTAAAAACTAATATCAAGGAAGTCCATATTAGTGTTTAAACCAGGAACAACAATAGTTGAAAATCTTTCCAGAAATAATTAAGAATTGATAATGCATCAGCATATATATTTTTGAATTGCAAGTCTCCTGAAGGTAAAAGTAAAATAATGATTGATGGATAAACTGATAAATCACTTGGAAGGTGTAATGAAGAGATCAACATTTCTCCTCTGAAAGACACCATATTAAAATAAATGTTGATGAGTCATCATACTTCAGGATGCACTATTTCCGTCCTTACTGTGTCCATGGTTATGATCACATGATCATGTCCATAGTGTCCCATGAGCCTCTTGCCACTGTGTCTCCATGGGTAATATGGTGAACACCATAGGGAGCTGCACCAGAAATCTCCAGGTTCAGGTTTGACAAATCCAGTCATTGCTGAGTTGCTGGCTGGTCGCTGCTACCAATTTTCTGTTAACCATTTAAGCACAAGCCATGGACCTATGAGAGCATACAATAATGAAAAGGCCAATCATATGACAGACCAGTGAAAGTATGTTCTCACTACAATACAAAACAAAATTTTTAAGCAGTTTGATATTATATTTGATACAGTTCCACACAGTCCTTTAATGATTACAGTAAGAGCATATGAACTATCAGACCAATTGTGTGATTGGATTGAAGAGTTCCTAGATAACAGAACGCAGCATGTCATTCTCAGTGGAGAGAAGTCTTCGAAGTAAGAGTGATTTCAGGTGTGCCACAGGGGAGTGTTGGAGGACCGTTGCTATTCACAATATATATAAATGACCACCTTGTGGATAACATTGGAAGTTCACTGAGGCTTTTTGCGGATGATGCTGTAGTATATCCAGAGGTTGTAACATTGGAAGAGTGTACTGAAATGCAGGAGGATCTGCAACGAATTGACACATGGTGCAGGGAGCGGCAATTGAATCTCAATGTAGACAAGTGCAATGTGCTGCGAATACATAGAAAGAAAGATCCTTTATCATTTAGGTACAATAGAGCAGATCAGCAACTGGAAGCAGTTAATTCCATAAATTATCTGGGAGTAGGCATTAGGAGTGATTTAAAATGGAATGACCATATAAAATTAATCGTTAGTAAAGCCGATGCCAGACTGAGATTCATTGGAAGAATCCTTAGGAAATGCAGTGCGAAAACAAAGGAAGTAGGTTACAGTACACTTGTTCACCCACTGCTTGAATACTGCTCACCGGTGTGGGATCTGTACCAGATAGGGTTGATAGAAGAGATAGAGAAGATACAACAGAGAGCAGCACGCTTCGTTACAGGATCATTTAGTAATCGCGGAAGCGTTACGGAAATGATAGATAATCTCCAATGGAAGACGCTGCAAGTGAGACGCTCAGTAGCTCGGTACGGGCATTTGTTGAAGTTTCGAGAACATACCTTCACCAAGGAGTCAGGCAGTATGTCACTCCCTCCTACGTGTATCTCGCAAAGAGACCATGGGGATAAAATCAGAGAGGTTAGAACCCACACAGAGGCATACCGACAGTCTTTCTTTCAACGAACAATACGAGACTGGAATAGAAGGGAGAACCGATAGAGGTACTCAAGATACCCTCCACCACACACCGTCAGGTGGCTTGCAGAGTATGGATGTAGATGTAGAATATAAAGTTATAAAGTGTAATCTAGCCAATCAAAGTTTCAATTTTTTCTTTTATTTCTTCATTTGCTGACAATATGTTTATAATACATGAAAACAGTTCCGGTCATATTACTGTTTATTTTTCTTCTGTGTCTAGACTGTAGATTGATAATGTAATGAAATAATAAAATTATAGTAACAGTAAATCATACAGTAAGAATAATATGTACGAAATAAAACTGAACACCAATAATCGTGCATAAAAAATAGTAACTCACTCACCCATCACACAATATGGGATGCATTTTTTTATTGTTGAGCAGTTATTCAGAATGGAAATGTAGTTACGTGAACTCACCTTCATTACACAAAATTAATTATACATGTAGTATGAAAAATAATAATATGCAGTAATTTATGAGTTAAAACATAACAACCAACAAAATATGTGCTTCTAATGTAGCCCACACCAGTCAAAATTCCCGATCCTAAAGAAGTATGGGAAAAATGTACTTTATCTCATCACACATAGTCTTGTGTCATGCGTCCGTTCGCTGACACATTATTTCTCTGTACAGTGGAGCTCGCTCACACAGACGATTCAATACTACATGAGGCCACACCATACAGCAATGACCAGCATTAAAGGGTTAACATAAATGCTATGGGTTCTTCAGCTATGACTGTTTGATGGGACAGTGCAATATGCATTTAAAAGAGTGTGGTTCTTGGCTCAGATACCTGGATCATAAGGAGTGTAGAAACATGAATAAAATTCCCAATTTTAAGGTGAGCTATGCATCCCTGTTATTAGGTTTTACCTTCTTTGTAGAGAATTCTTGTAGTTCTTGGGACTCTCCAGTTGTGCTGAGCTTTCTCAAGAATGTAAGACTCCATATAATCTTGTTGCTTTAGCCTGTTGTGGGGATTTATCTGGATCTTACTAATATTCATAAAAACTCCCCGTGGTTACAGGTGGGCTTTTGGGTAGTACTAACACCTTATCTGCTAAAAGTAGTCATGATTTTGATCCCCAAAACACTAGCCATCAAAAGACATTGGTGATTTTACTAACACAGCTCAGATGAAAAATCAAAATATGTTTCTAATTGGTCAGGAAGGAGGAGGGGGGCAGGGGGTGGTAATTTCGGAGAAATCTGTCATGTTCCTATGTTCCTAAGACTCTGCATGTTGTTGCAAATTCAGTCATAAGACTGAGAATTAGACTCCTCCTTAGATACTTTTCACCAAGCCACATCAATAATAATAATAATAATAAAAAGCCTCAGATACTATCCAGTTACTGCACTACCCACTCAACTGTAGGAAACATGCTACGACCTACAAAAGTGCCCCCCCAGGGGGGCTCGCCACTTTTTGGCGGGGTCGTGCTTGGCTACCACGGGGCTCCAGCCTTTGCAGCACTTTTTCTCTTCCATTCTGTATGTCTATCCTCTTGCTATTCTTTTTCCTCTCCCTTGGTGAACATGTCTGGGAAATTATTGGGAATGTTCTGCATTCTGTCGCTGACCTGCAAACAGTCTCAACATTCTTTTTGGCTCCCTTTTCCTTTCTTAGTTTCCCTTCTCCTCTCATTCCTCCACTTTGCCGTTTGAGGGTCCTCTTTTTTCTTCTTCCTCCCTGTGTTCTCCTGAAGGCCGGCCCACGCATCTGACGCGTAATAGGTGACTGGGTAATGCGTAATTCCCAGCCCCGGGTCGACAGGTAGGGTTCGCATGTACCTCCTGGTACAAGCCATTCCCAGGGAGGGGTGATTGCCTGAGTGGTAACCTTCCCATATTTCCTATTGGTCGCTCCATCGGGTGTTCGGGAGGTGTGACCTGAGGTGTGAACAATCACATAAGGTAGGTGCACCCCCCTGTGAAGGGGGCCCCCAGTTGGAAGGAGCGTGCCATCAGAGACACTGGCAATCATGGGGGTTTCCTCGCGGTGAGTCAATCATCATATCCATCAACGTCAACGAAACGTAAACGTAATGATGTTACTGATTCGAAGATCCTTCCCACTACCCCACAGTTCCTTGTGGTATCACGTACTGAAGACGGTCAGTCCTTTGCCATGCTCAATCCATTTATTATTCAGAAAGGTGTTGATGCCATTGCTGGTCCTGTGAAATCCTGCTCTCGTTTACAGAATGGCACTGTGCTTTTAGAGACGGCTTCCGATTCTCAAGCACAACTACTACTTGCTGCCTCGCTTCTCCACGGCTACCTTGCTCGTGTCAAGGCACATAGAACTTTGAATTCTTCCTGTGCTGTAATTTACACCAGGCTGCTTGACGGTCTAACCATGGCTGAAATACAATCTTACCTCTCTGATGAGGGTGTCATTGCTATCCATCGTGTAACGAAAAAGGTTGATTCTTCCTTGGTGCCGACCCACACTCTTTTCCTCACCTTTGATAGGGTAGTGTTGGTGTCCAAGATTAAAGCAGGCTATGAAATCATCACAGTCCGGCCATACATTCCGAATTCAATACGCTGCTACCAGTGTCGTCGGTTGAATCACACTAGAATGTCTTGTCGATACCCAGCCACATACATAACCTAGGGCAGGGATGCATACGAGGGTGAATGTCCGCCTCTTTCTCCCCGCTGTATCAACTGCAATGGCGGCCATGCCGCCGCCTCCTGGGCTGTTTGAGAGATTCAGGTAAAGGAAAAAGTGCATTACCCAGTAGCTCGCAGTTCTTGTTACCCCTCGCTCCATGAAGGACATGGCCACGCAGATATTCGACCTCAAATTTGGCTCTGAGGTTGTGAAGTGTCAAGGTAGCATCGCCGTCCCCCTGTCCCCGTGTGAAACAAATGGTCATACTCTCGCCTAAAGGGGCGAAGCTACCCATTACGCAACCGGCAGGCAGGAAAGGACAGAAGGAGTACTCCCGAGAAGACTTCCTCCATCCCTCCAGCCAAGTATTGCCCAAGTCTTCCTCTAACCAGAAGGGCTTGAAGAAGTCCGCTAAAGACAAACGGTCTTCTCCTTCACCACCTCAAAGATCCTGCCCAGTTTTTCTGTGTTGGACTCCACAGACAGACCACACAAGTATGCCGATGCTTCTGTGGACCACATGGAGTAGGATCCTCCTGCTTCTGTGCCCTGTAGTAGCGACTCTCCACCGGCTGTCCCTTGGCGGCCACCGAGTTGACACCCCTACATCTCTTACACCTTATGACTGTCCTCCAATGGAACATTCACGGCCTTCAGTCACACAAAGAGGATTTACAGCTGCTTCTAGCATCACAGCATCCCCTTGTACTCTGCCTTCAGGAAACGAAATTGCAGCCTCAAGACCGCTTTGAGCTTTCACATTATTACCAATTGTTTTTGACCTTCCCCCTGAGATTGGCATCCCTTCTCATGGGGGCATTATGCTGCTCGTACGGGATGACCTTCATAGTCAGCCCATCTCCCTGACTACCTGTCTTCAAGCTGTTGCCATTCAGCCTTTTCCTTCCCCACCTGACTTTCTCCTTCTGTACCATTTATGTCCCTCTGTCTTTTGATGTCACTATGGCAAACTTCCTTCAGCTTATTAGGCAGCTACCTCCACAGGTTTTGCTACTCGGTGACTAATGCGCATAATAAACCTCTTCTGCCTCAACTCTGGAGCACCCACTTTCCTTTCTGACTCCTCCCACACCTATTCCCATTTGGACCTATCCTTTTGCACTGCCCAGCTTGCCCATCGTGTTGAGTGGCTGGCGTGTTCTTACTGATGCCTACTCGAGCGACCATTTCCCGTGTACTCTCCGTCTGCTGACACCTACCCCATCCACATGCATGCCCAAGCGGCAGCTTACTAAGGCTGACTGGCAGCTTTATTCCTCCCTGGCAACCTTCACAGAACAAGATTTCTCTAGCTGTGATGACCAGGCAGACTATCTCACCAATGTTATCCTTCCTGCTGCAGAATGTTCCATTCCTCGCATTTCCTCTTTACCATGTCATGTCCCAGTCCCTTGGTGGACTGAGGCATGCCGCGACGCAATTCGCACACGGAAACATGCTCTCCACATTTTAACCGCCACCCTATGCTGGAAAACTGTATTCACTATAAACAGATGTGTTGAAAGTGTCGTCGAGTTCTTCGGGATAGCAAAAGAGCTAGTTGGATTTCATTCACTAGTCCATTTAACAGTTCCACACCTTCCTCTGTCATGTGGGCCAACCTTCGACGGCTCTCTGGAACCAAGATCCATTCCCCCATTTCTAGTCTGACAGTCTCTGACGATGTCATCGTACATCCTGTTACTATCTCCAACACCTTGGGCCGCCATTTTGCAGAAGTTTTGAGCTCTTCCCACTATCACGCTGCCTTCATCCATCGGAAACGAGTGGAGGAGGCTCGAGCTATACACTTCTCTTATCCAAATCATTAGTGCTACAATGCCGCCTTTACTATCGGGAGCTAGCTTGTGCTCTCAGTTCATCCCAGTCCTCCGCGCCAGGGCCTGATGCTATCCACATTCAGATGTTGCAGCACCTCTCTCTTGCGGGCAAGCACTTTCTGCTTAACACATACAACCGCATCTGGGCTGAGGGCACATTTCCTGGATGCTGGCGTGAAGCCACCGTCATACCCATACCTAAGCCCGGTAAGGACAGAAACTTTCCTTCTAGCTACCGTCCCATCCCTCTTTCCAGCTACGTTTGTAAGGTGATGGAACGTAATGATTCATGCCCAGCTGGTGTGGTGGCTCGAGTCACGCCATTTACTCACGAATGCACAGTGTGGATTTTGAGTGTGGCGTTCTGCAGTTGACCATCTCGTTACCTTGTCCATCCATGTCATGAATGGTTTTCTGTGGAAATCCCAGACTGTGGCCGTGTTTTTTGATTTGGAGAAGGCTTACGACACCTGCTGGAGAAAGGGTATCCGCTGTACTCTTTACATGTGGGTCTTCTGTGGGCGCCTGCCCTGTTTTCTTCGGGCATTTTTACAAGATTGAGTTTTCAGGGTGCGTGTGGGTTTGGCCTTATCGGACACCTTTATTCAGGAAAATGGTGTGTGTCAGGGTTCCCTCCTGAGCGTCATCCTCTTTGCTATCGCCATTAACCTATAATGGCCTGTCTCCCGCTGATCATCTCCGGCTCCCGTTTTGTCGATGATTTTGTCATCTATTGCAGTTCTCTACAGACCTGTTTCACTGAGCGGCATCTTCAGCGCTGTCTTGATCGTCTTCACTCCTGGAGCATTGCCAATTGCTTTCAATTTTCTACTGACAAAACTGTCTGTATGAATTTCTGGCGGCGCAAATGATTTCTCCCACCATCTCTACGCCTTGGGCCTGTTGCCGTTCCATTCGTTGACACTAGAAAATTCTTGGGGCTCGTGCTCGATAGGAAATTCTTCTGGTCTACCCATGTCTCTTACCGGGCAGCCTGCGGAATGCAGTCACTCAGTGTCCTACATGTCCTCAATGGTACTTTTTGGGGTGCTGATCGAACCACCCTCCTCCATTTGTACCAGTCCATTCGAAGCTTGACTATGGGTGCTTTGTTTATGCGTCTGCATGCCCATCCCTTTTATGCCGCCTCAACACTGTCCATCATCATGGCATCGTTTGGCCACGGGCGCCTTTTACACCAGCCCGGTTGAGAGTGTGTATGCTGAACTACCACTGTCCTACTGCCGTGACTTTCTCCTCAGCAGGTATGCATGCCGTTTGTCTGCCATGTGTGGCCACTCCTTCTATGCCTCCTTCTTTGATGATTCCTTAGACCATCAGTATGGGGCTCGTCCCTCTTCTCTGTTACCTCCTGGAGTCTGCTTTTGCCACTTGCTACGGCGGCTTAACTTCACGCTACCTGCAACTTTCCCAGTGGCTGTGAACCCATCACCACCTTGGTTTCATGAAGCGGCTCAAGTTAACCTTGGCCTTCATTTGCTTCCCAAGGACACTGCTCCTGTCTCGGTCTATTGCCTTCAGTTTCACGACCTTTGTGTGGAACTTAGCGATAGTTCCTTTGTATACACTGATGGCTCTCGGACTGACCATGGGGTTGGGTATGCCTTTGTCATTGGCACCCGTATCTTTCGATATCGACTTCCGGCGCACTCCTCAGTATTTACAGCCGAGCTTTTTGCCTTGTATCAGGCCACAGAGTACATCCGGTGACACAGCCTTCCCACTTGTATCCTCTGCTCAGACTCACTCAGCGCCCTGCAAAGTCTATTTGCGCTGTACGCTGCTCATCACTTAGTGCAGCAGCTCCAAGAAAACTGTCACTTGCTCACTCTTGGTGGAGCCAATGTCATGGTTCTGTGGGTCTCTGGTGATGTCAGTCTGCCAGGAAACGAGGCTGCTGATGCTGCTGCCAAGGCTGCAGTCCTCGTACCTCAGCCCACAAGTACCTCTATTCCCTCCAGTGATCTCTGCGCTGCCATCTGCCGGGAGGTGGTGTCTCTTTGGCTTTGCCAGTGGTCCTCCCGTCATGGGAATAAGCTTTGGCTTATAAAGCCTCTCCTGGCACCTTGGTTGACCTTCTCTCAGCCCTCCCGCCGGGAGGAGATTATTTTAACTCGGCTGCATATTGGGCACTGCCTTTTTAGCCATCGCCGCTGAAGGTATATGGTGAAGGCCATTTAATTTTTAGTTTTGGACCTCCATTTTTGAATGGTGTTTTCTTTTTTTCTCTCCCCTCCCCCCCCCTCCCCCCCCCTCCCCCCTTCGTGCCTTATATAGCTGTTTCCTTTTCTGTCCATTGGGACTGACATATAGTCGTTTCCCTCGTCTCTGTGTTTGCATTCTCTAGTTTTGACTTGGGCGCATATGACCCCAGTTGTTTTTGTGCCCTAAAACCAAACAAAACAAAACAATACAAAGGTGCAATAAATTGTGAAGAGGAGAATGGATGTTGTCAGGGGTGAAAAAAATTATGAAGAAAGTTGATGGCAAGCTTTAGAAAACAGCAGTGTTTGTATTGCCTTCTAACAAACTTGCACTTCTGGGGTACATTAGGTAGGCTTTCTGTCTTAATCTAAAGAAGGTCCTACAGTCTAAATCATGTGAAAGATCAAAAGTTCTAACAGCATGATGAAATTTAAGCACCATACAGCATGTGAATATTGTGAAAGTTGTACTAAAGATAAGTGCAATCGAATGTTAATTATTCTCTCATCCATGAATAGTCCAGTGTATGTGGAAAAGTAAAAGAATCAGAAATTTGAAATTACAACATGTGTATTGTTTTGTTCACATTGGCAGAAGAACTTTCAGAAAGACTTGACAAATGATGCAAGCACAAACACCAGCGATTGCCAGTGCACTTCTCAAAATATTCCAATCTGAAAACTTATAAACCCAACCAAACACCAAACACTAAACAGTGGGCATTGGAAGAGATGTTACACAGGACAGAATGCCATCCCATAAGGCCAAAAGACAGATTCAGGAAATAATATAAAAGAACATGAATTTATGCTTTTCTGTACTAAAGGTCAAGCATACAGTTAAAAATAACTATAGATTTAAGCAAATATAAAGTCACCAGATCACTCCATCATAGTCTTATAATATTTCTGATTCTGAATGTCCTACACAGTCTGTGGGCATTGCAGTCTTCGTCAAAGAACCATCAAGCCACTACACAGATATCTCAGCAGTTGCATATTTCCCCCTGGTTAGTAAGAAAAGGAAAAGGGTGAAGTGCAAGTTATCTCAGTGAATATTGACCACCTACCTGAATACTATATTTACACTGCCAGAGGTTTACTCAAGTGAATGTATATTACAGGTGTCTACACATGGAAAGCATACAGTCTATACACATTCTCAAGTCAATGTTGTGCTGGGTTTCACCATTTCCATAAACAGAATTACTTTGTTTTGTATCTGCAAAAGATAGTTCAACTTAGAATGAAATTTAACAAAAATGTGACTTGGGTAATTGCAGTTAGCTTTTCTTCATTCAGGATCAGGATATCGCTGAAATCTGAAGGACTTTCTTATATCTTGGAACTGACACTGACAGTAATTTTTAACAAAACTAAATACACCGTTTTATCATAATCTGTGGCTTTATAATTGACTACAACAAACTGCATCATCTCCAATGTAAATACATTACAAAGTGTGCTGCCAAGGAAGTGTGGCTTTGCCTATACTTGAGTGCTAACTTAAATGGTCCAGCACATCAAATCTTGCTAGGATTTAATTCGCCACCCTCACCTGTGTCTAACTATCTTAGAATGTGTTTAATTTACTCCTTTGTTGTATCATTCTGATACAATAGCTAATAAGAAATTTATCAAAATATAACTCTTTTATCCAGAAGCTTTCCCCCTTGCTTCCCATAAGTGACTGTTTTCATTTTTCATTAACATTTCTCTACAAACATAAAAAGTCCTTGACATCTAATCTTAGATTCATCTTCTTGCTGTATTTAATTTTGCTAGCTATTTCTTGTGTGGAACTTGATTTTTTCTAGGCAGGCTACTGCTCCAATATTGCAGGACCAGCTGTGGCCCTTTCCATTGCTTCGCTCTATTGAACTATGGGGTAGTGGGTAAAACCTGTCTCACACATGCACCCACAACAACACACACACACACAGAGCAACTTGCAAAACCACATACCATATTTACCTGAGTATAAGATCACCCTGAATTTAAAACAACCTCCCTCCCCCCCCCTCCCCCATTTTTTTTAAAGAGGCTCATCGAGAACAATTTATTTTTAACATATTCTGACTAATCAAATTTATAAACTGTTTTATTGACAAAGTATCTGCCAGAAAGTTAACATCATACTTATTATTCTAAGCTAATGCTATTTATTGATTGTCTACATTTTGATAGTACTAGGGGAAATAAAATAAACAAAAAGAAATGGTTTACATGAATTTTTGGACCATGTTCTTTTACTTACTAACCTTGTAGTCTGTGGTATCACTATTTTTAATCGTAATCACCACCATCCTAATAGCACAGATGTGAAATTTATATCTTCAGTGCCACAAACATTTAGCTGTTTTTTTCTGAATATGTTGCTATATCTGAGGTTGTCATTATGGTGGGATCTGAGAACACAGCTGCCTTTTTTCCAAATATATACCAGATTTAACTTCTGTACGAATGTGAGAAAGTTACAATGTCTATTCCTTCCAAACATATTGTGTACCTTCCCCTCTCTCATCAACTGTGTGGAACCAACTGACATGCCCTCTTTCATTCCTGTCATACGTCATGGCAAGCATTGACAACTCTGGAGCAGGAAACACGTAAGTACGCCACTGGTACCTATCTAGACTTTTACCGACTTCTGCAAAAATGAGTATTTGCCAATTTAAAATCAGTTCAATTCCGACTACATATCGATTGAGGCAAACTGTTGTGTAGACATGGTCGATGTTGATAAAAAGCCAAAAGTATGTGGTATAAATTCTCATGGTTGCCAACAAAATGAAATTTGTTGCTCACTCACCGCTTCCCTCCCCGCAATCATCATAGCTCTCAGCCAAACTGATGTCACTGTATCCCTTCCAACCCTTGCGTAGTGCTGAGCTTGAGCAGCTGTGAAAACTGCATTATCTTCTAGTGAGCAGATCAATGTAACGGCACAAACTGCTACATAATTAAAAGCTTGTTATTACAATTCAGTCTCATTATCAAACTTTTGCTTGTCCCACAATCTAGTGTCGTCTGTGAGTACTATCTCCATGACGGGTAATGCCACTGTAATTTATTCTTGCGATAATAATTACAGTCAGTTTAATATGATTTATTTCCTTTGTTAATCATTTCATTGTGGATTAATTTTCCTTTTTGTTTCATCTTATGTCACCATCATGTTTTAAAGCTGATTAAAAGCAGGTAACATTTTTACCCAGTATACTAATACGTGAACAGCGACTCAGTCTTTCATGTGGAATCCACTTAGTAAATCATTACAGCCCCTCATTACCAAATAAAATATTGATCTGGGTTCTGAATCAACTAATGTTTTAGGAGAACAACGTTTCCATGTTTGAATGTTACCTTTACTTGAAAATCAGCATTAATATTTGTATATGCTATCAATACATTTATGAAAATGTTTACTGCAAGCCTGTTCAGATACAATGAAAATTATTAAGATGATAGAATTTAATGATATTTCCTCCTGCGTTTCACAAACTTGTGAAAATTTTAATCTGAGTGGACTGTTGTAGTTGCTAGTTCATAGTTTCTCGTGTATCTCTTGCAAAAACGCCGTGTTGGTCAATGTCACGTGATTGATTGAGCAATGTCAGTACTGTATCAAGTGCTTCGATGTATCAGGAAATCTAGAGCTGTTAGAATGTGAGTATCGTTTGCTGAGCCCTGCTCTCCTGAATTCTTCAAAATAAATCTCCATGTGACCTCAATAGCCAAAGCTTTATCTCCAAATGTAAGACAACCCCTATAAATGTAAGACTACCCCTTTATAATCTAATAAACAATACTCTAATAAACAATGTGAAAATGGTGACCTCAGCAGCAGTAGTTTATTCTGCGATTATAAGATGACCCTGTATTTTTCAAATGACGAATTTGGGAAAAAAACCTTGTCTTATAATCTGGTAAATATGGTATGTTATTTAGCAGCTAACTAGTGTCCAGAGCACAGCGTTTTATATGGGAATGACCACCATTAAATTTACTTAGTGCGTAATTAGACGTAGAGCAACTATTTGTCTTGGGAATGGCCAGTACCCAGTTGCTGAACATCGTTTGCAGCGTGACACGAAAAACCTAATTGCCTGCTACACTGCACAGACCGTTTGGATCCTCTGACCTGATGCTACTAGCTCTGAACTCTAGAGATGGGAACTTTCTTTCCAACACATGCTCCTGGACGTAACCTCCATTAATACATCCCCCCTTTCATTTACATAAATGTTGCTTTTACTTTTTTGTCTTTGTTCTACCCCCATTGTTGTGTTTCCTCCCCTTGATGTTATCCTTTTTCTGCCTCATAATTCCATCCTCTTCCTCATAATCAGTCTTTACTTCTCACTCTGTCCCCATCATCTCTAGAACAAAGCTGTACTATCTTTAACTTTCTACTCTGTCTGATGGCTCCCCCTTCATCTTTTTCTGCCCTCATCTCCACTCCAAGTGGATCTCTCCCATCGTAATGTCCTTTCTTTTGAATCTTTCCCAATCTATACCTCTTTCCTCCACAAAGAAGGAACTAATAGTTCCAAAATGTAGCTTAGTGTCATGTTCTTTTATATGTGTATATGCACAGTACTGAATTATTCACCTCGTTAAGACAGGTACAGGCCAGCAATATTTTTACATTGAATCGTAAGCTGTTGCAGTTTTGGCATTATGTTATTTATGAGCACAATCAATTTGTGCCAGTCCACATTATAAATTAAGTGATACATGATGGTAACTATGGTGTATTACTTCCAACTTTACAGAATCAGAAGAAACAACAAGCAAAACCAACGAGGTAACAGAGATAATTATACCATTTGTAGTCTCTCACATACATACCGAGAGCAGAGTAGTTTTTTCTGTTTTGTTACTGGTTTTGCTTGTTGCTTCTTTTTGTAAAGTTGGACATAATATACCATAATTTCTATCTTGTGTAACTTAAATTTATACTGTACATTAGCACATAATAAACATAGACATTCGTAAGCGCACTTGACTGTTCAGAAATATTGCAAGTCATACCAGAAATTTTCTGGTCTTCTGTAAAATTACTTAGCAGTGTGAAAGCTTCCATCAGATCTCTTATTGATCAGCCCAGCAATGAACAGAAAACAGAGGTAGGAATATTGAAATCTGTATTCCCTAATTTCAAAGTAAATTACACAGAACCTCCATACTGTGCTACCACCAGTTGAATTCTGCAAAAAGTGTCAAGTTGTGTTTTATAGAAATCAAATTCAATGTCACAGAGAAATATTTTGAAATGTGACAAAACTTATTTTTTAATTGAATATCCTGCTTTCTTCATTTATGTCAGTCTGCTGCACACAGTCGTAAGTGGCTGTTAAGTTGTGCGAGTGACTGCTGTTTATATGAAAAACAAAAAGAACAGATGCCCAATATATAGACCAATATTTCTAATATTATTACTTCAGGATTCTATAACACATTCAAAGCCTGAATACGATGATGACCTGAGAAGGAAAAGCACACATTCAAAGCCTGAATACGATGATGACCTGAGAAAAGGGAAAGCACAAATTCAAACCCTGACTATGATGATGACCTGAGAAAAGGAAAAGCATCTTTCCAAAACAGTTTGGGTCAGTCAGTATCTCTCATCTGAAATGTACACACAATATATTACAAAATGTAAGATGAAATGAAAAGGTAAATTCCATCTTAACATATTTCCAAAAGGCATTTTTCATTATACTTCATTGTTGCCCAGTAATAAAGATTTTCTAGTAAATAAGATCTCAAAAATTGTGTGATTGGCATGGAGAAGGAGAATCGCGCTCGCGCGCACACACACACAGATATATATTTACATGTGAGCACATATCTCATTTCATTTAGTTTTTAGCCCCATTTTTATTTGTATTGCAATGAAAACATCTGCACAACAGTGCAAACTGTTGATGATGGTATGTAAAGTGTTCCATTAACTCAAACAACTTTCTGTTAATGACAGTAATGCCAGCATTACTTGTTCCCCTCATCCTTGCATTCGGTACGCTTGGTTATGTCTCATGTTTGGTTTTCTATCAGTGTTAGTTCATTAACAGTGGTACACAGCAGTATGGGTAGCTTTACTGATGAAGAGATTACACACCTTGTTAATGGATTCACTAAGTGCAGTAGAAGAAAAGCACAATAACACTGTGGTGAACTGTTCCTGTGATGACAGCAGCCACATCACTGATGGCAGCAGCCTCATCACAGCACTTCTGTATCTGTTTTGTCTGGAGATGTTGCAATACTCTACATATTGTGTTATATGTTTCAGTGATTGCATATTACAAGTTTTTTTTCTGCTTTGATGGTATCTATGCGGAAACAAAAGTAACTGACATAATTTCATCTATAAATAAAACAAATCCTACTGACTTACCCATCCGTTTGTTTTACTCTAGATGTAAGTTTTGCTATGACATATTTTTAAATGACGCTTTCATATTTGATTAAGAATGGATAGATAAGTTGGTTTTTTATGTAGTGAAGAATGTGTTGTAACATTTAGTGCATTGTCTCAGCTCCTTTCAATATTTATTACAAAGGAGTTTGAATATGTTTCTGATTGCTGTTTCATTTGTTTTATCTGTTTCAGTGAAATTATCTAATTTTCTGTGAGTACCATAATCGTACAGCATTAACACCCTGAGAGTGTGTAACAACAGTGCACAAGTTTTTATTCAACACTTAATGTAACAGTGTGTGAAACACCGAGTAATAAGTTTTCAAATGGCGTATATATATGCTGCATGAAGTATCTTGATTTGCACTCTGTTCTTTCTTGTTTTCTTGTAGAAGTGATAAAGAAATCTCTCTCTCTCTCTCTCTCTCTCTCTGTGTGTGTGTGTGTGTGTGTGTGTGTGTGTGTTTTGAATAAATAATGAGCAGTGTGAATAACTTTCGTGATTGCTAAATACATGCTCAAAAAATTGAACTGTCTGGATCTAAAATGTACAAAAATCTTTAAGAGTTGAAAATATTAATTGCAGTTGTTGAGAGCAATGTAATTACTGTACTGAATGTAGAACATTTGCTGAACTGCCCACACAGCATAGTAGACAGATAACATTTGTATATCTCTAAGGATGTCCGCAGGGGATGATGTGTACAGGAAGGTAATGTCATTAGAATGTTGTTTTGAAATTGACGAAAACTTGCATATGAAAAGCACTTGCTGCAAAGACTGACAGTTGATCCCAAACATAAATAATTGATAAAGTAATTTGCATAAATAAATAAAAAGTCTCAATGCTGTTTGACTAATTGCTCAGTGACTAGTCTCACCCTTCCTGTAATTAGGAATGTGTGCCATAAACATAGTGTAGAAATTCCTGGTAGAATGTGGTACCAGAGCCGGTGAGTTGCATCACACGATGATGATGACATGAAGGTGTGGATTAGGAGGGGGTGATTAGACAGGGGGAGGGGAAACTTAGGTAGAGGGTGTGGAGCAGTGGGTTTGCGGAGATTGAGGCCAGGAGGATTACCAGAGTGAAGAATGTGTTGCAAAGATAACTCCCATGTATGTAGTTCTGAAAAGCTGGTATTGGAGTGAAGGATCTTTGTGGCACATGTTGTGAACCCATCTAGCTGACACAATGTAGTGTGTGTGTGTGTGTGTGTGTGTGTTTGTTTTGTACTGTAGTTCATCAAATGATTTATTCCAAAAGCTAGCAAGTATCATTCTCTTTTGTGTGTGCCTTTTGATGTCTCAAGACTTCTCCTATTAGAGAGTGGTCTCCTTTACTCGTACATTATTTAAAGTTTGCCTTAAGTGATTTAATTTGTAAACACCACGGAAATCTACAAATGACAAAGGGGGAGATGCCAGACTGAGATTTGTGAGAAGAATGCTTTACACACAACAAGATCACTTAAAAACCTTCGTTTGTCCAGTTGGTTAACAGTCTAGGATATTTATAAAATTGTGTTAATAGAGGAGATAGAAAAGATGTAAGGAAGAGCTGCACATTTTGTCATGGATTCATGTAGTCGGCATAAAAGTCACAGGAATCATCAAAAAATTGCAGTGGGAGGCTTTACAAGAAAGGTGGCATATTTTTCTAAGAGTTTTATTCAGAAGCTTATAAGAGCCTACGCTCCAAAACAAGTAAAGCAACATGTGACTCTCTGCAATATATGTCTTGTGTAATGGACATGAGATTGAAATTAGGGAAATTTGAGTGTGTGCAGAAGGGCACTGTTGATCTTCCCACCTGCTTACTAATTGTGGTGGAACAGGTGGAGAGAAAATGAGTCCTATACATTATGTACCTTATACCAAATTCATAATGTTGGCTAATAGAGTATAAATGTGCACAAAGAAGAGCTGCATAATCTCGTTGGTGAATGTGTTTGCAATAATGTAATAATCAAAGTGTATTACCAAAGAACTCAAATACTGCAACTGTATGATACCTCTTCTCACATTACATCATTCACCTTAGTTGTTGTCAATCCCTCTTTCCTCTTTCTTATTTCCAGTATTTGTATTAACAAATGTTATTGGATGATGTCAGCTACATTAGTGAACTGAGCATTGCTTAATGTCATCTAAACGATACTTTCATTTCTAGATGTCCACATTGTTAGGTTTTCTCTTGAACATGTTGGAGTTCATTGTTTCTATGAAGAATGAAGAATAATTGTATTGTGACTATTAATACTGAAGTTATATCAACTACTGAAATACTGATGCAAAATAAATGGAAAAAACTAATACTTCCTTAGAAAAGTATTTCTTAATTACTCGGTAAATTGAAATGAAATTAATATTTTGAAAAAGAACACTACCAAAAACTGAATTGATTTCATCTTCAGTTATGTTGATTCAGAAATCTTCCAGAACACATATGTAGTCAACACATTACTTTTTAAGGTGAGTGCAAGGCAGATGGTACATTTTGGGGGTAATGTTCGCTTTGTCCATTGTGTTTCTGATAAAGCCACATGTGCCCCGGTCATTCTAGATGGCAGCACACTAGAGAGCTCAGCCTTTGTTTGCTGGTCATGGTCATGGCAGAACAGAGTTTCCTGAACAGGGGCTGGTAAGTGCTGCCAGTCCTCTGTAACCATAAGCGCTGGGCTCGCTTCAGCTTCAGCATCCACTGTGCAGCATGGCTGTGGAACGTTTCATGTCACTGTGAATGGGGATCTTGGTTTAACTGCCTGGATTCATTCATTAAAAAAAAAAAAAAAAAAAAAAAAAAAAAAAAAAGTCTCAATGTCAAGATGTGCTGCGTGCTGCATGCCAGTGAGATGCATGGCTGTTGATGTGGAACAGTGATTAGCAGGCAACCACTTAAGCACCTGCTGCACCTCAGTTGTATAAGACTTATCTAGGCAAGCAGGGCTGTTTGGATTGTGGGTGGACTCTTTCTTTCCTCTGTCTCTGATGACCTTAAACACTAATCTCCATTCCTTCCTTCCTTCCTTCCTTCCTTCCTTCCTTCCTTCCATGTTTCTGTAGCTGCTTGTGGTGCTGAGATGGATCCATAGAACTTTTGCAAATCACCTCTCAGTAGAATGAGTGTACTGCTGGTTGGTATCAACAACCAAGCAAACGAGATGGTCCATGTAGCCAGTCCTCCTGATAAGGGAATTGCTCCAAATACTTTAATTTATAGTAATGGAACACAGGTAGCTAGAGAGAATATGTTTCTAATAGTGAAAATAAGAATACGGCAGCTTTGAGGAAGTTTCACCTTGCTACATTCAAAAGGGTTTAGAGGACATTGGCAGTACCTTAAAAATCTATAAAGCTGTTGAGTAATGGTACACTGTTGGTTGAAACATGTAGTTCCCAACAAGCAACAAGCCTCTAGGCAGCTAAATGCCTTGGGGAACACACCATCACAACAGAGCTATATACGTTGAATATAGGGATATTATAGACATTCTCAAAGAAGAGCTGAAAGAGGTCTGTGCTCAAGAAGATGTGATTAATGTGCAAAATAAAATGAAAAGGGCAGATAAGGAACTGGTGAATTTCGATTGCAAAGTCCCAGTAAGCACTGGATATCTTAAAGCGCATTAGCCACAGGTCTTGGAAAGCAGACATGGTGTGTCTGCTCCAGTCTTATAGGGCTTTCAAGATCACAGCAAGACTATGGGTGCACAGTGTATGGATCAGTGAGGCCTTACCTGAAGATTATTGATGTTATCCACTACGATGGGAACAAGCTGACCCAAGTTCTTGCAGGACCAACCCTATATCTAGTTTCTGTACTGAGGCTGGGGAACCATCACTCACCATAAGGTGGCAGTCCTTTCTTAAATCATGCGCTAGCAACAAGACTGTTTTGGAGCTGCATGAAGCATGTACTGGAGTCACTTGGTGTGGGGCAAGTACAAACGCAAATCTAGATTCGGAACTGACTGCCACCTTGGTTACTGCAGAAGCCTAGAGTAATTTTAGATTTAGTGCAGTACTGAAGAGGTTGCACCCATACATCCATTTCCTACTGCAATATTTTACGACATGTTAAATGAGCACTGAAGCTATGTAGTTGTATTCACGGATGGGCCGAAACAGGACACCTCTGTTGGCTGCTCTGTCATTTTCACTGATTGTGTCCTCAAGATCCAGCTACCTCAAGAATTAAGTGTGTTCAATGCTGAATTGTAACACACTCTTGAGGGTACTTGAGCAGATGAGATGTGTTGTGATTGCTAAATTCCTCATCTATTCTGACTCCGTTAATGCCCTTACCTTAAAAACTTGTACCCAGCAGATAAAATAGTGCAGCATATCCAGGACACTTACTCCACCTTTAAAGGCAGGGCACATGGATATGAAGGGAAACAAAATGGCAGATATAGCAGTCAAGGAGGCATGTTGTGATAATCAGATAGGTCATTGTGCCATCCCACTACATAGTATTACCTCACTGCTGAGATACAGAGCCATGCACGGATGGGAAGAAGAATGGCTGGAAGTGATAGACAATAGGTTGTGCCTAGCAAACAGCTTGTTCGTGGCACATACCTCCTCACTCGTCTCCATGTAATACACAACCCTATGACGCATGGCTTCTTGCCTAGTAGATTGCGTTTTATGTTCACAAGAGAGCAACAGCTGATTTACGAACATATTTGTACCAACAGGTTTGCCTTCTATTTTAATTGATAATGAAACAAATGTGGTAGAATTTGTAAGGTTCTGTGCATTGCCGGACTCGTTCCTTAAAATTTTGGGGCGTAGCTTTGAACATGTTACCAGGTTGGCTGGCTCATCAGAGTTTTTTTTTTAAGTTATCAGCTATCCATATATTCCTGAATCATTATTTTAGTTTTCCTCTTCTGTTGTTTGTGTTTTAATTGACAGTTTTAGAACTTCCATCCATATTTGCCTTATCTTGAAGGATCTGAGGTATTGTGATTGTCTGGGTGATTGTGAGGGAGATAGGGAGAGAGTTAATGTAATTATGTAAGACTGACTTGTTTTATAACATTTTTAACTGCATTTGCTTCTGTTCTATTCTTAAGGGCACTGATAAGCTTGCTGTTGACTGCCCATAAACTGTAAAACACACCCACCCACCCACCCACCCACCCACACACACACACACACACACACACACACACACACACACACGTTATTTATACCAATATTAGTGTGTTTTGTCCTATTCCATTCCTACATGGAGCTAAGAAAGAATGACCAGATAACCATCAGTGCCTCAGTGTGTTCTGTAATCTGAATTAATGTGTCTCATGACAAGTATAAGATACCATTATACCAGGTATATGGCCAGAAAAGGACACCACCTCTTGGAGCCAGAGTAGCCAGTGGCAAGGGGATGAAGGGAGTTGAGTATGTACTGAAAAACACTACAATTTAAAGTAGGATATACTGATTTTGTGGCACTGTGCACAATGTTGTATCCACTTATAGATTATTGTGTGAACTACCTTCCTCCCCCCACATCCCTCAATTTTTGTTTTAAAATAATCAGACATTAATGTGTTCTTTTAAAAGTACTGTGTTACACTGTTGACTGAAAACTTTGCACCTTGTGCACCATATCAAACTTGATTCGTGTAAGTAAAATACTAATGACAAGTGCCTTAATCACATGCTGAGGACAGTGCTTGCTGCATCTTTGTAATTCCATAAATACATATTCCACTTGGATAGCACTGAATAGTAAGTAAGTCAGGGAACTCATTCAGAAATTACATGTTGGAAGTTTGACATTGTTGCAGTTCTCAACCTGTGGGCTAGTAACCATTTCCAACCCTGTTACTGAAAAGTGTTGTCACACTTCAGCAAACATTCTGTGTTTGAGCATGAAGATCTCAGCTGCCTGGAATATGAGAGTGACACAAATCTGATAGTACCAAAGTGTTGAAAGCATGTTGATGTGAAACATTGCTTAATGTTCAAGCTTTCCAATGCCTGCCAGGCTTCATTAGTTCAAGGAGTAGTCGGACTGTATCTATTATGACTTTTAGTTCACTTTTTAGTTTTGTGAGATCCAGAAAGGTACTTTGAACTATTTTAAAAATATTAGTCAACGAAGTGTACTACAAGCATTCACTAACCCCCTCCCCCCAAACTAACAAGATAATTTTTAGCATGTGAAATTGTTTTTGGTCATTAGAAAGGGGGGGGGGGGGGGCAGGGGCAAACTGGGTATTGAAAAGTTATGTTCTTTGTACATTCAAAAAGTTCTAGAAATAATTAAAGTATTTTCTTATGTTCTACAGTTAAAAAACTGCTATAAGTTACATGGTATGCAATTCGCCAAGACAAATAGAACAGTTATATACAAATTTATCAATTGTTGCAATGCCTTTTTAAAAAATAAAAAAAAACCACTCTGACCATTCTTTTCTTGATGGAAGCAAATTTATTGACCAAGTCAGATTGATCCTACACCTTATCATATGATTCCGTCAGAACAGTCTCATAATAAAGCTGTGTTTAATATCACCTGTAACATCGCTGCTGACATATCAAGATGAAAATTAAATTGCAGTAGAGACAGTCCTTTGGATTCTTCTGTCTCGTGTTGTGATGCACACTGAAACTTTTCCAGCAGCCTTACCTTCAGTGACCCATCAGACTGTTGACTTTATTATTATTATTATTATTATTATTATTATTATTACTATTTCTTTTCTCAGATGTTATGTCTGGTCAAAAATGGAAAGTGACGCGGACCTTGATCAAGCGTGACTGTACGGTATATGTTACATTGCATTTAGGAACTTTCGGGTAATTGAACATGTATCAATAATTACAGATTTCTGTAGTTGTATATATAAGTTTGGATGTAGCTGTATTGCGTTATCCTGTTCAAGCTTCATATTCTCTTTGTAACTACTGAAACCTACATACACTTGAACCTGCTTACTGTATTTGAACCTTGGTCTCCCTCCCTCTCTTAGTCAAGTTGTGTCATACATTTCTTTTCTTCTCAGTTAGATACTGTACTTCCATCAGTAGTTATTTCTTGGTCAATACGTCTTATCTTCAGCATTCTTGTGTAACACCACATTAAAAAAATCAAGACAGATACCTTCAGAGAAGTTTTCCCCAACACTTAATTTTATATTCAGTGTTAACAACTTTTGCTTTTTCTGGAATACATTTCATGTTGTTGCCAGTCAGTACTTTTTATCCTCTCTACATCTGCTGTCATCAGTCATTTTGCTGCCCAAATAGCAAAACTCATCTACTGCTTTCACTGTCTTGTACCCTAATCTGATTTCCTCAGCATTGACTACATTCAATTACCTTTATTCCACTTTATAACCTCCTTACAAGACACTATCTATTCTGTTCAAATGCTACTTCAAGTCCTGTTACCATCTCTGAAAGAATTACAATATCTTTGGCAAACCATGTAGTTATTAGCTTTTCCCTGAACTTTAATTTCTTTTCCAAATTTCTTCTTTGTTTCCTTCACTGCTTCCTCAGTGTACAGATTGAATGACATTGAGTACGGGCTACATCCCCATCTGACTTCCCTTTCATGTCCTTTTACTCTTACAAATAAAGATTAGTTTCTGTACAAACTCCCTGTATTTTACTCCTGTTACCTTCAGAATTTCAAAGAGTATATTCCACTCAACATTGTCAAAAGCTGTCTCTATATCTACACTTGCTGTAAATGTATATTTTCCTTTTTTCAACCTATCTTCTGAGATAAGTCAAAGGGTCAGTATTGCCTCGCAGATTCCTATATTTCTCCTGAACTCAAACTGATGACTGCTGAGGTTGGCTTCTTTCAGGTTTTCCAGTCTTCTGTAAAAAAATTTTACAACCGTGACTTACTAAACTTGTAGTTTGGTGATAATGCTCACCTGTCAGCACCTGCCTTCTTTGGAATGGAACTACTCATTATATTCACAGTGTCTACGGGGATTTTACTTGCCACATATATCTTGCACACATGGTATAGTAGTTTTACTGTGGCTGGCTCTTCCCACGCTCTCAATAATTCGGAGGGCAAGTCATGTGTTCTGGGGTCCTTGTTTCAACTCAGATTTTTCAGTACTCTTTCAGATTCATCTCAAAGTTCCTCCTCCTTTTCTATAGAATTGCCTTCAAGTTCATTTTCCTTGTATAGCCATTTTCCACCTTTCAGCTTTCCTCTTTCTGCTTAGTACTTACTGGCTTGATACACAAGCTCTTGATATTCATACAACTGCTTCTCTTCTCTCCAAAGGTTGCATTAGTTCTCCTGTATGTGACATTGAACTTTCCCCTAGTCATCCATACTGCTTAGCCATTTTGCACTTTGTCAGTCTCATATTTTAGATTGTCTGTATTCCATTTCTTGCTTCACTAGCTGCATTTTTATATTTCCTTCCTGTGTCAATTAGAGTCTGTATCTCGTGAGTTATCCAAATATAGTCTGTATCTTGTGTGTGTTCCAAACATATGTACCAGGACTTTCTTTTTGCCTATTTGATTCTGTGCTCTTTTCACTATTTCATCTCACAAAGTTACACATTTATCTTCAATTGTATTCTTTTTCCCTTTTTCAGTCAGCTGTTGTCTAATCCTTCATGTCCTCAGCAACCTGTGGTTCTTTCAATTTATCCATGTCCCACTTCCTTAACTTCCCAACTTTTGCAATTTCTTCAGTTTTAATCTGCAGTCTGTAACCAGTAAGTTTTTCCCAGAGGCTACACCTGCCCCTGGAAATGTTTGGAATTTAAAATCTGCTTTCAAAATATTTGTCTTTCCATTGCGTAATCTAACTGAATTAATCATCTTGAGGTTGAAACTCTTCTGTCTGTGTTTGCTTTACCAGTAGATTCTTGTTTGGAGAGGGCCCGCCTTAAGCCTGAAACTTTCCAGTGTCCCCTCTTTACCCAAGTAAGTGCTAGCAATATTAGACAATGTTCTGTACAAAATTCTACAGGTGGCTCCCTCTTCCTCCAGTCCATATTCTCCTACGATTTTTCCTTCTTTTTGTTTTTCTGTTATTTAATCCCAGTCTGCATGACAATTAAATTTTTGTCTCCATTGCCTATAGGAATAATTTCTTTTATATCATCATACATTTTTTTCAATTGTGTCATATGCAGAGCAAGTAGGCATATAAACTTTTACTACTTTGTTGGGTGTTGACTTTATTTTTATCTTGACTGGTGTGTGTTCACCATGTTGTTCATAGTAGGTTACCCACATTTGTACTTTCTTATTCATTATTAGACCTACTTCTGCAGTACCTCTCTTTTATTTTGTATTTATAACCCACTACTCATCTGACCAGAGGTCTTGTTTTTCATGCCAGCACACTTCACTAATTTGCATTGTATCTAAGTCGAGAGGATGCCATTCCCGACCTCCCTACCTCAGAATAAATCTGAGGAGGTGCCAGGAATTGAATTGTTCCTTAAATAAGATCATAGTTGGTACCTTCCTTCACTTTTGGCAAAAATATCATTGATGAGACTGTCTCCCATAAAAAATTGGACATCTGGCTCCAATACTTAGCCTGTGACATCTAAATAGGGGTGAGCATGGTGTTAGGCACTTGTAAATATAAATACTTAAATCATGAATTTACTATCCTATTTGACATTGGTAGCAAAAAATTCAGTATCGCTTGGCACACTGTGACACTATGGTACAAATGACAGTTCAGAATGTTCGATAGCAACTAAGTTCATGTAGTGAATGACTGGCTAAAAGCAGAGTCCAAAACACAACACAGTCATCATAAGAGTACAAAATCAGTCCAGAGTGAATACGGAAACAGCGAAAACTGTAAAACATCATATGAAAGACAGTCTGAAGGCTTCAGGTGATAAGAGACAAGTGGCAGTATGTGACTTTGCTTGCGTAATTAAGTGCAGAACTCCACCAGATGGCACAAGCTGAGAGTACAATAGGCACACCATCTGTGGAGCCATGTGGGACTGCCTCTACTTGTCTCTACTTGCCGGCCACATTATGTAGGCTCCGTATTGATACTGTGGTTTGGTGGGGAATCCGAATCACTGTGAGATACAAGAGTGAGCTCATTGGTGCACATTAGAACAGATACATTAAGTACTTAAAAATATGTTTTCTCAGCAATTCTGCATTATCCACAAATCACCTGACTGCTCTGTAGAATGCACTTCCATTTACACCCCCAGTGTACACACTGAGTGAGGTGGTGCAGTAGTTAGCTCACTGAACTCGCATTCAGGGGCATGATGGTTCAAATCCACATCCGGACTTCCTGATTTAGGTTTCCTGTGATTTCCCTAAATCGCTACAGGCAAATGATGGGATGGTTCCTTTGATAAGGGGATAGCCAATTTCCTTCCCCATATTTTCATACTCCAAGTTTCTGCTCCTTCTCAAATGATATCATTGTCGACAGGATGTTAATCTCTCTAATCTTCCTTCCATCCTTCCTTCGTTACATATCTTGTCTCTTATCAGTGCAGAAGCATTTAGAGTTCATCCACATTTGCTGGTGTATGAAGTCATATTTTAACTGTTTGTGGTACTGTTTGCAGTCCTATTGGAGAGCTAATTGTATGTGCTGAGTGCATATGTTACAGAGATTAGCAGCACTTCACTTTATCCCGATAGTTTTACATGTAAGACATTTAGTTTTTCAGTCATCTCAGTGCAATTTGCAGATAGCTTTCCACTTCTGTCGCAAAGAATTTATTTACTTTTTCCACTTAAATTTGTGGTGTTTTTAATTTTAACTTTCTTACAAGCATCCTTCTTTTCATTAAAATTACTTCAGTTGGTGAATGTCAACTGAGTATAGGTGGAAGTTTTAGGTGTGGTTGGTTAAAAGTGAATCAGAAAGTAGGTTCTTCACTGTAGTGAGAAATAAAGAGGCCCTTTTCCATCCAGATATTGCTGATGACTCAAAAGCTAAGTGAATAATACTGCCAGAATAGTTAAAGTATTGTGTGCAAAATAGAATTGTCAACTTAGCTAGAAAACTTATCTTCAAGTAATATCACTGAAGAAATTGTGGATATTGCAGTATAGATACCGATGCTGGCGTATTTCAGAAAAATAGCTGTTAAAATGTAATATATCATGAGCTAGAATGGTTGCCTTTCTAATTGATCATGACTGTGAAAAGACAAATAAATATTGATTTAATAATACTACATTTCAAAATGTGTTGGTAAACATTGGGCTTGTAGTGAACAAAAGTGTCTTGAAAGAACTTTTTATAAAAATTTGATCCTCCCAGAAGTAGCAATATCACTTTGATAGTTTTTCTCGTTGCATGTTTGTTCAAGATAATTACTAAATGCTCAGGATATAAATGTGTGAACGTACAGATAGGAACATGGGTGATCATAACTAATACTTAAATGTATTTACAAAATTTATAAGAATAAAATTGAAGAGAGTGCAGAATTCACAGCTCAGTGTTATTACAACACTGCAAAGGACACAACATATATGCATTTTGTCTGATGTTAGGAGTGTGGCAGCTCATACCATTCACTACTTCCCTACCTTTGCTAAAGAAAATAATCTGTATTAGTATATGCCTTCCAATGAGTCAGATATTCAGCACACCTACATTAAAAAGTTTATTGTCATCCAAAATAGGTATTGGGTAAAATATTTTCAAACACTGTATGACTCACAGCAGTTGTAAGTTTGGCCACTACGACAAGCACAATGCGCACAGACATTTAAACGACACACCTGCAACTACCCAAGGCAGCTGGCCAGGAGCAGCCCAGTCTCTGACCGCCATCACGAGGTCCGTCGTGCACATGCAGCAATACACCCGTGACATTTGATGTAGATAGCATCTTTATAAGGGCATGTACTGGCCTCCTGGCCCTCAGATGTTAAAGGTGTTAGAGACATGTAAACGACTTTCATTGTATTCATGTTGAGACCACTCTGTGAACAAATAAATTGTATCTCTTTTATGGCTGTGCAGTTCCTTGTGTTCCTAGTTATAATAGAAGTGACAATATCAACAGTCAAAAGGCTTTACTCCAGTCACTTCTGCAACAACAGCAATGGCCATGTTGGAACGGTTGTTGGTTATGTTGGCCCAGGCTCAGCCACCAGTTGTTCACCTGCTGCTGTTCCCCTCCTTTGATGAATCCATGGAAGACTGGGACATTTATGAGAAGCAGCTTTGCCAAAATTTCCTGGTGTTCCTGGTGCTCGACATGGAGGTCTGTCATGCTTCTTATTGTGGATACCCCTCACTCACTGTGCCAATTAGCTCCTCTGCAAGAACCAGCATCACTTTCTTTTGACAATATGTGTAGTTTGCTGTCCCCCCATCGTTGCAAGCATTGCTGCATGTGTTGTATTCTACAAATGTCGCAAACAGGCGCAGCAATCATATATCAATTTTGGGCAGCCAAGTTTCATGACCGCAGTTGTAAGTGTCGATTCATCACAGCTAAGTCTCAGGAGGCTTATGCAGACACAGTGGTCAGAGACGCAGTAATATGTCCTTCAGTTTGAAGACCCCACGTTAGAAGAGGTTTCGAATATTGCACAGTCATTCAAGGTCTCCTGTGCCATGGAGCACCAGTTAGAGGCTTGGAGTGATGTCGTTTTTGACAGCACGCATCTCTGGCGCATGGAGCCTAGCATGCTGGGGAAAGAGGAGGTAGCCACAGTACAAACAAGCCATCCGGACTGCCGCAGACAAACACATCATATGCAGGAACAGCAAATGCCACTTCTTATGTTGTGCCCCTCTTGTTTCATACAGCATGAGTGGGTGGCCACTTGTCATTAAAAAAAAAAAGTTTGGGGAAATGCCTTTGATACTTTTAGTTTTTCTATTGCAGATGTGGTGTTCTACAAAGTGGCTTATCACAAACTAGATTTCTTGTTGTATGAATTTTTGGCTCTGTTTGACCCAGGATTAGGTTGTGCAAACAATTTAACACCACATATCACTCTCAAACTCAAACCCTCTTTCCACTCTCGCTTTTTTCAGGAGAGGCCATTGCCGGTAGCTTTATGCGATCATATTAAGACAGAGCTGGATCACTTAACATCATTGGGATGATTAGGCCTATTTCCTCATGTGAATGGGCTATATCCTTAGTGATTGTAAAGAAACCGCCTGGTCAGCTTCAGATCTGTGAACTTCAAAGTTACTATTAGTGTACAGTCAGTCATAGACACTTATCCCCGTGTAGCCCAGAGGAGTTGCCCATGAAGTTGGCTGGTGATCAGTTCTTTTCAAAAATCCACTTCGCCGAAGCCTGCCTTCAGATTCTGTTGGACAAGGCATCGAAACAGTTGCCTGTGTTTAATACGTCTTTTGGCCTCTATCGGTGTCAACAACTAATGTTTGGGGTCATTTGTGTGCTTGCCACCTTTCAGTGTTTTTTAGAACAGGTTATGATGGTTGTCCGTCATTGCATTAACTATCTTGATGATGTAATTGTGACAGATTCTACCACAGAGGATCACCAATGTAACTTCTGTCCTTTTTTTGCTGTTCTAAAGGCTGTGGGGTTGTCAAATGTAATCTCCCTAAGTCTCACTTTTTCCCGCCTACCATTGTTTATTTGGGTCATGAAATTTCCCAGCAGGGCATACACCACATGGAACAACATTTCGCCGGGATTACAGCTGTGCGCTGTCGGTCTAATCTATGAGAGCGTCAAGCATTCCTCAACAAAGTGGCATGCTATTACAAGTTTATTTCCAGAGTGGCTACTATCACCCATCCCTTGCAGCTGTTGCTTTGGAAAAGTGCTCCATTTGTTTGGTCTGCAGCCTATGATCTTGCTTTTGTGCAGCTTAAAGATAGTCTTCGCTCCACGCCTTGTCTTGCATCATTTCGACCCAGCAAGCATCTGGTCCTGACCATGGTTCTGCCTCAGTACAGAGTGAGAGCAGTCCTATCCCATCACCATGCAAATGATTGCAAACAGCCTATTGCCTTTGCACCGAAAATGCTCAACTCGGTTCAGCAAAATTGTTATCAGGGGAAAAAGAAGCTCTTGTTATTGTCTATGCCTCAAAAAATTTCATGTGCTCTTGCATGGTACAGAATTTTATTTAATTACCGGCTATAAGCCTTTGTTTTCCCTAACCGGCATCCTTACCGGACAAAGCCACACTTTGTTTTCAGTGTTGGGCTCTGTTCTTGTCTCAGTACATTTATGAGATCCATTTTTGTCCTGTGTCACAACATACGAATGCGGATGCTCTTTCCAAGGTCCCCATGGGCCCTGACCCCTCATTTGACCAGGAGAAACTGCTTTATTTTCAACTGAATATGGAGGTAAGGCATGTGTTATAAGGTGTACAACTTTGCTTCTGCCGTTTTTTCCCCAAAATTTGAGGCTATAATGAAACAAAATGGTTACACGTGTATCATTCAAAGTATTTCCATCGCTGGCTACTACTTTCTCCCATCTTTCGGGCAGTGTATGAATCTTGCATCAAAAAAATTGTTCATCTTTTGAAGCAATCCACGAATCGGTCCAATTTGTGACGTCTTCATGAGATCGGAAGTGATGGTCAGCCAGGCCATGTGCCATTGATCTAAACGGGTGATAGAGGGAGCAATGTCAGGTGAGGTAGGACTTCCCATTTTAATGTTTCCAAGTACTTTTTGACCTCTTTTGCAACGTGGGGTCGAGCGTTGTCGTGCTGCAAAATCACTTTATCGTGCCTCTCACTGTATTGTGGCCGTTTGTCTTTTAATGCCATGCCCAAACGCATTAATTGCATTCGATAATGATCACCTGTGATTGTTTCACTTGGTTTTAACACCTCATAGTACACGACGCTGAGCTGGTCTCACCAAATGCAGAGTGTGATCTTGGAGCCATGAATATTCGGTTTGGCCATTGATCTGGAACCATGGCCTGGATATCCCCATGATTTATTGCATTTAGGGTTATCATAATGAACCCATTTTTTGTCCCCGGTCACAATGTGATGCAGAAATCCCTTCCGTTTTTGCCTCTGAAGCAACTGTTCACAAACACACAAACGCTGTTCAACGTCTCTTGCTTTCAGCTCACACGGGACACAAGTTCCTTCTTTCTGAATCATGCCCATAGCCTTGAGACGTTTTAAAATGGCTTGCTGTGTCACTCCCACTAGTCATGCCAGTTCTTCTTGTGTTTGATGCGAGTCTTCTCCCAGAAATGTCTCCAATTCTCCATCTTTGAAAACATTCTCTCTTCCACCACTATGCCCATCTACGATGTTAAAATCACCATCCTTGAAGGGTTGAAACCACTCACGATACATTCTTTCACCAATAGTGACCTTACCATACGTACTTGAGAGCTTTCGATGAGACTCAGCCGCTGTTTTGTTCATATTAAAACAAAACAGTAACACCTCCCGCAAATGATGATAATTAGGCTCGTAAACTGACATTTTCAATCAATAACAACTTAATGATGCAGACACAAACTGAATAATGTTTGAATGAGGGTATGTTGACCGAGGTCCAAGCTAACTGCCTGACGTCTGCGATCTGTTTCTTTTGCCCGCTACTTACTGTTGTCGCCACTTATCGCCAAACGGTGGAGGCAGAGTTGTACATCTTGTAGATGGCTTTCCCACCACCAGTTTCTCTGCTGTGGAGACAGATTCAGTACTCGAGCAGGTCATACGCATGATACGAGGCATGTTGAGGAAATAAGTGTATTAGATTTTTATATCTTTTTTTGGAAAATGTGTGTTTGAAAAAAAATACAGGATACTATTGATACACTTGACTATTTTTCCACATAATTGCCATCCCGTTCAGTTCATATAGTGAGCTGTGGCATAAACTTCTTATGCCCTCCTAGAAGAACTCTCCCTCCATCTCCTTCCCCCACTTCAGAGCAGCTGTGTCAGTTGAAAATTTAATTCCATTCATGTGCCTTAGGGAGGAGAGATGATATGGGGGTGATTCTGAACATCCCAGCCAAATGAGTCCAAGGGCACCTTGGTGGTCAAGGCTGTGAGAGGATGGGTGTTATCATACAACAAGCTCACTGCTCTCATGAACATTCCCCTCCTTTTGTTTTGAATGCCCCTTTTGAGTTTTTTAGGGTCTCACAATATTGTTGGGAATTGATCTCCCCCCCCCTCCCCCCTTTCCCTCCCCAAAAGCAGAAATTCAACCGAAATGATGCCTTTTCTGTTTGAACGTTCTGGCAGATGGGGAATTGGTGTGATGCCACTGTGATGATTGTCTTCTTGTCTCTGGTGAGTAATGAGCCACCTACATTTCATCTCTAGTCACAGTAGAGCTCAGAAAATCCTTACTTTCTAATTCAATTCACTCAAGAAACCACCGGGCATTATTGGCCCAATTTTTCTTGTGCTGCTCTTTCAGCTGTTTTGGGACCATCTTGCGCACAGTTTCCAGTACCCCAACACTTCTGTGAGAGTCTTGTATAAGGGACTCCTAATGAGTTGTGGAAACATTGCAGAAATTTTATCCACTGTCAGTCAGCAGTCCTCACAAACGGTTTCCATGATTTTTTTGTGTTTCAACTCATCAGTCGAAATGGAAGGTATTCAACTCCTCTGTTTGTCATGATTGTTCATTGTGCCTCCACTAAAATTCCTGCAACACTTAAACACACTCATTCTGTTCATAACACGTTCACCATATACTTTTTATTCACAGAAAAATTTGGTAGGATTTCTTACCGACATCTTTCGTGCAACCTTACACTACAGTGTGAATTTACATACTACTATGTTCATGCAATGCTCACTCTTGTCAGGGGATCCCCTTCTACCACTCTGGGTCACCAACCCTCAAAAAAAAAAAACACCAGAGCCCCTCTCAGTATACTTATTTTCTGAACGTGCCTCATACAACATGGATTGTCCGACCTTCTGCCTGACCAGGCATTAGACCCGCTTCAGAATTTGGATGACATTATTCTCTTTTCTATAGAAGGGTTTACTTCCTGCGTTGGGATTCCAGTGGCTCTATGGCTGGAGGTCCTCTGCTTATTACATCAGGGTCACTGGAAGATTTCTTGCACAAAACCACTGGCATTCCACCATGTGTTTTGGCTGAGCATTGTAGAAGAGTGGAACACCTTGTCATGGCCTGCTACAAGTGTTTGGAGAAGCAGGTGATGCGACACACTGCGTTTTTTCTATGGCCAGCCCCTACACAGCCTTGGAAAAGAGTCCACATTGATTTCACTGGTCCATTTTAAACATTTTCTGGTTATTGGCAAATGATGCTTTTTCTCGTTTCTCCTATGTCGTTTGTTGTCTGTCTGTGACTGTCAGCGAACTATTGAAAGTATTCTCTATAGAAGGTTTACTTTACCCCACGGTTTTGGACAATGGTCCTCAGTTTGTGGCAGAATTTTTCAGACTTTTGTACGCACAAGTGGCATTCGCCACATCGTGGTACCTCCTTTCCATACTGTTCCACACACAGTTGAATGGCAAGGCAGAAAATTTTGTCCAAACGATTAAAATATAGGTGTGCAAGTATGTAAAAGGTTTCCCAGCCGAGGAGGCTGTCACTGTTTTTATTTTGGGGAAAAAAAGCTCTTACAGGACTATGGCAATTGAGGCCAAGAGCCCTGCTGAGCTGCTGTGCAGGCACCACTGGTTTTGTTGACATTGCACCTAGCACACCAGTTTGGGCCAGGATGTTTAGACAGTGCCCTAACTGGATTCCGACTGTTTCCACAGCAGGTACGCCCATCACATCTTCACGGTTTGCACCAAAGATCGACTTGTGGTGTGCCACCGGAACCAGTTCCCTCCCAGGATGGGCACAGGGTCCCCTCCTTTGCCCACGGGTCCAACACCTTGTTCTTTGTCGGCCCTGCCCACTCCAGGGTCAAGCATGCCTGGTCGTACCCACGTACCTTGTCAGTGTGGGCTTCGTCAGAACTGACAGCAGGTTTGCCTCCTGTGGTCGGTGGCATTGCCTCCCACTGTGCTGAGCAAGCACTGCCATCAGTGGGGTGGAAGCCACATCTCCAATGCCAGAACCTTCCCTCTCCAGTACACCATCATTGATGCCCATGCCAGCACCCCTTGTTATAGACTCTTGATGTCCAGATAGTCCCCACCCCCTTATCACCAGTCCTGTTCACTGGGCTCGGCAGGCATTGAGGGTGCACTTGTTTCACTCACTTTTGTCCATACGCACCAGTCCAGATGGATTCGGACTTTCTCACACTTTTGGCTGCTGCACCTGGCACCGCACTGGACATCTCTTCAGTCACAGAATCATGGACGGTGACGCTCCCCCCCCCCCCCCCTCCAGCCCCCTCCACAAGGAAGGAGGTTACCATACCTACCACCCAGATCAGTCATAAGTTGGGCCACTATGGCAAGCGTAGTGTGTGCTGACATTCAAACAGTGTGCCCACAACTACCCGAGGCGGCCGCCAGGGACAGCCTGGTCACCCACAATCATCACCAGGTCTGCCGTGTGTGCACAACACTATGACAGCGACACTTGATGCCGATAGCATCTTTATGATGGCATGCACAGGTCTCTGGGTCTTCAGTTTTCAAATTTATTTGAGACACGTAAACTACTTTCATTCTATCCTATTTGGTGTTACTCCATCACCAAATAAGTTGTATCTCTTCTATGACCACATGTTTCTTTATGTTCCTAATTAGAATAACACGTTCGTGTACTCTGTGTTGTTTAATTATCTGTTTGCTATGTAGTGTGTTTCAGATTTATTTTAAAATTTTAAATATTTGGTAAGTTGTTTCAGATCTCTATTTTTCTTCTTCTTCTTCTTCTTCTTCTTTCTTTTAATTAAAAATTATGTCTAGGTCTGTAAGTTTCTTTTCAAATTTAGAACGTTTTATGTAATAATTGCTATTGTTTTTGTTAATGTTGTTATACCAATTGATGGATACTCTTAAAAGGTGCAGCTAGAATCACTACATTTACTAATTTAAAATAAATCTGATTACTGTTTTTATTTATTATTCTTGTAGTGGTTTCTATAGTTTGGAATTTATATCTATAAATCAAGCACATGCTTCTCAGAAAAGAATTTCATTGCTAAGAATTTAGCTCATATATGAATAGCAAGTAACTACAAGGAGCGGACAGTTACACACTTTATAGAGTTCCGTGTTTTGTATGCCTGTCATTCTCCATCTATCAGCTGTAGTTCAGACCATTAGTTTACTTTTTTCAGTGTTACTGTATTGGGTATTGTTCATTTGCAAACATATCATCACCGTCACCACCACCACCACCACCAGACACATTTCTCCTTTAGACTTCAGTCTTTACATTACACTGAAATAAACACTGGTATTAAGTCAACTGTAAAGTTAAGTAATATTGAAGTTTTGTATGTGGTAATATTGTATTAGTTCATAATTTGAGAAAATTTTAGATACATTTACATTGTGTTTTCTTACAAGGGAAACGCCCCATCACAACCCCCACAGATTTAATGGTAATAAGGCCCAGTGTATAGCCCGTCAAAAACTGAACACAGATCAAGCATGAAAACAGGAAGAAGGAGTATTGAACTGTGGGAAAAAAAGCAAAATAGAAACAGTGAATGGTCCAAAAACAAGAAGTGTAATAAAAATCAGCCTGAAATGGCAATGATGTCTTGGATAAGTGGTCATTATATAAATGTAATGAATAGTGAGAGCAGGCAGGGTACCACATAGACATCTCACAGAAGTGAAAACAACAAATAAACAGGTGTGAAGTATGTTACAACAAAAGAATTCAGCTCTCAAAACCTCCAAAAGGAACACAACTTCAAAAATAGTAAAAACTTATATTTTGACAGAGCACAGAGAAACTGTGTGGTGGGTGAAACTGTTGCGTTCGTTTGTTGCAGCTTATGTGACAAACTATTATGTTTTCATCATTTCCTTGGGAGTGATCACATTCACATTCATACAAACACCTATATTGAGCAAGAAGGTATATCTCACACCTTCCTGTTTTCATGCTCGATCTGTATTCAGTTTTTGACGGGCTCTCCCCTGGGCCCTCTTACCACAAAATCTGAGTGGTGTGCGATAGGGAGATCCCTTGTTAGAACAGTTGGAGGTACTTTTCAGACTGACTGGGGGAAAAAAAAAATTAACAAGAGAATCCATTTTTCTCAATGCTGCACAATTTTATTTTGATTACTGTAGCTGTTTTATTTTCATTTCAGTTAAATTGTGGTTATAAGTTAGCTTCTTGAAAATCACTTATTTACATATGCAGGAGTGGACAAAAATATGGGAACACCAAAAATGCAACACATTACCGTGCCTAATACAATGTAGGAAAATCATTGGCATTCAAAACAGCTTCCCATTTCCTTGGAGTGGATAAATACAGCTCATGTATTATTTTCAAAGGAATCTTCTACCAGTCTTCCTGTAAATTAGTGGAAAGTTTGTATGAAACTATAGGCTCCATTATATAATAATACTGAGATCTGGTGACTGCGGTGACGATGGGAGTTGCAACACTTCATCCTCGTGCTCACAAAACCAGACCTGGACGATGTGAGCCGTTTGAACAACTTTTCTTGATACATAGTATCCCTATTGGGGAACAAATGTTGTACCACGGATAGGACCTGATCAGACAAAATTTACACATAATCTTTGACAGTAATGCCACTTTGCAGAGTAACCATGGGACCCTTAGAATATCATGATATGGCTGCTCAAATCATCACCAAACCTCCACCACATTTAACTCGTGGGACATTAACTCGGCCAGAAGTTGGGGACAGTGTGAAACGAGACTCGTCTGACAAAATGACTTTTTTCCATTGCTCTGTTGTCCAGGTAATACCTGGCTTTGGCAACACATTTTCCTGTATTCACATTTGCCCGAGTGATGTGTGGTTTTGGAATTTCAGCTCACTCTGCAATTCCAAGCTTATGGAGTTCCCGTGATGTTTTGGTGCTGACAGAGTTCACAAGTGCAAATTCAGTTCTGCAGTGACTTTTGCAGCTGTCGTCCTCTTATTTTTCATCAAAGTCCTCTTTGACAACCACCTTGTCATGACCATTTAACACACACTTCCATACACATCGTGATTTAGTGGGCAATATTTTTCTGTTGCCCCTGTAGACTGTGTAAATCTTCGATATGGTCCCTCTTGAAACACCAAACACTTTGGTGCCCTTGGTTATGGAAGCACTGAAAATCATGTATTAAGCATTGAGCGTATGCTTTTCAGATGTAGAAATGTTCTTTGTCACTGAACCATCTGCCTGAAGATAGAGCTTGATTCCAAAACTATTTCCAAACCAAAATTGAGCAGAGTGAAACAAGAGCATCACATTACTAGCAATTTCAAAGCAACAATTATGTTATGTTTTCTAGGAGCTCGTGCCAAAGAATCAGAGGGAGACTGCACTACAACATGTGCCATCACTCCTGGAAATTGCAGCACATGCCTACTTCCCAGGGAGTTTCCTTGTTGGACCACAGTTTCCAATGAGGAGATATTTGAATTTTGTGAAAGGGAAGTATGATCAGGTAAAAATAAATATGCTGTTTTGAAAATTTACTTCTCAACTTTGGTGGCAGATTAAGTAGCAAAGTGATATGTCTGTGTGTTGCTAAAAATATACAATTATGCATTTATCATGGTTATAGTTTATTTCTACTTACCACCTCTCCTCCCTCCTTCATGTGAATTGTTGTTAGTCCTTTTATTTATTTAGTATAATGAAAGTCCATAAATGTAGGATAATTTAGCATTTTTTAATCTTCATACTGACCAAGTAGGATTATGTAACAACTTCAGTTCTTCTTCTTTCGTTGTTTCCTATTTTTCCAGTAGTCCTTCATCTTCTCCCCATGTTGTCATTTTCTTTCTCCTGTCCATCTTGTTCCTAATTTTGTATTTCTTCTGCCTTGGAAATTTAGTATTTTATTGTTAGAAAGGTTTCTTTCTGTTATCTTCAATTCTATGAGTTATCTTCAATTCTCTGATATTGTTTCTTTTCAGTTCTTTTTTTACTTCTGTGATTCATGGTATTGTCTCTTTCTTTTCCATAAATACAGTTTTCATAGAGGATTTATCTTCGCTTTGTCATTACTTCCGATATTTTTTTTATTTTTATAGATTTCTTCATTACTTCTCATTTTCCAACAATCTGTAGTTTGCATTGCACCCATTATTTTTCTAATGATCCGTCTTTCAAATACCCCTATTCTGTGCAGCTTATAGTTCATCATTAAGCATTCACACAAACATTCGGGTTACCACTGTGGTATAGTCTTTTAGTTTTGTTTTTCTAGACTTGCAATTCCTGTTATGTATATTTTTTTATCAAACCATACATACTCTTTTCCTTATTATTAGCTCTTACAGCCATCGCAAATTTTTCTAGTCCATTCCGCTTTACAGTTTCTCTAAGATATTTAAATTTACTAACGTGCTCTGTTTTACATATTTGCGTGTCTAGGTGTTTTTTTGCATTTTTTAAATATTTGTCATGAATTTTGTTTTTCATCTGAAATTTTGAGTCCAGTTCTATTCACTATTTTTTTCAAAAGATGTATTTCAATAACTACTTCCATCAGATTTTGTGAAAGTATTGCAAAATCATCTGCAAAAGCCAGACAGTTTACTTTAATTTCATTTGATTGGCTTCCCAGAATTATTGGTTCAGTTTTGAGATTTTGTAGCTCCAAATTCCAGATTCTTACAATTTTTCTCCCAAAACACAGTTAACAGTGAAGGTGACAGGCTGTACTTTCGTCTAAAACCCATTTTTATTTCAGACGGTGTGGGGCCTAGCTCTCAGGGAATGAGAAAAATATAGTGTAGTCAGGTGCTTTTCTTACAATAAAATTGTTTTAAAGTCAGTATTACACAGGTTTTTAACAGGGTCAGAATTGGAACATTGGTATAGCTACCAACAAGTCGTCATTATCTTCCAAAATATTAAAAATACTCCATACCCCGTGTCTAGCCAGCACCCCCCTCCCCAACTATCATACAGGTGCCCTTGACCCAAATTTAACTTTAGATAGAATTCACTAATGATGATATCCAGTGTTTCTTTGTCTCCAGAATCAAATGCTTTCTTGAACCCGATACACGATATTGTTAAAGTTTTCCGGTTAACATTTTTTGATGAATTATTGATTTTAAGTTAAAAATCTGGTCTGTGCAGGATCTTACCTTTCAAAAACCACACTGATATTCTCCCAGTAGTTTGTCTAAAGTTTCTTCAACTCTGTTGAGAAGAATTTTTGATAATATCTTGCGTGCCACTGGCAGAAGTGATAGTCCTCTGTAATTGTCAACATTTTGTTTGCCTTCTTTTTTATATAATGGGAGGATTAATGCCATTTTCCACTCTTCCGGAATCTTTTCAGTTTTCGAAATGTTTTCAAAAAGAGAGTGTAGATCACTTGTAATCTTTGGTTTTGACCATCTCAATAATCCTCCTGTAATGGAGTCTTCACCACTTGGTGGGAAATATTCCTCAGTATTTTATGGTATTGCTGAAAATTCTAAGTTAACTTTACTCAACCATATGAAATGCTACAAAGTACAATAAGACTCTTATTGTTTGGGGGTGGAGGGTGAGAGAGACAGAGAGAGAGAGCCTATACTTCTTCATGCTATTCACATTTGGTGTACCAGTTAGCATGGGAAATGTGTTAATGTCAATATTTCCACTCCACAGCACACAATTGTGTGCTAAATGATTCTAAGTTCTAATTAATTGCTCCTTTTTCTGCTGAGGAGAGACGTTTGATTTTATGTTTTAGGGTGTTGTATTTTAAGTGTGATGTTTAAAAGTACATGACCAATAATGTGATGATAATAATGATTTTTATGCTACATTGCTTTTGTTATTTACAGCAAAAAAACTACTTGTATAAAGGGTATTATCATTGTATGCATTCAGTTTTTAGTATTAAAAGCTGCTGCTCAAGTCTGTGATATTCTTATAAAGGACATTATCATTATCTGCATTCAGTTTTTAGTATTAAAAGCTGCTGCTCAAGTCTATGGTATTCTGACTACTGCAAATAGTAAATAACTAAGTTTTTGAAAACAGCTACAAGTTGAAAAAATACAAATTGCGACTTGTGGCTGTTTTCAAAAACTTGGTTTTATTGGTCGCTTAATAAATAACTTTTTGTACATTTATACACATTAATAGTATAAGGGGCGATCAAAATGTTTTCGTTTGAGGGCCTTGCTGCAGCATATATGCTGTTATGACTTGAGAAAACACAGTCATCTGCTCATAACTGTGGGATCTTTGATTGCTCTGGGAGGTGGTTGATCAGAACTACGATATGTGAAATATTAGTTCACTTTATTAAAAGAATGATAAAAATATTTACTCAACTTTATGCAATCTATAGCCACAAGAATATGCTGAATATTTAAAGCTGTCTTTGAATATTAAAGCATCACTTTATGCACCGAGTTACTAAACTCGTCTCTCGAAGTATAGAGGTACAAAGTTTGAAAATACAGTTCCATCTGTAACATGAATAACACATGTGTTCTAACTAGAGTATGTTATCTCCTTGATCAGAGGTCATTATCTCCTTGCTCAGAGGACACGGACTGGGAAAGCCTTCCTCTGCTCGGATGTATATTGATCTCGGTGCAGTGGCACTGCAGCACTGGGAGACAGGGCATGGCTTCACCAGCGCCTCCCAATGGTCTTTGTGGAATGCAGCAAGACATCGTTAACTTCTGTGGTATTGATGTGAGGTGCTGTCCTTGTTACATCACTGCAATCTCTGTATGATACCACATGTGCAACGTAGATCGACTCCGATGTGGATATATAAGCAAATACATGTAGACAAGGGTTTAATGCGGTGTTGGTGTCTTTCCGACGTGCATGTGGTAAATGCAGAAATGTAAGCTATGGCAAAGTTATTACCAAATGCGTCCAAACAGGACCAGTGTGGTGGTGTTATTTTCTTGACTGCCAAAGGACAAACACCAATAGACATCCATATGGGAATGAAGTATGTGTATGAGGCAGCATGTCTGTCAATAACCGCCATTGTAGAATGGTGCTGCTGCTTCAGGATAATGCATGTCTCCAGATCACAAATGTTGTAATGCAGAAGTTATGACAATTCAAGTGGGAGATACTTGAGCAACCACCCTATAGTACTGATATCTCTCTATGTGATGGTCATGCCTTTGGTTCCTTAGAAAAAGCTTTGAAGTGTCAACAATTCCTGTCTGACAAGGATGTGTAAAGCAGGCAGTTAGAGACTTCTTCATGCAGCAGGACACAGTGTTTTACAAAATGGGTAGCTCCAACCTCGTGCATCTGGGGGATGATTGCTTCACTGCTCAGATTTTGCCTGATGGACATACGGATTCTGGACTATATAGCCTTCAAACGGAAATCTTTTTATCACCCCTTATATTAAACATTGGCTTATGACGAAAGCCTCAGTTACTTCAGAAGATGGACCATGTTTGAATTATACAGGGTGTTCCACTCAAAAGAGGCTCCACAAACGTGTAGCAATTCTGCTCAAAGTGCACCGTGATGTATGACGTGGCAACACTGCACTCTGCAACATTGTTTGACGCATTGCTGTGGCTGGAGCTCAATGTTTAGGGACAATGTATTGCTACTGTGTCGAAGAGTGTGTGTTTCTTGTGAAACAGTATTGGATTACTAGTTCCATTAAGACATGTTAGTGAATGTTTGTTGAGCGGTGTGGTGACAAGCATTTACAGTCTAAGTGCTGCATACAAAAGTTAGTGAATAAGATGGAGAGCAGTGGAACGGCGTTGGATCTTCACAGCGGGGGACGGTTGCCACTATTGGAAGAAAAGTAACTGATGTAAAGTTTGTTCGACATTTATCTCAGAAATATCGAATGTCACAGAGCTACGAAGAAAGCCGTCACGTATCCATACAGGTTTACAGTTGTTTGGGAACTGAATGTCAATGACAAAGACAAACTCATTACATTTTGCTGTTGGTCTCAGCAGTTTATTGGTCAGGGGCCAGGAATATTGCAGTACCCATGGTTCAGTGATGAGGCATGGTTCCACCTCTCTGGCTATGTGAACTCTCAGAATACACATTTGTAGTGTAATGAAAATCCACTTGGACTGGTCGAGCAACCCCTGCATTCACAAAAGATTGGCGTGTTTTGTGCAATATCATAGTTTCGCATTATCAGACCAAATTTTTTCAAGGCTACTGTGACAAGTGCAGTTTACGTTGAAATGTTTTGGGAATTTGTGAACTAGTTGGACAATGTACCTCAGCATGTACCAACAGGATGGTGCCACAAGCCACACATCTCTAGTAACCATGGCTGAGGTCCAATAATTTTTCTGCGGCAGAGTGATTTCGAAAAGACTATGGCCCCCAAGATCACCTGATTTAACACCACCTGACTTTTTCCTCTAGAGTGGCCTAAAAGTCACGGTCTACAGCAACAAACCACACAACTTGGAAGATATACAAGAGAACATCATCTGTGAAATCCAGGCAGCAGAGGTTCTGGCAGCAACCTTTGAGAATCTGCAGCATCATGTTCAACTGTGTTTACAAGTTGAGGACAGTAACTATTAGCACCTTTTGTGATTCACCTTTATTTCCCCCTGAACATGGTATAACATGTTCATTTAATTTCCCAATTTTTATGCAAAGCATTTAAGTGTAATTCAAGCAAATGTTTGTTTGTGGGGCCTATTTTGAGCGGGACATCATGTATTAGATCTATTGGAAACAAGTATGACTATTTTCAGCAAGTTGAAAGACTGGAATTGTTGATTGCGATATAGTTGTTGCAAAAGAATGCTGAAAAATCATAAAAGTATGCATGTTCAGCGAATTAGACAAGCATAGTGTTGCATCATATTTCAAACATTTAATTGTGACAACACACACACAGCAAAATTGTAACTTAAATGAATATTTGATAAAGTTGTTAAAACAAGGTGTTTAGTGGGATAACTAATGATGACAGAGTGTATGTTTGGCATAATATTAAAAAATTAGTAGATAAAAAGCAATAGGCTACTTTCCTATGTTAAAAATATGGTTCAGACTTATTATTCTGAGTGATTATAACATTCAATTAGCATATACTGTCAATATTCTCACAAAAGACTTGTTATTTTTATGTAATTAAAGCTTAAAAATCATTAACTATCAATATTTGGTCACATCATCGAAAATGCTCAGCTATTGGCTGAAGCATTGGTAACATCACAGGCTAGGAGTAAGACAAAGCTAACTTAGTAGTTTTTTACATAGATTTCTGGAAACAGCTTGGCTATTTAGTGATGGGAAAACACAATTACAAGTTTTAAGTAACAATAGAAAGGCATTTTGTGAGTGCTGATATTGGAAACTGTTGTGTTGGCAGAAGAGCCAACACCGTGTTACTAGTGGAGGCCGAAATGCTCGCGTTTTAGCTCATGCAGGCTGGCGTGAGGAGGGAAGGACTATACTGACGTGAGGTCTGGAACATGCCAAGGAATTAGAATTCAGAAAGCGGACGTAATTAGTTTGATACTTAACTTTGATCCATTAATAATGAACGTCGCTCTTGACGGTACATGATTCACAATATTATCTGTTCAGAATACATTCGTAGTAACTGAATATGGCGCCTTGCTAGGTCGTAGCAAATGACGTAGCTGAAGGCTATGCTAAACTGTCATCTCTGCAAATGAGAGCGTATGTAGTCAGTGAACCATCGCTAGCAAAGTTGGCTGTATAACTGGGCGAGTGCTAGAGAGTCTCTCTAGACGAGACGTGCCGTGTGCCGGCGCTCGGTCTGCAATCACTGATAGTAGCGACATGCGGGTCCGACGTATACTAACAGACCGTGGCCGATTTAAAGGCTACCACCTAGCAAGTGTGGTGTCTGGCGGTGACACCACAGAAACATTCCGAAAGATAATGTGTTATGGTCCACCCAATTTGAGCGGCAATATGTGCAACAATGGACATTCTTTTCCCTGCTCCGTGCAACATCAATAAACCTGCTCAAAACTAAGATATTGTAGAAATTTTGCAAATAGATGTGTATCTTATAAGTACTCTGAAGAGCCAAAGAAACTGGTACACCTGCCTAGCATTGCGTAGGGTCCACACGATCATGCAGAAGTGCTGCAACACAATGTGGCATGAACTCTACTAATTTCTGAAGTAGTGCTGGAGGGAAATGACACCATGAATTGTGCAGGACTGTCCATAAATCCGTAAGAGTACGAGAGGGTGGAGAACTCTTCTGAACACCACGTTGCAAGACACCCTAGATATGTTCAATAATGTTCATGTCTGGGGAGTTTGGTGGCCATTGGAAGTGTTTAAACTCAGAAGTGTAGATTGACGACTGTTAGTCATGAACTATGACCCAAAACACAATGAAATTATTTTTGGCAAATCTTGGTGCTGATTTCCTTTATATAAGACACTCAGCAGGGGAAACAACTGTTATCAAAGTATTCTTGGCGCAACGGATAGGGCATGTAATTGAAAGTGAAGAGGATACAGGGTCGAATCTTGGAACAGTAGCTTATTTTAAAAATTTTACATGAAATACATAAATAGCATTAGCATGAACTCATTGTAGGAGTTGTTTAAATGGTGGGATGTATTAAGTATAGTTTCAAATTCATCTTAATCTGAGCAGTGGACAACTGAGGATAAATGTATTTACTTTTTGTATAAACTATTCACTTTTTTGAAAGCATTGCTAGTAGTATGCCCACAGTACAAAGAGGTGTAGGATGATGAGGATTTGTATACAGAGAGATATAAAGTATGTACAACATGCAGGTAACACAAACGTAAGAGCTGTGATGTTTGTGAGTGTAAACTAATATCAGTGTCTGAAGCAGACTTACTTCATCTTTATGTAAGATGATGAAACTTCAAAAGTTCAAACAATAGCAATCCTTGCTGGACATTGTGATGATAAAAAAAGAAACATTGTTTCTAATAAAGTAAAAAGTGTGTGGTTACATTAACTAGGAAATATCTTTTTGAACATGATGTTTGTGAACAGCAATTGCAAGTGTAAGCACTTGTAAACGGCATGAAAACAAAATAATGCTCTTTCTCTGATCAGTGTAGTGAAGTTTTGTAATTGTTATTTGGTTTTCATATGACGGGACTGTCGATTCATTTAACAAATAACTTAAAATATTATTTTGAGCTGGATTCGAACCAGCAATCTTCGAATATTGTCTTATGTTATTCGAAGTAGGGTGAAAGTATAATTTTCGTCAAGAGTTTAATTTCATTGAATCATGCTATCCTTCCTTGTAACAGTGGTAAAATGTATCTCAGAGGTAAATTAATGTTAACTTCAGAGTGCTAGACATTTTTAATTAAGTTGGAGAACTTGTGCATCAACATGGTGTCATTTTGCATCCACATTTTACGCATCTTCTCGTTCTTTGGAACACTCAAAAACAAGTTCTCAGGATGAGATTTTCACTCTGCAGCGGAGTGTGCGCTGATATGAAACTTCCTGGCAGATTAAAATTGTGTGCCGGATCGAGACTCGAACTCGGGACCTTTGCCTTTCGCGGGCAAGTGCTCTACCAACTGAGCTACCCAAGCACGACTCACTCCCCGTTGTCACAGCTTTACTTCTGCCAGTACCTCGTCTCCTACCTTCCAAACTTTGCAGAAGCTCTCCTGCGAACCTTGCAGAACTAGCACTCCTGAAAGAAAGGATATTGCAGAGACATGGCCTAGCCACAGCCTGGGGGATGTTTCCAGAATGAGATTTTCACTCTGCAGCGGAGTGTGCGCTGATGTGAAACTTCCTGGCAGATTAAAACTGTGTACCGGACCGAGACTCGAACTCAGGACCTTTGCCTTTCGCTGGCAAGTGCTCTACCAACTGAGCTACCCAAGCACGACTCATGCCCCGTCCTCACAGCTTTACTTCTGCCAGTACCTCGTCTCCTACCTTCCAAACTTTGCAGAAGCTCTCCTGCGAACCTTGCGGAACTAGTTCTCATTCTGGAAACATCCTCCAGGCTGTGGCTAAGCCATGTCTCTGCAATATCCTTTCTTTCAGGAGTGCTAGTTCTGCAAAGTTTGGAAGGTAGGAGATGAGGTGCTGGCAGAAGTAAAGCTGTGAGGACGGGGCGTAGGTTGTGCTTGGGTAGCTCAGTTGGTAGAGCACTTGCCCGCGAAAGGCAAAGGTCCCGAGTTAGAGTCTTGGTCCGGCACACAGTTTTAATCTGCCAGTAAGTTTCAAGTTCTGAGGAGTTTTTACAGCTGTATGTGTACAGTGAAGTACTACACACCATTTCTAACCCATTTTCTTAAATATAAATTCCAAAACAAGGCATCAATGTGAATGAGCATTATGACAGTAGGAGCAACTAGCTAGCCAGTGACATCACAGGCATCACACGACTCAAATGAAGCGTTTGAGGGGGCTTTCAAATTATTTGAATGTCATTTCCGTTTTTATAAAAGAGTACTGGCATTAGAGAGGAAAAAAGCATGTTGTGAGCATAAAATTACATAATTAACCATTTAAGATGATTTGTATAAAACAGTCACACTATTGCTATATAATAAATCTGTAGAAAGCAGTGGAGCTGCAAGCAAACAGTTTAATTAAAACATACATATTTTGATCATTTGTTAAGACTGACCATGGCACAGGTTTAGTTCCTGAACAGTTACTGACAACACAGGTACTAAAAATGAATGCAGAAAATGAACCACTTCAAATGTTCTCTTTTCAAAGGGGGAAACAGGAGATGATATTGTAATTACGAGGGTGAGTCAAATGAAAACCTTAAATTTGTAATAACAAATCGAAATTTCACGCTGTTATCCTGTAAGTTGGTAAGCATGCTACAAACAGTGTGCAGAATCGCCTGTTGGTGCCAGCATAGTGCAGATGCACACATACTGTCGCAGTATCAGTATAAAGATGGCCGCCCCACTTGCGACTTGCACCAGGGAAGAACAGCGTTCTGTTATTTGGTTTTTGTGTAGTGAAGGTGTGAAACCTATTGAAATTCATCGATGAATGAAGGTTCAGTACGGTGATGCATGTTTGTCACAGCAGCAATTCTATGAATGGAGTAGGAAGTTCGAAAATGGTGTGACTTCAGTGGAAAATGCTCCTTGTCCAGGTCAGGCACAATGAGTTGTGACTCCACAGAACATTGCAGCAGTTGAAGCCATAGTGATGGAAAACTGCTGAGTGACACTGAATGACATTGCAGCATGTTTACAGATTTGTCATGGGTCAGCACAGCACATTGTGCATGACGTGCTCCAGTTTCACAAAGTGTCTGCAAGTTGGGTGCCACGGCAGCTGACTCCTGACATGAGAGAATGATGTGTTGATGCTTGTGAAGAACTTCTTTGGCACTCTGAACGAGAAGGTGATGGCTTCCTTGCAAGAATCATTACTGGGGATGAAACCTGGGTTCACTTCCATCAACCGGAAATGAAGAGAGCGAGCAAGGAATGGCACCATTCCTCATCACGAAAACCAAAGACGTTTCGAACAGAACCATCAGCAGGAAAGGTTATGCTGACTCTCTTTTGGAATGAAAAAGGCGTCATTTTAGAGCATTACATGCCTAGAGGGACCACTGTCACCAGTGCATCATACACAGATCTCCTAAAAAATCATCGGCGGCTTGTAATCAAATCAAAGTGACGTGGGTTGCTCTCAGCAGGTGTCCTTTTGCAACATGACAATGAAAGGCCCCACACTGCCCGTACAACATTTGCAACAATCACAGACCTGCATTTTGAGTGTCTTCCTCATCCACCATACTCACCAGACCTTGCCCCAAGTGATTTCCATATGTTTGGACCACTCAAAGGAAAGAAGTTCCGTTCTGATGGAGAGGTACACCACGCGGTACATGAGTGGTTGGGCGAACTACCAAAAGAATTTTTTTCTATAAGAATTTATGCACTTTGTAAGCGCTGGAGGACTTGCATTGAGTGTGGGGGAGATTATGTTGAAAAGTGATACAGCTTTGTACCACTTCTGCGCAATAAATATTATATTTAAAAAAATATTTCATTTGATTCACCCTCGTAGTTGTACAACTACAGAGATGAGTAACATAGATCTCCTTATCTCCTGGAAGAATTGAAATCACTTAACTTCTTTTTCAGGTTCTGTACAGGATTAGCAACTAAAGTTGGTTTGCTCTTACTCACAGTTTACTCCAGTGTCTAAAACATGGCATGTGTTATATGCATTTGCAATAAGAACAGCAGATTGGGCCCCTCAAAACTATTGCCCTAAATCACTGATGTACTCCATCTATCCAGAAAGTTACAAGATGGATTAAATAAAAAAAATAGACTACACTGTTAAGATGGTGGTTTTAATGCTTTGCATGTTCTACATAGCCTTCCCTATTTGAGTAAAATGCACAGAATGTTCATACAACAACGTGAAACTGTCAGAAAAGTACTTTTTTGGGATGTTGTTGAGCTTGCATGTGACATTGGCTTAAATGTTGGTTACATTGTCAAAGCATTGATCCTCTGGGTGAATTTCTACACTTTGTAATTTTATGGTAGGTTTTGAAGTATCTGTGCTAGCAGAATAGAAATGGACTCACCAAAACGAAACAATAATATGATCTTGAAAAGAGCAACAGACTTAATCCCAACTGCAGATTGACACATATATAAAATAACAAATAATAATAGAAAAGACCTGACTCTTAACAGGGAATGATCACAATAAACAATTCTACGATGTCAAGATGTTTGTTGACTATACCAAGTCCATCTGCAACAGATCGGCCAGCTGGAAGAGATGTCTGGCCTTGGCTTCCAGGGTGGCAGGTCTGTATACTTCCAAGCAGTGCGTTGAACTGCCTTTTGCCGGCAGTGCACCGCCCTATAAAGCCTGTTTGGTGGATGTATCTGCGATCAAATGCCTGTCATATCAGAGTAGTTCCTGGTGAATATCTGCCCTGTGATGCAGACATCCTGTGTTGGTTGGACGTGAAGTGGGATGCCGGTGCAGTAGGCGCTATGGTGTATGAAGTGGGCAGCCACAAAAGGTTTTATTTGGTAATACCAGGTCTTGATACCAAGTTTTGTCATCTGTGATGGCTTTTTCCAGGAAAGAATTGTCCACATTTTGCATTTCAGTCAAGTCACAGCAGGCACCCATGGGCCAGTTTTTTTATCCTAGAGAATGTCTTGAACTTGTGAAATAGAGATGTTGCTCCATTGAAATTTATGATATAGCAACACTGATACACTGTGGTCACTGCCAAGTACTTAACACTGCCTGCTCACACAACTGACTGGTTGAATGCAAATCTGTTGTTTAAAGTTGATAATTCAAGCTGTGACCTTAGTTACTGCTTTGTCATCGTTTATATGCCAGGAATAAAATCTTGGAACTTTTTTGAATGGCAGTGTATATCTGCTGTAGAACTTGAAAAACATATTCTGAGTTCAAATAGTAATCCAGAAACAACAATCAGTCAAGACCCAACCTACATCTTTCATACAGTTTAGATTTCTCTTCTCTTTAAGTCCAAGTTGTCACTCTTTGGTTGGTATTTTATGCAGATCTGACTGGTTATTACCACAATTGTGACTGGTTAACCATTCTTCATATGTAAGCATGCCACCTGTGAAAAGTCAGAGATTGCATATAGTTCTGCCTCCTAAGTCATCAATGTATAACTTCAGTATTAATGTATGAAAAAGCAAAATTTTATTTGCATATTCCTCAGAAGTCATACAGAGACAAAAACGTTAATCAGAATACATGCTGGGCCCGCATCTCGTGGTCGTGCGGTTGCGTTCTCGCTTCCCACGCCCGGGGTCCCGGGTTCGATTCCCGGCGGGGTCAGGGATTTTCTCTGCCTCGTGATGGCTGGGTGTTGTGTGCTGTCCTTAGGTTAGTTAGGTTTAAGTAGTTCTAAGTTCTAGGGGACTTATGACCGCAGCAGTTGAGTCCCATAGTGCTCAGAGCCATTTTTAGAATACATGCTGAGGACTAGCAATTCCCAGTACAGCTGATAAATTAATCTAAAAATAAATAATGTACTGCTAGCTTTCAAAGCAAATTGTACCCTCCCCCAAATTTCAACCTCTTCCCTGAAGAAGGACACTGTGGCCCCAAAAGATAAGAATACTATTATTTATTTTCATGTATGCCTATTATCTGCACTTAAAGCGATGTCTCCAGAAGGTAAATAATGGTTCGCAAAGATCCTGTTGCACTACTGTGGAATCACACTAGATGTTTATTTTTATGGTTCTGTGAATGATGCTTCATCCATAATAGTGTGCTACATTCTTTCTACCAAAAAGTCTTCAGTCAATTCTCAAACCAGGCTAGGTATCCCGCAGAGATGTATTTTCATTGGTAGGCCATTCACTGGTACACCATCAGTGTATTCCTGAGAATATTTAGATTGCAGCTCATTTGCTGACAGTAAATTACAAAGATAGCGTAGTAATGCTAGAGAATATGAAAATAAGGAGGTTGGCAGGAACTCCAATAATGGCCCAGGGTGTCAATGATATCTGAACAATTCTCAACCTGACGAAGAAAGAACTGGCTGCCACTACAGCCTTGGACATTTCCAAAGGGCTGAACTTCGCTGCTGTTCCAAACACAGTAGTGGAACAGAACATTATTAGCAGTGTTGATTAGGTAATTTGTGGTCTGCCAGTGGAAGGGTGGAGGGAATTATGCAGGAAACATGCAGGATCTTCAACAAATCCTAATCTCCAAAACCAGATACGGCAACAGAAGAACGGGGAGTACTAAGATTGCCAAGAGAAGATGAAAACATGGTTGTTCTATGTGACAACAAAGGAAATGTGACAGTTCTATTGCGAGCTACCACCAGAAAATAACACTGTTCGACATGGGTTCTATTTCTGATATTAAAGTTTGTGCTTCTAGACCATTTTACCATGGGAAATTCAAATATGTAAACAAAATATCGTTGTCAGGGATACTTTTTATGTAATATGTATATATATGTATATTCACAATTTAAGGCATACACAGAGACGTTGTAGAGAAATACGGGTATGTTGCCGTATCCAATAGTGATAAAACGTGATAATTTCTTGTGCAACAGCAGGTGGGAAGAATCAGACATCATTACGTTATCCCCCGCCACACCTATGTCATTAAGACAACCTGAAACATCTCATTAACTCGAACGGCGACAGCCGGTCGCTGCCTCGGCAGTAAAGCTTCACGCCTCCTAGGGGCAGGTGCATCGAGTTTACAACAGTGGTGTTAGCCGCAATTTGTGTCAGTCTTAACGCGTGGGTGTTTTGGCTGACAAGTAACTGTGTGTCATATTTCCAAGCACTGTTGAATCTTTTAGTTCCTGTGTGTAAACTGATTGAGCCTGGTGCTGAAGGTAAAACGACTGCTTGTTTTTACACATCAGCGTTCCTCTAGTTCCCTACTATTAATTTAATACAGGTGTATTACCAGAGTGGTATTTTTAAATTTGCACAAATGCCACGTCGTCGTGGATGTTGATATAAACCGGACTACTTCTGCTACATCTGTGGGAAGTTCACTTTTGCCAGAAATAGGAAGAAAATTTCTTCAATCATAAAGAAAGCATACAAACATTACTTTGGAGTAGAGGTAGGAGACCAAGATAAAGAATGGGCACCACATTTCTGTTGTGCTACATGTTACTGCAAACTAATTCAGTGGTGGAAAGGTAAAGAGAATGTGGCATTGTTTGCTGTTCCCAAGGTGTGGAGGGAGCCTAAGGACCATGTTACTGATTGTTATTTCTGTCTAACAAAAATTCAGGGTTTTACAAACAAAAAGTCGAAGAGGCACATTGTTTACCCAGATCTGCCTTCAGCGAGAATGCCAGTGCAGCATTCCGACAACCTTCCAGTAACTTCAAGAGCCCGAGGTCAAATTCCGAGTGACAGTGAAATAAGTAGTACTGAAGAAATCACAGATGATGATTCTTTATATCACTGCACAAGTGAGTCATCGCCACATTTGTTAACACAGGCAGATTTAAATGATTTAGTACGTGATCTAGGACTAAGTAAACAAAAGGCGCAGCTGCTTGGTTCAAGATTACAAGAGTATAATCTACTGCACCAAAGTACCAAAATCAGTGTGTTCAGGCACAGAGAACATGCCTTTATTTCTTATTTTTCAACTGACGAAGCACTGACATTTTGCAAAGACGTTGCTGGCCTGATGAAAGTGCTGAACTTCACTTATATTTCACAGGAGTGGAGACTTTTCATAGATGCACCGAAAACAAGTCTGAAGGGTGTTTTGCTCCACAACGGAAATAAAATACCCTCTGTTCCAGTAGCTTACGCTAGTTTGACAAAAGAGAATTACGAATTCGTACAAAGGAGCTAAATTCATTAAAATACAATGAACACAAATGGAAAATATGTGCAGATTTCAAGGTAATTGCTATGGTACTGGGAATGCAACAAGGCTACACAAAGTATGCCTGTTTTCTTTGCGAGTGAGATAGTCGAGACCGAAATTCTGACTACGTGAAAACGAAATGGCCTAGGCGAAGATGGAAAGTTGGCGAAAAGAATGTACAACGTCAAAGTCTGGTAGCTCCTGAATATATACTACTTCCACCACTTCACATCAAACTTCGCCTGATGAAACAATTCGTGAAGGCCATGGATCCAACAGGCTGTGGGTTTGCATATCTAGCTACCAAATTCCCCCATCTTTCAGCTGCAAAAATAAAGGAAGATGTATGTGTGGGCCCACAAATCAGGGAGCTGCAGAAAGATGCAAATTTTGAAGCATGTTTAACTGATAAAGAAAACACCGTATGGGACTGTTTCAAGATGGTGTGGGAAAACTTCCTTGGAAGAAGAAGAGCTACTAACTACAAAGCAATGGTGAAGGATATGATCAAAGCATATCAGGATTTGGGGTGCAATATGTCTTTGAAGGTACATATGATGGACTCTCATCTGGACTACTTCACAGAGAGTTGTAGTGACGTATCGGATGAACATGGGGAAAAATTCCATAAAGACATTTCTACCGTAGAAAGGCACTATGAAGGGAAGTGGGTACCTTCTATGTTAGCAGATTATTGCTGGAATATCATTCGAGAGAAGAAAGATTCACAATACAAGAGAAAAAAGTGATGTGCATTACAATGCAGTGGCTCATTGTTTGTCAATTTTCTGTAATTTCTCATGTCAAATAAATGCTTTAATGTGTATACACAAAGGTTACTGTGTTATATGTTAGATCCCACCCTCCATTAATGTGATGAACTTATAACATCATAAAGATGTGCATTTGTTTGTCGAATTTCACCTCACATTTGCTGCACTATATCAGGAACTGAAAAGAGAAATAAAATTGCGATTACTCATAAACTATCCCTGACAGAAAAAAACCAAAAACAGTTTTCAATTCAGCACTCAAAATACAACTAGGATCACAATATTTTTTATCAGAAATAGAAAAAAGGTTTTTTTTTTGTAGAACAGTGTAATCACTGTGGGGCAGTATCTGGGCTACATGAAGCTGAAGGAGGAAGCAACACTGAGGATGCCAAGAAAAGTAATAGCTTTGCTTCACCAGTCAGTTCTAATGAAAGAAGACATGAAGTGGCTCTATCAAAAGAGTCAAGCACCATCATGCTTGTATGGACTGTCTAAAACTCATAAAGAAAGTGTCTCACTGTGACGTGTATTCAATACCATTAATGTACTCATATATGGCGTGGCCAGGGATCTAACGTCAACTTCTGAAATGAGCTTCAATGTAACATCACTTTTCACATGAGTACTACTTCAAGATGCATTAATACTCTTAGCAGATCATTTTGGGTTCCAAACAGTAAACCTATTTGAACGTGTACTCTCCTCAACCTACTTCAGTTGTGGACTATGAACAAGTTGGTGGAGTAGCCATGGGCTCGCCACTGGCCCTTGGGACTGCCAGTCTCTGTATGGGGCACTTTGAGGAGAAGGCACTAAAAAGTGCATGGCTCAAACCTAAACATTTCTTCCACCATGGGGATGGCCCTTTCATTGCGTGGGAACATGGCACAGAGTCCCTGAACGAGTTCCCGTACCACCTGAATGGCATCCATCTAAACACAGTTCATGATGGAGCTTGAGAAGAATAGTGTCTTCCATTTTTGGACATTCTAAGAAGAAGAAAATCAGACAGTACTGTAGAACATGCAGTCTATGGAAAGAAGACAACACAGATCTCTACCTTCATGCAACAAGCTGTCATTATCAGGTGAAGCAGTACACTGTTCTAATGACTCTAGTTCACAAGGCATGTGGCACTTGGGATGAAGACAACCTCCCAGCTGAGCTGCAACGCTTTACAGATGTGTTTCGCCATAGTGGATACAGAAAAGAACAGATTAAACGTATATTGAAGAAAATAAGTGATACAGCCACTCACAAAGAAGAGAGAGATGGAGAAAGAAGAAAAGGAGCTCATCTTTATCCCAAATATTGGGACTCCTTCAGCAAAAATTATTGAAATCGTGGGTGGGGTGTCAAGGCCATCTTTGAGCCACCAAAAGAAAAATGAAAGATATGCTTGAATCTGTAAAGGACAAACTACAACTACCATATGTATACATAGCATCCCTTTTGAGTATGGTCTCCAGGCAAATACAGCACTGCATCTCCCAATGCTGCATGTAACATATTATATGCATGTTTCTGCTGCATAAAGACACAGCAGCAGTGGCAGAACACACCCTCAGTGAGTGACATGCTTTGAATTTGAGAAAACAAAGATGTTGTGCCAATCTGATGGGTTTTGAGAGAGCATTATTAAAGAATCAATTGATATAAGGCTCCATAACAACATTGTCAATGGGGGTGTGAGCCAACAGCTTACCAGCTAAGTTCAGCATGTATTCCTGCACTAGCAGCAATATGCCAAGACTGTGCCCAGCAGTTGACACTTCATGAGTCAGATCGGGATTGAATGCACCAAAAGTTGAACAGGAGTCTACGGCTCCCACCACAGGTCACCAGCGCTGCACTAGGGGGTAGGGGGAAGGGGTATGGAGATACCGCCATCACTCGGCAAGGGGGGGGGGGGAGGCAGGTGCAGGTGCCTGCAACATCTTTACATTTCTCCAGAAGAAGATGAGAGTAATACTCATCAAAACTTCACAGAGTTTCAGTACAGTCACCCTTATGGAAGCCCGAAAAGATTTCGCCATTATCGTATTGTCTCTGAAATGGAGTTTAACATAAATAAAATCAAAACATCGAAATTTTTCTTTTAAAATTATTTCATTTTAGATCATCATAATACAGGTCCTCCTTTGAATTGTTACAAAACCCAAAGTAATTGATACTAAAATAAGTGATGATGAGCTACAAAATCTCCCAAACAATTGGAAGAAGGTGCAGGTCTAACTCATTTTCAAGAAAGGGTGTAGGACAGATTCAAACAACTATAGACCTGTTTCGTCAATATCATTCTGTTTCAGAATGATGAAACAAACTTTATGCTTACTTATTATTATGTTTTAGTGAAGCCCAAAAATCTCCATGTAGGTTTCAAACTGAATGTCAACACGAATTCTGCAGTCAAAGATTTTGTGAAACTTGGTTTCCTCATTTTGGTTATGTGATCTAGAAGGCAGTAGGTAGTGAAGCCCAGGTTAATGCTGTGTTTCTTGCATTCTGGTTGACATTCTGTGCAGTTCTGCATTGTCACTTATTTGAATAACATATGATCATAAAGAATATCAAATCCGTTTTGTGATGGGATTGAAATTGTACCTAATACAACTATAAAAGCTGCTACATAAGTAATTCATTGATGTGTTATAGGACTGCTACAGTTCACAATACATGTAAAGAATCAGGTGAATAACGTTGTAGGCTCCATGAGCCTGTTCACAGGTAAGGCTGTTATATGTTGCAAAGTTGCTGTGCCAGGAAATTGTAAGGAAATGGAGAAAGACCTACAGATAATGACTGTTTGCTCTCAGTATCAACAAATGTAACATAAACAGGGGAACACCTGTTGATGTGTCATTACATAATTAATAATTTGTCACTGGAAACAACTGCAATTGTTAAATGTGTAAGACTAAAATTTCTCATATTTCGCGATAAGAAGAAGCAGTTAGTAACTGCTTTGCTTGGCTATTAAATTTTCTTCAAATGTGTAGGAGTGTGTATCTAGAGCAATTTAAAGTAGAACAACTACATTAGGCTAGTTGCCAGACTGGATGTCATTGGAAGAAATTTAAGGAACTGTAACTCACCTGTGAAGGAGTATTCTTTAGTATTTTTTGACAGTTTGTTATCTTTATCAGAGTGAATTAACAGAAGAGAAAGAGAAGATCCAAAGAAGAACACACTGAGTGAAGTGACGCTGTGGTTTGCACACTGGACTCGCATTCAGGATGACGACAGTTCAAACCCGTGTCTGTCCATCCTGATTTAGGTTTTCCATGATTTCCCTAAATCACTTCAAGCAAATGCTGGCATGGTTCCTTGGAAAGTGCATGGCTGGCTTCCTTCCCCATCCTTCCCTAATCCAATGGGATCAATGACCTCACTGTTTGTTCCCCTCCCCCAAATCGACCAACCATCCGAACAAGAACAGTGTGATTCATCGCAGGCTCTTTTAAGCATGAAAGCCTCACAGTGGTATATGCTCCAAGAGGCTTTATGCACCACAGAACAAGGTTACAGGTAAAATCCCGAAAGTGGGCATCTTAAGATGAGTCAAACAACGTATTACTGCCTCCTACAGATATCTTAGGAAAAGTCCACAACTGTAAAATTGGAGAAATTGAAGCTCGTAAAAGGCTTACCATTAACAAAATTGTTTTATTTGGTATAATTTGTTGTCCTGGAAGTGATTGTATGTTTGAGGGAAATTCTTGAACATGATAAATTTGAATGTACATTGACTTTACTGTTTTTAGGCAGAGGCTAAGACTACTGTTTTTAGGCAGAGGCTCTCTAACAAAGTACAGCATCCTTCTCCCCCCACCCCTAAGTTGAGGGGTAGGGGTCTTTCAGGAGCATTGGAAAAGACTGAGGCATTTATGAAATTCGTATTTATAATTCTTCTTCAAGGGTTCATAAAAGCAGTTGCAGTAATATGATTACCTTAAACCTACTAATACCAGATGTCAGTTTTGTTCCGTGACATAATGATGTGGCATGCGATGTAATATGTGCACATATAGAAGGAGAATAGAACACTTACAAGGGAACCTCCCCATCGCACCCCCCTCAGATTTAGTTATAAGTTGGCACAGTGAATAGGCCTTGAAAAACTGAACACAGATCAATCGAGAAAACAGGAAGAAGTTGTGTGGAACTATGAAAAAATAAGCAAAATATACAAACTGAGTAGTCCATGCGCAAGATAGGCAACATCAAGGTGAGTGTGAGTTCAGAAGCCCCATGGTCCTGTGGTTAGCGTGAGCAGCTGCGGAACGAGAGGTCCTTGCTTCAAGTCTTCCCTCCAGTGAAAAGTTTAATTTTTTATTTTCAGACAATTATTTTGCGTAGCTGCACAGGTACACAGAGCAGTATTGTTTACGTGATCGTGTGTCAATTATCAAAGTTCAGGCACTCACACATAATCAACTTCACTCTCCAAAATTCCAGGACATGTTCAGATTTGCTTGGACATATGCAGGAATTGACGGTCTACACACGGAAAAATTTGAAAACGTTAAAAACAAATGTTTTGACAGAGAACAGGGAAAACTGTGCGACTGTGAAACTGTTGCATTCATTTGTTGCTGTTTATGTGACAAACTCTTATGTTTTCATCATTTTTTTTGGGAGGGATTATCACATCCACAAGAAAACCTAAATCGGGCAAGGTAGAAGAATCTTTTTACCCATTCGCCAAGTGTACAAGTTAGGTGGGTCGACAACATATTCCTGTCATGTGACGCACATGCCGTCACCAGTGTCGTATAGAATATATCAGACGTGTTTTCCTGTGGAGGAATCGGTTGACCTATGACCTTGCGATCAAATGTTTTCGTTTACCATTAGAGAGGCACTTCCTTTCGTCGCAAAACACAGACACTAAACTTATTATAGTGAACAGAGACATCAATGAACGAACGGACAGATCATAACTTCGCATAAATAAACTTTTCACTCAAGGGAAGACTTGAACCAAGGACCTCTTGTTCCACAGCTGCTCACACTAACCACGGGACCATAGCACTCATGAGCTCATACTATCCTTGATGTTGCCTAGCTTGTGCATGGACTACTCAGTTTGTATATTTTGCTTATTTTTTTCATAGTTCCACACAACTTCTTCCTGTTTTCTCGATTGATCTGTGTTCAGTTTTTCAAGGCCTATCCACTGTGCCAACTTATAACTAAATCTGAGGGGGGTCCGATGGGGAGGTTCCCTTGTTAGAATAATTGTTTTGTGAGGTGTTTTTTTTGTGTGTGTGTGTGTGTGTGTGTGTGTGTAGGTTTTGATGACAGACTGGTCTGTGATGTAACCCAATGTCTAGATTTGGTGGAAGGGTGACAGATTTGTTGAGAGTTGGCAAAATGATATCAAAGGTTTCAGTTAGTCCTTTATCTTTCTTTTCCCTGTATTTGCTGGCAAATCTGGTGAAGAGTACAGAAGACCTTCCCAAACTACTTCTAGTAAAAGAACCATTTGGAAATTTCCTTGTGGTTCTAACTTTATAAATGCAGACTTCACTCACTTCAAAGAAAAAAAAATAGTTTATACAGCCTCGTTTGAATCATATAATCATGAAGAAAAAAGCCCTTGACACACAGATCTTAATATTCGAATAAGTTGATCAGAAAATACAGGGTGATTCAAAAAGAATATCACAACTTTAAAAATGTGTATTTAATGAAAGAAACATAATATAACCTTCTGTTATACATCATTACAAAGAGTATTTAAAAAGGTTTTTTTTCACTAAAAAACAAGTTCAGAGATGTTCAATATGGCCCCCTCCAGACACACGAGCAATATCAACCCGATACTCCAACCGTTCCACACTCTCTGTAGCATATCAGGCGTAACAGTTTGGATAGCTGCTATTATTTCTCGTTTCAAATCATCAATGGTGGCTGGGAGAGGTGGCCGAAACACCATATCCTTAACATACCCCCATAAGAAATATTGCAGGGGGTAAGATCAGGGCTTCTTGGAGGCCAGTGATGAAGTGCTCTGTCACGGGCTGCCTGGCGGCCGATCCATCGCCTCGGGTAGTTGACGTTCAGGTTTCATAACTAACCTTTTTCGTAGGACTCTCCATACAGTTGACAGTTGATTGTGGAATTTGCAGCTCTCTGCTAGCTCTGCGAGTCGATTTTCCTGGGCTGCGAACAAATGCTTGCTGGATGCGTGCTACATTTTCATCACTCATTCTCGGCCGTCCAGAACTTTTCCCTTTGCACAAACACCCATTCTCTGTAAACTGTTTATACCAACGTTTAATACACCACCTATCAGGAGGTTTAACACCATACTTCGTTCGAAATGCACGCTGAACAACTGTCGTCGATTCACTTCTGCCGTACTCAATAACACAAAAAGCTTTCTGTTGAGCGGTCGCCATCTTAGCATCAACTGACGCTGATGCCTAGTCAACAGCGCTTCAAGCGAACAAATGTACAACTAAATGAAACTTTATAGCTCCCTTAATTCGCCGACAGATAGTGCTTAGCTCTGCCTTTTGTCGTTGCAGAGTTTTAAATTCCTAAAGTTGTGGTACTCTTTTTGAATCACCCTGTATTATGTATCAACGTATCACAAAACAATTTCAACGTTTAAGAGCTTAACAACAGCACAATAAAGTAATGAATGGTCATTCATAAAGTTCAGATTTTCTCAGCCTAAATCAGAACTATGATGAACAGTTGTTATATAGTGCTATTGAAGGTTTATAATTGCCAGGTGCGTGATAACAATAACAATTTTCAAGCCTTGAGATGTAATATTAAATTAAAATCAGTCCATGTCCTGATCTGTATTTGTGATATACAAAAGTTTCATAGCTGATACATCGATGAAAATTTAGAGTCCCAAATGTGCTTATAGCAAATTTTTATTCGAAATTCTTGGTCTGCACAACACTTTATCCGAGGCAGACCTAAGCACTACATGGGTCTCACCTCAAGTTAAACTGAACTGTAATATTCATAATGTAATGTTTCAATGGGATAGTTCATTGCAAAGAAATGAAGCAAATTTTCTTTAAAGTAACACTATGGAGACACTTATAAGAAAATTAGATTTATGGAAAAAATTATACAATGTGACATTTTGGACATGTTCCATCTCTTGTGTCAATATTACTGACACTGACATGAAATGATATCAGTTCACATCATTCAGATATGCTGAACCTGCAGTATGATGAATATGCAGTGACAGTTGAAAATTTGTGCCAGTCTAAGACTTTAAAATGGATTTCCTGATAATCGGAAGCAGTGGCCTTTGCTTATTCTCAAAATCATGAAATTTGTAATTATGCTAACTATTTTTTTTTAAAAAATTGATAAACCAAATGGAGACCAAAAAATGAAAATTTGGGAGTAAACATTAAAATGTGGCCTATGATGATAAAATCATTTATGATTTCAGTTTGTCTCAACACTCTTGTTTTACACAAGACCTAATGCCAAACTGTTTAAAAAAAGAATTTATTTTGAAATGCTAAGGAATTACTGCTCTTTCAGATGTTGCTTTTGAGTAAAATTGTGAAATAGTGTAGCTTGTACAGTTATCTACCATTTTGGAGCTGCCTTCTTAAATTTATGTAAAAGTGTAATGTAATATTGTACAGTTATCAATTTGATCTGTACATACATACATACATACATACATACATACATACATACATACAGAATTGAACCAGATAGCAGGTAGTGAAGGGATTGATTAAAAACTTTGAAATGCAAAGACATATTTGTGGAAATGTAACAGCTAATAAAAATTGGAAAGGGTCTCAATGACTTTCCATGAAGTCAAGGGGAAGCAGGATGAAAGGTTATGTTAAAATTTTTGATTCCTCCCCCCTTTTTTTTATCATGGCGTATGTTATTGTCGAAACCTAATTTTTATGTCCATTCACCTAGTTCAGTATTTGTTGCAGTTGACCCAGTTTAGTACTTTCCCTTTTCTATTGTTGTTTACTAGTGTTTAACATTTGTTTCTTATTTTCTCATGTTAGATGTGTATGATTGTTGGTAACAGTTCATAACAATGACCAAATATCTTTTTAGACTGTCTTTTACTGGTTTTTTGTGTTTTTTATTTGTATTTGTATTTTTCTTTTTGTAAAGTAATGATAATAACTTGGCAATCGTAATAAATAGCACCACCAAAGGCTTGAACAGTGAGCTGCTGAATGTTCTGAATATTGTGGTCACTAGTAACAATAACAAAAACAATTTAGTATCAATTTATGAATTATCTACATAATCACTGTTAGATTCACTATATTTTTGTAATTTGAATGCTTGTATGTCAGTTTCTATCAGGACACTTGCGATTCAGAAATTATAGTTACTTTCAGGTCTGTAGAAACTATTTACCCTCATGTTTCATTGATTGCAACATACAGTAAAAAGCAGTGACAATTTTTCTAAGTGATAGTACTTGCTGTATGATGGCTTTGCACAATTTTCTGTGCATTTCATTTCTGTTATTTATGCTGTACATTGTTCAAGTATCTTTTGTCACTCATTTGTGCTTTTGTTTGTTTTATTTATGTTGTGAAATGAATTAGTGCCATCTTCATATTGTCTGTATTGTTCATTAATGCTTACCGTGACTGATTCCTTCACTTTTCTTTCATACATTTTCATGTGCATGCAGCCTCTACAGTGACCCCAATATTTTTGAAAAAATTTACATAAAAAATTATTTTAGTTACATTCCCACACAAATTCTGCTGTGAGCTGATCAGTACATTTTGTGAATTGTTCTCAGTAGAAAATAATATGTCTTTCCTTGCATGAAATGCAGTGTTTTGTTAGCTAACACCTTTGTGATAGTAGTTTAAGTACCACCAATTACGAATTCGTCAACTGACATAAATGTGTCTTACATGACCTTTTGAAATTTAACAACACAAACTTCAGTCAAGTGTGTACTGCGTAGATTAGTTTATATACAATGAAGGCAACAGATATACATTTACATGTTACCAAATAACCGTCATTGAGAGTACTTTGTACCTGTTCAAATTACAGCAGTTCAATCACACAACACAAGTAACTTCTCATTTATAAGCTATGCAGTTCTGTGGACAATGGGGAGTAACAATTCACATTACAGTGGAAAAACTGAAATGATAGATATTTTTTTGTACTAAATGCCCCATAAAGCATAAACACTTGTGATGTAAACAACAATAATCATTACAGTTATGCCACTTCATATATAAAGCAATACATGTTTTAATAACTACCTCTGACTGTAAGTGTGTTACCAATTAACTGTGAAGAAAGCCACTGTTTTTTTTTTTAGTTTCAAGTATTATGGGATTGGTGTGCATGTGAATCATTTGCAGATACCTTAGTTAGATCATGTAGTAGTAACGCTCCAACTTCCACATATTTCTCTGCAGATACATGTGTAAAATTACTGAGATTGTACAATCATCCAACAGCATCCAGTATCTATGAGAGAGAAACTCCATCATGATTGATACCTAGTACACAGCGATTTGGCCACTGTGATGATGTCCATATCATGAGTCATGAGAAAATTCATTTTTTCCTCTGGCTGCTGGTGCTTGATGTACTCTGGTTTTAAATAGTGTGTCTCATGCAGAAGATTCTCCTGAATCCAAAATTCTGATGAGGAGTGAATGGTAAATCATAATGTGTCATGTTAGTGGTGATTCTTCTGCATGTTCTTGCACATACTACATTCACTGAGATTGTTAAGCAAAACTGGGGTGAGGTGCTGCCGCTGTTATTTGTAAAATGTGTTAGTTTTGTATGTAGTTGAATAATCTAAAATTAAAAAGGGAACAGATGTACATCTGTATGAAAATAATCGTATCACATTATTCATACAAAGTTGATAGTGCATATTATCATTTAATGCTAGGATTTTTTAAATTGAAGTATTATTATACAGTTTTCCCAGTAACAAAAAGAAATCTGAACCCTTCGTGAGTGCCACTGAAATGCTTATGAGTTTCTTTAAAATGTTTGAATAATTCGGAATGTGAACTCTATGAACGTTTTGTTCTATTTAGTATCTACATTTATCTTCTGGTTTTGAGGGGATTCTCACAGCATTGTAATCATATATTAATCATTGTAATTTACCAATTTTGGTACAGTTTTCATATCTTTGTTTTGTGATAATGGTGTTTTATGATGACACAGAACTTGGTGTTATCAAACTGTTCATTAAGCTATGGAAATGGCACAGACTAATTTGCATATCAGTCAAAATCTCACTCATGGCAAATAGTATTAAGGGATATGAGGCACTCAAGTTATTCAGTGGTCACATAGAATATTCCCTTCTTGTGTCATACGATATATTTAGATATAGAGAAGTTACAGTTGTCTTATGACTTGGTGATACACTCCTACTTACTATCCACAGTAGTGGTTTGCAAATGCACTTTTTTTAATGCATTAAAAGTGAAGAACTTGTCAACTTGAAGAGTGTTTTGATTGCTGTACTGCTTTCCTGGGCATGATTCTATAGTAGCTAGTATACATTGCCTTTCCCTGGCCTGTGAATTTCATTATTAGTCAGTTATGGAGGACTTACAGATTCAGCAGGAAAGTTTATTGTACATTTACAGAGTGCCAAATAAATAATGTTCCAAATATCAACAGCTCCTTCTCAGAACAAGAAGAGTATAACATTGTATATAATTGATCTTTCATATTCTGAACATAGCTCTTAATATACAAAATTGTTAAGGCTTTTGTGGGCATTTGTTGACTGTTTCAGGTTCTTCATCCGATGTTTGTTTGGTGATTTTTCTGATGTTTCACCAGCATGAATGGTTGGCATTGTTAATGCTTCACCACCAGCAGTGGAGGGTGCAGCTATGACAATGCCAGCCACTCATGCTGGCGAAACATCAGAAAAATCATTAAACAAACATTGGCTGAAGAACCCGAGACAGAAGCCAACAGGCAGTTTGTCAGCCCTTAATATGTTAGAAATGTCCTATTTCTATACTTCATTCACTTGTATGTTATCAAAGCATCTGTTTGAAATGAATTCCATCTCTTTCAATGGAAGATACAAAGTAGCACTGCATTAAGAACCTTCTGTTACTAGCTTTTCACATGCATCAGAAAACATCATAAATCCAGTTTGACATGTTGTTCACTTATTTAGTTTCTCTTTCTGTTGGTTTATTATAGTCAGCCACTTTGAATACTCTCACAAGAATAAAATAACTGTTTGACATCTGATGTATAATATGACTGTGACACAGATTACACATACAGTGTCTGTTGATCACACTGGCTGTCTTTTCACTGATTGTGTACAATCTGGCTTATTTTCTCTCAGGCTGACATAACAATACTGACTAAGATGTACATATTGACATCATTTCTCTGAATAAACCTCACTACCTTGACCTAAAACACTCTCTCTCTCTCTCTCTCTCTCTCTCTCTCTCTCTCTCTTCCGTGACACTGGACTCCCATTCAGGAGGACGACGGTTCAATCCTGCGTCCGGCCATCCTGATTTAGGTTTTCCGTGGTTTCCATAAATCGCCCCAGGCAAATGCCGGGATGGTTCCTTTGAAAGGGCATGGCCGACTTCCTTCCCCATCCTTCCCTAATCCAATGAGACCGATGACCTCACTCTCTGGTCTCCTTCCCCAAAACAACCCAACCCCCCTCTCTTCCATGCATCTTAGTGCTGTGTCTCACAGTACCAGAGGCCTATTACCTTGAAATATGAGTGTTTTGGGCTGAGCTTATTATCTTATCCTTGCCAAAAAGTGCTTATTCAAAATTTTTACCATTCTATATTTCATACCCTATATACGTTCATAAATTGTTTTCGTGGCATAGTAATTCAAATTGTAGCGTGCAGTAGTGCCTTACACCAAAGGAGAATATAAAGTACTTGTACCAGAACTCAAAACAACAAATATATTGCTTGATGTGCTTTTAAAAATACTAATAATTGCTGTAATTTTAGAGCAGTCTCAACGCGTCATTTATTGACAATAGAGCATATATTACATTTCTTCAGAATTTGCTTACTTGAAATTTCCCTAGTGTCACTGTATTTATCATACACGTTTGCACACCACCACTCATTTCCTCCTGCATTGCTGTGGCCACTGCTTCCACCGATGTTGAATCAATTCGTTTCCTCCCTCTATCAGGTTGCACACCAAAAGAACCCATCTTTTCGAATTTCTGAATCGTTTTCTCCAGACCCATGGCAGTCATTGGACCAACGACTTTTTTCAAACCGTTCAGTGTCCAGAACTTCTGCTGAGTGACGTGTGCACTGTCATCATTCTTGTAATACATCTTTACAAGCAGAGTGTGATCCTGCATTGACAGAGTCATGGCGAATGTCGCAGACACAAAAAGAGGAAAAGACATGTACCCGGCGTGTTTATACCAACTTCTATGGATCATGCGCATGACAGGTGTTTTCATTTATGTGACACATACAGCGCATCTATTGATCAATTTTTACACAATTTTTTTTTCTTCTGCCATACTTTTACCCCTTCTCCAATAATATTCCGTTGCAATTTGACATCATTCTGACCAGTGGTATTATTTCTACGGCATTTTGAAAGTTTAACTTTAATTATGACCACCCTGTATATCAGGCATTGTTCTGTGATGTGTTGTTCTCTTAAATCATTTCTGTATTTAAAGACTTTATCTAGTTCTGGTTTGTGGTATGCTTTCTGTAGTTATGTTGATGCCAAATTTTTCCTTGTCTATCATGTCATCTGACATGCATTGTAACATTGGTACAGAATCTTAAAAATTCCAAATTTTCCTTATTATGTCCTTGTTATATCCTGTCAGCCCCCATATAATTTCCATAATTTGAAGATTCTGCAATTTCAGTCAAAAAGTGTAGTATTACACATTATTGTCAACATTTATAGTTTCTATTTGGCACCTTTTTATGGAGAATTTTGACAATGAATCCATAAATGGTGATTCTTTTATTCTCATTTTTCCTAACAGAAAAAGCAGCACACTTAAATGTAAATAATGAAATTCGAAAGATACAGGAACTTGTTGTTTAATTCCTCTATTATTTTAATATTTACAAATATACGCATATAAAAATATCTGTCCATACAAGTCAAGATGACGATTGCTTAATTAGTCACCTTGGAAGATCAAGATACAAGACAGAGGTTTATTGCTTACTGTCGGTTCCTGTTAGGTTGAATGTTGGAACTTATTGAAATCCCTTGTAAAGGACTGTATTGCAGCTAGTCAGATGACATATTAAGCTCCTCTCATAGCCAGCTTCTGGCCATCTCTTGAGTGCTGTCATTTTATATGAAGTGTCACAATATGCATTACTGTATATTTTCAACCAAAGTATTTTGTGTCACTTATGCTTAATATTATAAAAGCAAGCCACTGTAATGCTGTGAGGTATCTTATGTCTTCCGGATATCACTATTCATTCCTTGACTGTAAATAACATATATCCATTCAGATTATGGAGCAGTGCATAGGTTTCATTATGGTAGGATTCATTGTGACTGTACGTTTCCTGTTAATACTACTTTCTTAAAGTAACTACTATCTTTTATAGAAGCTTCCTTAATTAGTTAGGTGTCATAGTTCTTTCATTTTTGTGAATTGTGCAAATACAGAACTAACTATAATACATGAACTCTCCCATTTTAAATACTGATAGTTACTGCAGGATATCAGCTTGCACTTTCCAGTTTCCTTCCATTAAAATGGAAGTTGAACAGTGAATATACCAAGTGAATCTATGTTCAGTAAGTTTGAATTGTAATACTGTAGTGCAAGCAACCGTATTAAGATGGCCCAGGAATATATTCAAATTCTGGGGACAAATCAGATATCAGTTGTCTGACTGTGGCAGCAAGTGACTGCCTTTTTGTATGATTAGGACCACAGTGTTTTATCTAATAAGAGCTTCATTGTAAGTAGATAGCAACACTGATTTAACAGCAGTTGAGGCTTGGTATTTTATAATCATTCTGTAACAAAGGAAAAACTGTAGTTACTATCAAAGAAGACGTAAATTACCTAAACTTGTGATCCTGTGCATGCCCAAATACCAGTAAACATGTTAAGACCATCAGTAATGGCAGGCACTCAATTTTAAATCTACTGTGTTTATTTGTGATAATTCAGTTGCTTATTGTTACGCTATTGGAAAATGAAAAATGAGCCCCTAGAGCCAGCATGATGTAGAAATACAATGTTTGCTTGGAGCAGTAAAGATAATGTTTCAGATTGCCATGCTGTTGACATAGTAGGAACTGCATACTGAGCATGAAAGCACAGAACCAATAAAAACTGTATTTCATTTGTTGAAGTGTTTTTGTTGTTTTGAGTCTTATACTTTGTTAGGGAACACTATAGACATTTCCGGATGGCACCCACAATCAAAATTTGTGCATTTAACTGAGTATCTGCAAAGTTTTATTGTGGGCCAGCTGTTGGCTGCATAGTCATTCCAGGAAATTGTGCTCCACATTGAATGCAAAGTGCCAGAGGTGTATCATTTATTGCTACTAGTGGTGCAAAAAAGATTTCCAAGCTTGTGATTGTGGTTCTGGCTGATAGTGCCATGCAGATTCACACGTGGGTAACTGCATCGGATAAACAGCTATTGCTGTTTATACAGTAACTGCAGCATAAAGTGGTGAAATGTCTCTTACAGAGTGCTACCTATAGTCATTGGGAATTTCCAGGAAGTTGGGCTACAAATGAATGTGGTCCCTCATAAGCCCTCTCTCACATTTAATCATTTTACAATGTACCTTTGATGTTGTAAGAGAGGCAGTTGGTGGAATGTTTAGTGATGAGAGCATTCTCTATCTTGACATGACAGACAGTAATTTGTGATAGTAGCATGGTACTGATCAGAAGAGAGGCAGCTACTGAAATACATGAGGCAGTGGCTCATCATCATTTCTGTACACTTTAGGGTGTATCAGAACACCATCCACCTCATTGTGTTGCTGATATCACAGTGTCAGAGACATGTTTTCTTCCAATAGGACAACTACGATTCACACATTTCTTGCATGTGACTCATATTTCCAGCATTTCCTCCATTTTGTCTGTTTTAGCAACAAAGGGAACTAAGGTGGAAACCTGTCTGTCAGAGTGGTATATGCACCACTATTATAACTTATGTGATTGAGAGGAGGACTGCATTGTAGCTAGAAGGGGCATTACAAGTTGACATTGTTGTCCAAGACACACTCTCCATGTGTGTATGTGGTCAAGTGATGTATAATATGCAGGGCCATTGCTTGAAGGTGATCATTGTTTTCTGAAAATGGGCTATGTTTATTTTATTTTTAATTGTTTTGTGTATTATATGATTTACTTTGTGCAAACTATTTACATTTGTAGTGCCCACTTTTCTTTGGCTACAAACTGTATTCATGTGTTATCTTTGAATTTTGTATTTTCTGTCGCTGTGCTTGTATGCAAACATATCGATAACTGTAAAAAATCGGTTGCTTGGCTTCAAATTGCAGCTAAATTCAGTATGCTTTTACATCCATCCTGCATCTGATTTATAATGTGCGACTGTAACTTTTGCTCATTAAAGCAATTTTGGTAGTGTTTTTTGAGGTTACATAACAGTATTATTTGTTGCATAACTGTTGTGCATGTTGCTGTCATGACTAATTATTTGTAGACTCAGTGTATTTCCAGGGTGGCAACTATATTAGTTTCCAGCACCTTTGTTTGTCAAATGCCAAGTGGATAGTCTGTGTAGTTCCTTCAGTAATATTTAATATAAATGAAATGTACAGTCTGGATAGCTACCATCTCTCTTTGGCTCCAGAGTAAAGTGGCATACCCAACAGGAATTATAATTGGGAATAATGTGGTTTCAATTCTTGTACACATGTGCAAATTTAGTTTTTTCTGTGGTGTCCTTTAAACCACTCAAATGTTTAAGGATCATTTCTTGCCTAGCACCATCTGTCATTTTAACTATGATCCATCTCTCCACCTTGAATTAGTTAACTAGTGATGAATTTAAATAGATAAGAAATCAAAACCTAATGTATATTATTTTTTTCAGTTTTGTGGTATTATCTGATCTCTAAATAATGCCTACATTCTAGTGCAGTAAAGAACGTAATTATGGAGCATGACAGTGCGTAACCTATTCTTTAGTGAAATGTGATACAAGTGTGTAGAAATTAATAGCTTTTATTTTGCAAATTGGGAATGTTGTTGCATGGTTAAAATAGAAAGTAAATTCATGTACTTCAGCATGTGATGCATTACTCATGCCACATAATTGTAGCAAATTATGAAGAGTTCAAACTTTTCATTCTCTCTCATGCACTATTTTGTATTGCACTCTTTGACCCTTTCTGTACAATCTTCTTAGAAATCATTGTTCATTCTGACTTAGATTGGAGTAACATGATTGTTCATTAGTGACATATTGTTTTCTTTTCTTTAATAGGAGACCGGAGATTTATCAAGCTGCTGGGCTGCGGGGCGTAAGAGATGTGCTCTGGGATTTTTGTATCTTGCAATCTATCAGCTTGGCTCTACATACCTGCCAGATAGCTATCTGATGAGTCAGACATTTCTTGTAAGAATCAGTTTACTTTTTTAAGTATTCATTTTACACATGCATGTTGGCATAATTTAGTTGATTCTTTATTTTATATACCAGATGTTGCAATAGGTTGATGTTGTTTGTGACAGACCAGTTGTGACGTAATGGAAAATTGAGCCTGCCTAAATATCATTAATGCAAATTTCAAACCTGCATGTATGTTAGAAAAACAACAAGCAGAACGTGGCCATATGCTTCTCAATTGTAAAAATGTTACTGTAAGTAGTGTAAACTTTTTACTTGATGAAACATTGTGGCAAAAAGTCCCATATTGAAATTTTGTTGGCCATAAGCAAGAGATACTGTTTACTGTCAATGCAAAACCAATCCACTTAACCTGGAGAGTGGCAATTTAGGAACTCGCAGACCTTCTGAAACAATTGGCTGGACCTGCATACTGATATCTTGCTATCCAAATACCTGTCAGTCTTAAAACTGTATTACACCTTTTGACATATTCAAGGACACACCAGCTGCGATCAGTTGATAATGTACCATAATTTCCAAGGACAACAATAACGTACATGTTTCATGTTGATCACACATGCAATCAAATATCAAAATTAAAATTTTGAACTTCCCTAGAAAGTGGTATAAGTGGCCATTTATGTTCAATAATAGGAAAATTATAGCTCTATGAAATTGTCCTATAATTTTCTCTGTGTATTTTTTTGTCATTCTGCAGCTCTTCTTAATACAAGACACTGTTTTGTGTAACATCTACAAAAAGACCATGTTATTAGAGAAAAAAATCAGTTTCATTTAATTGATATTTGCTCATCTGTAGATTACAGAATTGAAGATTTAATTTTTATTATGTTACTCAAAATACTTTAGTGGAGGGGTGGACTGTGCTGCACTCGAAGTGACTCCTGTCAAAAACGTTGTCACGTACACCACAGAGGCTCAGAGATTGGAGAATATGGCAGCAAATATGACATTTTATTTCAATTAAAAGTCACTAAATGTGAACAAAAAGACAGGCAGGCAGGCAGGCAGGCGCGCGCGCGCGCGCACACACACACACACACACACACACACACACACACACACACACAGAGAGAGAGAGAGAGAGAGAGAGAGAGAGAGAGAGAGAGGGGGGGGGGGGGGGAATGAGTGAGTGATCAACATCATATGGGTCAGTATGTATACGCTGAAGATGACCAATATAATGACACTGCCATGTTGTTACGTCCTAACCACAATCAACTCTAAAATTAAAAGTGAGGTTTTAAGTGAAGTAGATCACTTAGCACTGAAAGTGCATTTATTACAAACACAACGAAATATTGAGTCGCAGGCAGCCACAACAAAAAGACTGCTAAACAAGTAAACATTCAGCCAAAAGGCCTTCTTCTGAATGAGACCCCCCCCCCCTCCACACACACACACACACACACACACACACACACAAATGCAACTCTTACTCATGTGACCATTGTCTTGGCAGCCAGAGGCAGTGTTCATATCTGTTAAAGTTGAGAGTTGCATTTGTCTGTCTGTGTGTGTGTGTGTGTGTGTGTGTGTGTGTGTTTAGAAGTCTTTTTGTTGTGCCTATCTGTAATTCAACATTTCCACTATATGGTGAGCAGCAATCTATCCTTTTCATAATATTTTCGTTATTCCAACCTGGATTTTCCATTGTTACTAACAGAAGTAGTTTTGAGAACCTTACAGAAATGATTAATACTAAACAGCAAATATTTTATGGTGATGCAGTTTGAACTGTCGACCCACAGCACATCAACCAGTAATGTTAACCACTCCCCTTAAGGTTTGTTGCACACTTTGTGGCATTGCTATTTCAGGAGTTCTTTCTCATTGGAGCCAACAACAGCACCTTAGATCTAGATGTTGTCAAGGGTCCTCTGTACTGCAGGAGGATACTCGTCACATCCTCTGCTCTATGATGAGCATTGAAGGTAGCCCCTCCCATTGAACCTCTGGGATCGTCGAACGGGTCATTAGTTTCCTTGAACAAGAAGCTCCCATCATAGATCTGCACCTCAGTACTGTAATAGGGTTACATACAGAGTACATTGTCCACGTCTCTGTGCTTTTATCGTCTTGATGAAGGATCATAATCCTCAACATTGTGTGTGAGATCTGATAAGAGACAAAGTACATGGCCCAAAGTAGCACTTAAGTAACATTTCTGATAGTTCCGTTTTCTGCACAGGCGTAAAAATCCTTATCAAGTCTCCTGATCTGTATCTCACTGACCAGTGCTTGGCATTATAGTGTTCTTGTTCCATCTCTTGGGCACCCAGGGTCCGTATGCGAGCCAACTGTCTTGCTTCTTCAGTCCTGGTGATGAGGTGTTTTGTGTAGTCATCCAGAGTATCTTCTGGTTGTAACGGGAACAATGTATCCATTGTCATTTTGGTTTCGCAAGGAGCAGAAAGAACAGTGTGAATCCTGTAGTGTCTAGCTTTGCTGTGTTGTATACAATTGTCTCAACAGGCAGTGTAGTATCCTAGTCTCTTTGTTCGACATCAAGGTATATCGAGATCATATTTGCTCGTGTCTTATTAAAGTGTTCTGTGAGGTCATTTGTCTGTGGGTAGTAGGCAGCTATTCTGTGGTTGATGGCACAATGTACAATTACCGGAAAACTTGTCCACGATCAGAGATCATCCCACAGGGTGTTTCGTCCTTCAGAATGATGTCTCTTGCAAGGAACTGTGATAAGTATCAACTTTGGATAATGATTAAAATTGTATATGTTATTCTTCTACTGACCTAACTTTGCTGATGTTATATTTTCTTTTTGTTTTTTTAGTTTCTGGCAGTTTCTTGTTTCATAATCATAAGAATAAAATCAGTTTATTAGGTTACATGTGCATTATGAAATTATTACCGCTTGTTTTAGGGAAGAATCCTATAAATTGGTGACCTGTGGAATACAAAGGAACGTAAAATGACAGTCAATGTCCAAAGTCAAACAGTGACTTCACATCTCAACTTTAAATGGATTAAAATGAAAAAAGGAACGTAAAATGACAGTCAATGTCCAAAGTCAAACAGTGACTTCACATCTCAACTTTAAATGGATTAAAATGAAAAAACGGCTTTTATAATCATAGGAAGACCTGAAAAATCAGATTAGTGATCACCAAACTTAGATTGCAACATAAGTTGACATTAAGTTGTTCCAGCAAGCAGTGAGACAGACTGCAAATATGACAAACAATTTGCGTGCCAAAAACCAGATGTGTTATTTGCAATGTTAGACTTTGCGTTCACACCAACAATGTTACTAGTGCTCACACAAAATTCACTATGGTAGTTAACAACTTAGATGCCCAAGCAGTGACAGTGGTTTCGGACATTATATTAAACCCACCCTCGCAACATCAATTTCCTCCACTTGAGGGACACCTTAGTCAACCAGATGTGCAAAACAATGGACTAACACACACAGCAAGTATTCCAGTTTGAACTTATCAGCGATAGAACACTGTCAGAATTCTGGCGCCACCTAAGAAACATTATCAAGAAAGAAGCAATGTTGGATGCAACACCATGTCGTGTTTGGCTAAGACAGCTATCATAACCAGTTAGGACAGCCATGGCAACATTTCAGAAAAGTTATATTAATTCTTTATTGTCAGTAGCAGACGAACTTCATACTTTGATGGAACAGGTAAACAACTCAGTGGTGATGCAAGCAATTAATGACATCAGCTCAGGTGAGACTGCTGCTATATGACATGAGCAGCAAACGAACATTATCAAACAGCTCCAATGCATGCAGCGTCAGGTGAACACACTTCAGAAGTAGTTATTGGCACTGGCAGTCAAGAAGCAGACTCACACCAGGCAAAGTGTTGAAGTAGTCACTCATTCTGCCAGCAGAACCAAACGGGTGGCCAAGCAACACGGGGTAAACAACAGTACCCAGCGTGCTGGTACCACAGGCATTTTGGTGGTCACAGGCCACAAGGTGGACAACTCCATGTGCATCCCAAATGTTATCAGTGGTCTGCTGTAGGCCACTCTATTCCACAGTAGTGCCGAATCACAAATGGAGCCATCAAGTTGTGGATCCACAGTTGATGACATAACCAAAATTAACTAAGAGGCAGCGCTCAATATTGGCCCAGTGATCAGTGACAAATCGACAATGGCCACGCACACAGTGAATCAAGCATGTTTGTTCACACTGTATATGTTGCATAGGCAAGTGAACCGTAGTTGCCTTATTGATTCAAATACAACTACACTATCATACAGACAGAATGAACTGTGTCAGTGGGTGTGCCTCTCCACCTTACTGTAGCCAACAACTTGCCCATTACAACATATGATGAATGTGAAGTAATAGTTGACTTGGGTCTCAATCGAAGGTTGAAATGGAGATTCATGTTAGCTAATGTCATTGAGTCAATTTTGGGAGTGGGTTTCAGTCACCATCAATGACTGAAAATAAACCTGTGTGTGGCACAGATCAAGATGGGTAGTGACGTGGTCACAGGTGATAAAGGCAAAAGTACTACTAACACCATCACCTCACCCTGTAATTTTGTTATGTGAGAGGCCAGACAGAAAGTTATCACCCATGTAGGTAAAGTAGTGCATACCACATTGCATCATATTAAGACAACACCCGGCCAACCAGTCTCTCAACAGCCACAGAGATTGTCACTTTTTGTGGAATTTGAGGAAATGTTACAAAGAGGTTTCATATGCAGATCATACAGCCTGAGGGGATCATCATTATTTCTGGTAAAAAGAAAGGCAGCACCTGGAGGTCCTACCGAGATTACCATCCTTTAAATGTGCTATCCTGTCCCTAACATTAGGGATTTCATGACTGTATTATTTGGAACCACAATTTTTAGTGTGATTGACTCTAAAGAGGCTTATAACCAGATTCCTGTGGTAGAAGAAGACATCCTTAAGACCACAGTGATAACCCCTTTTGGATTTCTTGATTATCTACACATGCCTCTTTGTCTAAAATAGGCTGCCTAGTCCATGCAGCGTTTTGTAGATGAAGCGCTACAGTGACGTAATTTCTGTTTCATCTATTTAGATGATATTTTGATGTTTTCCAAGACAGCTGCATTGCACAAGAGACACCTCCGTGCAGTGTTTGACACCCAACGAATTTTCAGCAGATTCCTGGGGATCATTAACTTCTACTGCTGACACCTGCTGGGAGCAGCAGAGATACAGGCACCACTGACAACAGCGGTGACAGGTAACAACACCACAAGACAAGACCTCCTGTTGTGGACACCAGAGATGCAGTACACCCACTTACAAAAAGCAGTTCTCGTTTCTCACCCAGTCTGTAATGCACCGTTAGCAGTAGTGGTAGATGCTAGCCAGCAGGCTATTGGGGCAGCCCTCCATCAGTAAGTTGAGAAGTGTTGGAAACCTTTAGATTTCTCCTCCCAGAAACTTGATGTAGACACAAACCAATTGGAGAGCATACAACCGAGAGCTGCTGGTCATCCATGAAGCTGTGCAGCAATTCCATTCATATGTAGAAGCCAGACCATTTGTAGTCTATCTGGACCATAAACCAAGTACGGTCACTTTTTAAGAAACTCAAGGAATGTTGCTCTCCCCGACAATTTCACCAACTAGAGCCCATTAGTCAGTTTACACACATAAGACAGATAAGAGAAGCAAAAAATGTAGTCACGGATAATCCCCACCCCCATCCCGGGATTGATGACATATCTTGTACAGTAAATTACGATCAGCTCAGTACAGCACAAGCCACAGGCAAACAGCTAGAGAGCCGGCCGGAGTGGCCGAGCGGTTCTAGGCGCTACAGTCTGGAGCCGCATGATCGCTACAGTCACTGGTTCAAATCCTGCCTCGAGCATGGATGTGTGTGTTGTCCTTAGGTTAGTTAGGTTTAAGTAGTTCTAAGTTATAGGGGACTGATGACCCATAGTGCTCAGAGCCATTTGATCCATTTGAAACAGCTAAAGGAGGCTTTGCGAAACAATTAAACTGCCCTGGAGCACCAAGAAATGCGATCAATGGGTACCAAAGACCTTATTTCTTGTGAAGCGTCTCGACCCCCACACAGTGTATTTGTTCTTGAAATGCAATATCTATCAGTATTTGATGGTATCCCAGTCCTGAACTTCCATGAAGATAATAACAGAGAAATTTGTTGTATTTATTTTATCTTACACATCTAGTTCCATTGGACCAAATTGAGGCCAAAGTCTCGAAGGCTGTGGAATGAGTCAGTACATGAAATTACAACATAAATGTAATAAAAGATAAAATAAAATGTTTATGGACCCAAAAAAAAGACAAGCCATAAGTTTATATAAACACAATCAGCAATAGAACAAGGAATCAGCTTCATTTTTCAAGGAACCCCTTGACAGAATACAAGCAGTGACTCATGAGGAAACTCCTCAGTTTTGATTTGAAAGTGCTTGGATTACTGCTAAGATATTTTAATTCTTGTGGTAGCTAATAGATAATGGATGCAGCAGTATACTCAGCACCAGATCTATGATATTTCATGCCTCCTCCTCAAGTATTTGGGATAGAACGTCAAATTTTTGTTTAAAAATCGATTTTTCAAAAATACGTTCATTTTGTATTGCACATATTTCTGGAGAGTTTGATGTATAAAACATATGTGTTTGGGGAAATGTAAGACATTCACACAACATTCTTCTATCGCACATCACTCTATTTCGCTCTGTGGAATTCAGACCTGTACATTTTGTAATCGTAGCCATCAAACCTATATTCAGGACAGTGGAATATAAAGTCTCGTATGGTGCCTCTCCTGCTCCCAGTTGACCTGTTTCACATCCTACCACCCTTAAAACCTGTCAATTAATACTGGGTGAGATTATTTGTGACCAGCAGAATAAGAACTCTTCAGTAAATTTGCACTCTTTATTGCCTATTAGCTAATAACTTTGTCTTTTGTGTGACATAAAATTAAATATTGGAAACATAAAACCAGTAAAGATGAGAGACAAGCAACACAGTACACATTTCTTCAATCCTTAGGTCTCAACTTTTTTTTCTCTCTTAATTTTGCTGCAGCTTTACACGGAGTGCTTTCCTTTCTGCAAAAGAATCTATTACCTCATCAGAGTTCGTCAAACATTTTGCTGCACGAAAAATCAAAATGTCATTGTCCAATACTGAAAAAGCCGTTAATACAAATAGTATCCAAGACTGGTGTGGTTTCTTGATTTGATTGTGTGTATTTTGTCACTTGTCTGCAAGATAAAACTAAATAGGCCTTTCTGATACTGCAGCAATTGTAACACATGCCAAATAAGCAAAATTGTTTTGGCACAAATGGTCATTTTTACGTACCTCATTTACATAAACAATACAACTGATTATAATTCACGAAGTACCAGTATCAAATGGCTATTAGGCCTACTATAAACAAAAAGTTTTATGTTAGGAAATTGTTTAATGTCTCATTCTTCTGCTCCAGTTTCTCAAGCATGAGATTGAAAAGTAGTAGAACGAAATTCTTATATAAACTTGGAATTGTTATATTCTTCCATATATAGCTTGTGTGATGTCCCTGTTTCTTCCCCTTCCTCATTCTAAGAAAAAATCTTGTCATCATGAGTTCTGTAACTATTCCTGCCATTAGCAAAACTTATTCTCTGGTTACTTTCACTAACCCTGCCAGAATCACCAGTTCAGGTATGCACCATTTATTCTCCAGTTAGGCATTATTATGTGTTCGTACCACGTGTTTTCTGCACTGTTCTGAGACTAGAACTTAAGCAGCTGCTGACCGGGAGCTGTACAATGGGCTAGTGATCTGGCAAAAATTTTCTGTCAAAATTTCATTTTCTCAGATACACTGAGAAGATAATATGTGATCTTTCTTACCTGTTATTCCTGTTAGCCGTTTCTCTCCACTCTGGTAGTCTGAATCTATGAATTTTGCTAATAATTATAACAACACTGATCATTTGCACACCCAATAAAGCATATTAACAAACAGCAACTGGCAGTCACCAGTTCAGGTTCATTCAACTCAGTTTGTATAACCGCATCCCCTTTTGTCTGCAGGGAAGTCTTTTATTTCTATATGTGATGGGGATTCCCCTGGCAGAGACATCATGACACTATGCACTTACTCAAAAATCAACTTATGATTCATTCAGAACTCAACTTAGAATGTGCTCAAAAACCAGTTGGGGTGCATTGCAAAATCATGTGAATTATCGATAGATGCTGCATGCTAGGCGATTTGTGATATTCTCTCCCTCCCCTCCCCCCCCCCCCCTTTTTCAAGAATATTAATTTGGCACCCCTGAAATTGCTGCCTGGGGCAGATACCTCAGTCCCCCCCCCCCCCCCTCCCTTCTCTACATAGAGTGTAATTATGTATAACATTTGTTTGAGTATGGAAATCTTCTTGTGTTAAAATTTGTGCATCATGGTCCAAATGGCCATTGACCTTTTTACTAACAGAATGCCCATCTAGTAATGAAGAATGAATAAAAATATTGTCTGTGGCTGTGCCACTCCTCCCCTACACCCTGGTTGGAAAAAACACAATCTGCATCTGATCATATGAATTTAGGAGATCTGCCAACATCCTTTTTCTTGCACAGTCACATACTAAATTAATATTGAAGTCACCATATATAACTAATTTTTGGTACTTCCTATACAGTGAACCAAGAACCGTCTCTAGCTTGAGCAGAAATACTCTGAAGTCAGAGTTAAGGGACCTATAAATAACAACAATAGTTTCAGTAAATTCAACTGTCCCTGCACATCATTCAAATACCTGTTCACTGCAGTGCCATAATACGTCTATGGACTCAAATGGAATACTATTTTTTACGTACATGGCTACTCCCCCCACTCCACAAAGAACTCCTTTAAAAAACGGCCAGCTGGTCTGTATCCTGTTAAAGAAAGCCTCTGAATTGTCAAATTATTTAACTGGTGCTCTGATATACTAATAAACTCAGAGTCAACATCTATAAAGAGTTCAGTAACTTTATCTCTAATACCTCTTCTATTTTGATGAAATATACTAATTCCTTCACTACTTGGACACTTTGAAGGTGATTCTTTTGTTAGAGGTACTTCCTTTAAGCAGGGATACCTGTCAGCTAACTTCAATCTAAAAAAAAAGGGTGGCCTGGCATTAGACATATACAAAAGCCAGTGGGAAAATTTTCAGAAGCAACAGGTCATTTCTTCCATACAAACACAGATTTTGTAGGCCCACTTCCACCTTCAGAGGTATATCAATATATGTTTACCATTATTTATAGATACACTCCTTGGGCCAAGGCAACACCAATCAGTGACATCTCAGTTCAAACAACAGCAAGAACCTTTTCATTGACATGGATTTCCCATATTGGCTGTCCAGCTCATGTCACTACAGATCAATGGGACAATTTGAGTTGACATTACTCCTTGAACTGCCCAAGTTTGATAGGTTCAAACACCATCATACTACCAGCTACCATCCCACAAGCAACATGATAGTAGAGTACTGGCATAGGATGTTAAAAGCCATGAGAACAGTTGGATCATTGTGCTGCCACTGGTCTTATCGGGTGCCCGCACAGCTTTCAAACCAGGCATTGGAACGTTTATAGTGGAATGGTTTATGGCGAGACATTTTGCTTGCCATCAAGTTTTTTTCAGCACAACAGCTGTCAGTTGAATTAGTGTCTATTTTTTACTGCAACAAGTCAAGATCAAAATCTCTAAGCTGCACCTTTCACCAGCATCCCGCCACTGAAACCAGAAAGTTTTTGTCCATAAAAATCTTAAAACCTGATGCTAAGGACAGAAGCAGTAGTACACCATTACAACAACCACACTCCAGACTTTTCCAAGTACTCAAACACATAACATATGGTGCAAATAATATGCAGTGGTAAGGCACAGATGGTATCACTGGAACAGGTCAAACTAGCATATTTGGTGACACCAGATGCCTCCGCGCAATGACAGGAAACATCGGGCTTCAGATCAACGAATTCGAACCAACCCTGTAGTTGAACTGGTCACACAACCGCAGTGTCACCCTTGCCTCAGCTAATGCACACAGAAAGCACCAGAGACACCAGCAGTTTTCGCTAGAGCAGGCTGACAATTGCATTATCAATACCCACACATTCTAGCTCTGCTCTACCATTCGAGGGGGAGTGTGGTGGTAGGCATAGACTTTGGACAATGATGAAAAGTGTGTATATTGTTCTTTGGATTACGAACCTAATTTTGCTGATGTTATGTTTTACCTTGTTTTTGTGTCTGACGATTCCTCATTTATTTTCTATTGTTAAGGTGTGTTTTCTTACTCATAAGAATAAAATAAGTTTATTTTGTTATGTGTGTATTTGAAGCCCACTGCTAACAGTTTAATAAAAGAGAAACTAACATTCAGAATGCCTGAAGCCAGAGTCGTTATGTACAAAAAATAAAAATAAAATAAAAAATAAAAACATAAAAACAAAGTAGTGCCAACTACAAAGTCAAAACAACATACTTTTCCTCTCCGATCATTGTTGAAGTGAAAAAAACTAACATAGACAGTTTCAAGTACATTGATCAGTCAGCTACAATGAAACCTAGAGACCATTTGAGTGTCAAAAGAGCTCAATAGGTTAAAATAAACTAGAAAATTATGCCTACAAAATAATTAATCAGTAGATGGTGTTTTGGAAAAGATTAATGATTTTTACTTTTTTTTTTATTTCTAACTGAAAAGCCATAGAAATGTTTTTCCGCCATTATATTATGTATCTAAAGTTTATTTGTGAAATTCAATTTTGTAAGATATCTACAATATATACGGTGCAAGTAATTCAATAAAACATGTTCCCTGGAAATTTTGTTTTTTGTCGATGTTGACTTTTGTGAGAACGGTCCTCAGTTGCTATCTCATGTTCAGAGTTAACTGTGGCACATGCTTCCATCAAGGCATTCCTTACAGTGGCTTATATGATGTCTTTGCAGATCAATAAAGACCTGGCCAGTGATACCTGCGTTGGATTCTGTCTAGAGCCTTCATGGATACCATGTGACCATCTTTTGGAGCATCATGTAGAAACTTAGAATTACCTAGCCGTAGATGAGCTGGGATGAAGAGCAACCATTTCCACTTCACCAGATCATACTCTCTTTTATACAAATACAAGGCACTCTTTTTCAGTTGTAGAATACTTCATCATGAATTTGGATAGTGTACTATGGAAGCATAAGCTCTTATCTTATCAGCAACTTCCTGAATTTGTACTAGAACTGCACCTATCCTGTACCGGGTAGTGTTGGTGTGAACTAGCCCCCGGACAGGTTGGCCAGCAATAATGATGTCAATGAGACTTTCTGACATTGGAGTAACTGTTGTAGTCCATGGAGGATTTTCATCTGTGGTAGCCTCACCTTCATAGATTGTCACCACACATAGTTTCCCTTAATTCAGCAGCTAGGAGTGTGGCTGGTACATCTATACAATACGGGAACAGCTGTGGTGTGTTGTGGAGTGACCTCATCCAAGGCCCGATGATGGGCTTCATCCCGCTGATTGATTTTTAATCATCTGCAGTTGACTGCCACAACTGCCTGTTGTGATGTTTGACATTTTGGGGTGTAATAGCTGCTGAAAACTCTTTCTTTCACTGGTGGCTGAGATTGGTGCTAAAGATCAAGACACCTCTTCTTCTACATTCTCTGTTACCTCCTGATGTATAGGATTGACATTGTTCTGTCACTTATGGCTGCCATAAATGGCAGTATTTCTTCTTGTACTACTTGGCATATGAGAGAGATGAGGTCATTGTGGTCTGTCACGACTGCCATAGGGACCACAGTCAGGAGTCGGTGATACCGCTTTCATCCGACTCTCTTCTGTTGCATTTCCTCAATGTGCTGGCACCATTTAATGAATGCTGCTGCTGTTTTCACATCCTTTAAAAAAGACAGAACAACTTGATGCATGTTTTCTGTGTCTCCTTTCATCAAATGTGAGATTTTGTTGGCTCCTATCATATTCATACTCGCAATGTTGCATAGAGCCAAAACATCCTGTACATACAACTGTGTTGTAACACCAAGACACTGGTTCCTGTTCTTCAATTTTTCTTCCACTAAACAGACTTGCAATCAATTGTCACCAAATGTTTTCTTCAGTTTGGTTTGGAATTTGCTCCATCTGTTGAGGTTATCTTCCTTGTTTCCACACCATTGCTGGACTGTGATGTTAAAGTGGAAGTACACATTTTCTAAACACGTCATAGTGCCCTGCCTGTTGTATTTGGCAACTCGGTCAAATCCTTTCAGGCGTTTCATTGGGTCCAGACCAGCCATTCAGGAAAACACTGATGGATGTCTGGTGTACAGCTGACACACTGTTTGCTTGTGATCCATTGGTTTTCTGAATATACAGACCTTTGTAACAATGATTCCAATTCTTGTGTGTGTAGGTGTGAGCTCTTATGTCACCCTGTTAGATCCATGGTGATGTAGATGTTTAGGAGTACCCAGTGTTTCCACCAAGTAGTGTCATCTCATAACCACAGTCAAGTCCAAATTGGAAATTAGGGTCATAAAGGAAGTACAACACTTAGCTCTGAATGCAAATGTATTACAGAAACTAAAGCAAAGTCAGAACAGAACTGAACTCTTGGATGGAGTGGGATGCTATTTGTACAATCATAGAATATTCCAGAATAGGCAGACGTTACAAACAGAAGTTTTGAGAATCTTCCAGGAATAATAAATACTATACAACAAATACTTGGTGGTGTTGGGTTTGAACCGTCGACCCACAGCACAGCAGCAAGTGATACTAATGACTACTCCATAAAGGCAAGCAGCACAGCTTCAGAAATATGCTTGGTGCATATGACCACTCGGGACTCACTTGGCTGTACCTGCTTACATGTAAGTTGCAGTCACGGATAGGATGTGCTACCTTTACTCACCACTACACCTCACTCTGCATTGTGACATAGATAACCACCATGTTTCCTTAGCCACATACAGTAGTCCACATGTCTGTTGGGTTAACAGTCCACAAGTGCTCACTCACGTCAAGGCAAATGAGACAACTGCTGGCCAAGTGCACCTGAGCCACATCAGAAGTGAGTGATGGGGAATGAGTGTCTTTTACACAACTTCACTACATGAATGTAGTGCTCAAAGATGTAATATACAAGTACCAAAATAAAAAGTAATGTGCTTTGCAGTACATACAGAGAAACACATGTTTTTCATAGCAAGTGTTTCCCATTGCTGATTCTGCAGGTATTGAACCTGTAATAAAGTTCTCACACACATTGTAACATGTTCACAATAGTCTGTTGACCAGACATTGTATGAGGGTCACTCCAAAAATCCACACAACTTTTTTTAAAATCCATCTTTTATTCTCCATGTTTGAAAGTTTTACAGTGTGTAGATACATCCTTTAGGAACAGTATTTTCATTTCTCTGCATAATTTCCATCCCTCTCAACTGCCTTACGCCATCTTGGGACCAGTTCCTGTATACCCGCACAGTAAAATTCCAGCGTGCACAAGGGAGTCATCATCTTCAAACCTTGTTCCACGAAGAGATTCTTTCAGTTTCCAAAAGAGATGATAGTCACATGGAGCCAGGTCAGGATCGCTTCCATGGTTTTTTGACTGACATGTGGCCGTGCATTGTCGTGCAACAGCAAAACATCCTACTTTTGCCGATGTGGTCGAACATGACTCAGTTGAGCTTGAAGTTTCTTCAGTGTCGTCACATATGCATCAGAATTTATGGTGGTTCCATTTGGCATGATGTCCACAAGCAAGAGTCCTCTGGAATCAAAAAACACCGTAGCCATAACTTTTCCAGCAGAAGGTGTGGTGTTTTTTTGCCCCCCCGCCCCCTTGGGTGAATTTGCATGATGCCACTCCATTGATTGCCACTTTGTGTTGAAAAATGATGGAGCCATGTTTCATCACCTGGTACAATTCTTCCAAGAAATTCATCTCCACCATTCTCGTACTGTTCCAAAAGTTCGCTGCATATTGTTTTTCTTGTTTCTTTGTGAGCCACTGTCAACATCCTGGGAACCCACCTGGCACAAACCTTTTTTAACGCCAACACTTTCAGTATTCTGCAAACACTTCCTTTCCCTATCCCAACATAGCATGACAATTCGTTCATTGTGATGCAGTCACCAATTCGTTAACTCTCTGCACATTGTCTGGAGTGTGTGCGGTATGAGGCCTGCCGCTGTGAGGACAATCCTCAACATTGCTGTGCCCGCTTTCATCACGTAACCTGCTTGCCCACTGACTAACTGTACTGAAATCAACAGCAGCATCTCCATACACCTTTTTCAACCTCTTGTGGATGTTTCCCACTGTCCCGTTTTCACAGCACAGGAATTCTATGACAGCATGTTGCTTCTGACAAATGTCAAATAGCAGCCATCTTGAAGACATGCTGTGACGGCGCCACTCTTGGGAACAGGTTGAACCAAGTTTGAAAACAAGCAGGAAGGATGTATCTACACACTGTAAAACTTTCACACATGCAGAATGAAAACTGTATTTTTACAAAAATAGTGTACATTTCTTTTGGAGTGACCCTCGTAGTTCTAGTAGGTATGCTGGTACCTCAGTACCTGCCACATGCGAGGAGGGCAGGAAATGGAGATACAAGAAATACTGGGACCATACTGTTAATTACTAATAACAATTGGTAGATCAATGTTAAAACCGACTAGTCATACTGCCTAAAGTGATCACAAATTGCTTATGTAGGCAGTGCAATTCGCCTCTCTTCTAATGTCATCTAATGACTACTTTCTAAGATGTTGAAACCAGTTATGATACTATTTGTATGACCTGAGAATTCAGTTCTGTGTTTATTGGCTAGCCGATGTTATAATGTGGTATCTGCATCTTCATCTACATTTATACCCTGCAAATCATGCTTAAGTGCCTGGCATATGGTTTATCGACCCACCTTCACAATAATACTCTATTATTCCAATCTCAAATAGCACACAGAAAAAATGAAAACCTATATCTTTCTGTGAAAGCTCTGATTTCCCATATTTTATTATGATGATCATTTTTCCCCATGTAATTTGGTGTCAACAAAATATTTTTGCATTTGGAGGAGAAAATTGATGATTCAAATTTCGCAAGAAAATTCCACTGCAGCAAAAAACACCTTTGTTTCAATGATGTCCGCCCCATATCCTGTATCATGTTGGTGACAGTCTCCCCTATTTCTCAATAATACAAAACTTGCTGCACTTTGAACTTCCTCAATGTACTCCATTAATCCTATCTGATAAGGGTCCCACACCTTGCAGCAGTACTTCTAAAGAGGACCGACAAGCATTGTGTAGGCAGTCTCTTTATTAGATCTGTTGCATCTTCTAAGTGTTCTGCCAGTAAAACGCAGTCTTTGCTTCAATTGCCCACAACATTTTCTTTGTGTTCTTTCTAATTTTTGTTCATAATTGTGATCCATAGGTCTGTAATTGACTTTACAGACTTTAGATTTGACTGATTTATTGTGTAACTGAAGTTTAACAGATTCTTTTTAGCACTCATGTGGATGACATCACACTTTTCATTGTTTAGGGGCAATTGCCAATTTTTGCACCATACAGATCTTATTTCAAAATAATTTTGCAATTTGTTTTGGTCTTTTTATGACTTTACTAGACGATAAACAACAGCATCATCTGCAAACAACATAACATGGCTACTCACATTGTCTCCTAAATTGTTTATATAAAGAACAGCAGAGGACCTATAACTCTACCTTGGGGAATGTCAGAAATTACTTCCATTTTCCTCAATGACTTTCCACCACTTACTTCAAACTGTGAGATCTTTGATAGGAAACCATGAATCCAGTCGCATAACTGAGACGATATTCCATAAGCACGCAATTTGACTACTAGCCGCTTGTGGGGTAGAGTGTCAAAAGCCTTCTGGAAATGTTGTTGTTGTTGTTGTTGTGGTCTTCAGTCCTGAGACTGGTTTGATGCAGCTCTCCATCCTACTCTATCCTGTGCAAGCTTCTTCATCTCCCAGTACCTACTGCAACCTACATCCTTCTGAATCTGCTTAGTGTATTCATCTCTTGGTCTCCCCCTACGATTTTTACCCTCCACGCTGCCCTCCAATACTAAATTGGTGATCCCTTGATGCCTCAGAACATGTCCTACCAACCCATCCCTTCTTCTGGTCAAGTTGTGCCACAAACTCCTCTTCTTCCCAATCCTATTCAGTACCTCCTCATTAGTTATGTGATCTACCCATCTAATCTTCAGCATTCTTCTGTAGCACCACATTTCGAAAGCTTCTAATCTCTTCTTGTCCAAACTATTTACCGTGCATGTTTCACTTCCGTACATGGCTACACTCCATACAAATACTTTCAGAAATGACTTCCTGACACTTAAATCTATACTCGATGTTAACAAATTTCTCTTCTTCAGAAACGCTTTCCTTGCCATTGCCAGTCTACATTTTATATCCTCTCTACTTCGACCATCATCAGTTATTTTGCTCCCCAAATAGCAAAACTCCTTTACTACTTTAAGTGTCTCGTTTCCTAATCTAATAGCCTCAACATCACCCAACTTAATTCGACTACATTCCATTATCCTCGTTTTGCTTTTGTTGATGTTCATCTTATATCCTCCCTTCAAGACACCATCCATTCCGTTCAACTGCTCTTCCAAGTCCTTTGTTGTCTCTGACAGAATTACAATGTCATCGGCAAACCTCAAAGTTTTTATTTCTTCTCCATGGATTTTAATTCCTACTCCGAATTTTTCTTTTGTTTCCTTTACTGCTTGCTCAATATACAGATTGAATAACATCGGGGAGAGGCTACAACCCTGTCTTACTCCCTTCCCAACCACTGCTTCCCTTTCATGCCCCTCGACTCTTATAACTGCCATCTGGTTTCTGTACAAACTGTAAAAAGCCTTTCGCTCCCTGTATTTTACCCCTGCCACCTTTAGAATTTGGAAGAGAGTATTCCAGTCAACATTGTCAAAAGCTTTCTCTAAGTCTACAAATGCTAGAAATGTAGGTTTGCCTTTCCTTAATCTTTCTTCTAAGATAAGTCGTAAGGTCAGTATTGCCTCACGTGTTCCAGTATTTCTACGGAATCCAAACTAATCGTCCCCGAGGTCGGCTTCTACTAGTTTTTCCATTCGTCTGTAAAGAATTCGTGTTAGTATTTTGCAGCTGTGGCTTATTAAACTGATTGTTCGGTAATTCTCACATCTGTCAACACCTGCTTTCTTTGGGATTGGAATTATTATATTCTTCTTGAAGTCTGAGGGTATTTCGCCTGTTTCATACATCTTGCTCACCAGATGGTAGAGTTTTGTCAGTACTGGCTCTCCCAAGGCCGTCAGTAGTTCCAATGGAATGTTGTCTACTCCGGGAGCCTTGTTTCGACTCAGGTCTTTCAGTGCTCTGTCAAACTCTTCACGCAGTATCGTATCTCCCATTTCATCTTCATCTACATCCTCTTCCATTTCCATAATATTGTCCTCAAGTACATCGCCCTTGTATATACCCTCTATATACTCCTTCCACCTTTCTGCTTTCCCTTCTTTGCTTAGAACTGGGTTTCCATCTGAGCTCTTGATGTTCATACAAGTGGTTCTCTTATCTCCAAAGGTCTCTTTAATTTTCCTGTAGGCAGTATCTATCTTACCCCTAGTGAGATAAGCTTCTACATCCTTACATTTGTCCTTTAGCCATCCCTGCTTAGCCATTTTGCACTTCCTGTCGATCTCATTTTTGAGACGTTTGTATTCCTTTTTGCCTGCTTCATTTACTGCATTTTTATATTTTCTCCTTTCATCAATTACATTCAATATTTCAATACTGGAAATGTAGAAATATGAAATCTTTTGTCAGTAACACTCAGCACTTTGTGTGAGTAGAGAGCTAGTTGTGTTTCACAAGGAACGGTATGTTCTAAATCTGTGTTGACTGTTGTCAATAGACCATTCTCTTTGAGGTAATTCATAATGTTCAAACACAGTATATGTTCCAAAATCCAGCTGCATATCAGTGTTATTGATATGGACATGTAATTTATTGGGTTACTCCTACTGCATTTCTTGAATGTTGATGTGATCTATAAAACTTTCCAGTCTTTGGTTACAGATCTTTTGTCGAGCGAGCAGTTGTATATGATTCAAAGAAAGCATATTACTGTGTGCGGTGAGACTGTAATGCCTTTGCCGATGATCAGATGGGAATAAAATATGTTTGCAGGAAGGCAGAGTAGGTATGTGTGACCAAATTTGATCCAGTCCATCTTCAACTACAACTAATGCTGACTCTGCTATCTGAATGGATGAAGATATCCACAAGACCAGAAGATTTGAGACTGATTAAATGTTCATAATAATAGAAATCCTCACTGTGATGCAATTCTCAAAATTAAATGATAACTTCAAACCACTAAGTTTGGGCATCTTGGTTACCTTGTCAGCTCACCCTTGGGACAAAACTGAGTGTGATGCTTTAATTTTAAATCAGAAAGATGAACATTATATGTATTTTGGCAGTATAGGTATTTTATTCATCACTTAATAAATCTAAGAGAACATTAATTAACATGTTATCTTTAAAGATGGCACTTGGTTCCACTTCCACATTTACTCTGCAAATCACTGTGAAGTGCTCTCCATTGTACCACATTTTAAGGTCCTTCTCGTTCCATTTGTGGATGGAATGTGCGAAGAATGACTGCTTAAATGCTAAATCTGCGTGGCCTCAAAGGGAGCAGTACACTGAGGGTTGTGGCACATTTGTAGATTCCTTACATAATACTGGTTCTCGAAAACTTGCAAGTAGGCTTTTGTGGATTACTTGGCATTTATGTTCAAATGTTGGCAAGTTCAGATTTTTCTGCATCTCTATGACAAACCTGACACCATCCATGCTGTCCTTCTTTATATATGATTGCTATCACCTGTATATGCTGTTTAGAAAGGGTACAAACACTAGAGAAATATTCTAAGATGGCTCACAATAGTGTTTTGTAACCAGCCTCCTTGACAGACCGATTTCATTTTGACTGTAGCCTTCCAGTCTTCCTGCTTTACCTATGTCTGAGCCTGTATGATCATTCTCTTTCAAATTGTTAGAATGCGCACAAAATGTCTTAGCCCATACCTGCGCAGACAGTGCGGGAGGGGAGGAGACAACAGTAGTGCTGGGATTTCCACTGTGGGCAGTCACCACATTTTACAAGAGGTACAGCTAAGCAGCCAAAAGGTACTCTCAATCAGAACTTGTAAGCTACACATAGTGAGTCTGCATTGTAGTAACAGGTTGTACCAGTATGACCAATAATTCAACAAGTTGATAATTTATTATTAAAAATTCGATGAAAAATGAAATTGCATCAGAAGGAGCAATTTATTTTTGCTTGACGTATAAACTCTCTTTCTTTCTGTCCTTTCTCTTGTTACCATGTTAAAATTAGCTTCTTTTGCCAAAACACAGTGGGATTCACACAATTTCACCTCACTAACATGCTAATTCAGTTGCAATTGTGACAAAATCCTGAAACAGTCTATTATTAAACAAACAATTGAGGACTAGTCAAGTCAGTAGCTTGTGATAAGCTCATGCCCAGTATAAAAGTAATATGTAATTGGTATAAAAATAGATGTGTAATTTTCTCACTATGTTATTGCAAACCCATACTACTAATTCCCGTTTCAACAGCTACTGGTGGCCCTTAAAATAACTACATTATATCATTGAAAAAAATCTGGCAGTTACTCATGTATTGTGGTAGATAAGAAAGTTTCACATGTTAACTGTATGGCAAAATAGTCTCCACTTTGCATGCTATCGTTTGCCAAAAACTCATTTCAAACTCTCAAACCACTTGTGAAATATGAGGGGTGTTCTAAATATTTCACTTTCACTCTACTGATTTTACACATGAGCAGAAGAGAGTGCACTATATATGATCCATTTTCTTGAGATTATAGATAGATTTAGATCTCGTCTCAAGTTTAAAAACAAATTCAGTGTGCTTTCTACATTTTGTACACAGCAATGTATGACCTAATGTGCACCAAATGAAAACTTATAGCACCCCCTATTTTTCATTGCAAACTATTCAAATTTCATGCTGTAGATTACTTAATGTCAAAATGTCACAGTAACTGTGACCATTAATGACATCATAGACAGTTCATCATTCATGAAGCTGATGATTGAAGCTACGAGATGCAAGATAATCAGCTTTTTTTTATTATTATTATTAAATACGAGGGCGGTTCAGAAAGTAACCTCCGATTGGTCACAGTGCGGGTTGTGGGGTCGGCATCAAGCCGTGGTCGAGTGAACGTCGTACCTGCGCTAGTTTAGTTTTTGTGGCAGTTTGAAATGTGTGCTGCAATAGAAAACCCCGCCAAATGTGAAGTGCATGCTGTCATAAGGTTTTTTACAGCCAAAGGATATTCTGCAGCAGCTATTCATCGTGAGCTTTGTGCCGTGTACGGACCAAGAGTTATGAGTGAAGGAGTTGTCCGTGAATGGGTACGTTTATTTAAAAGTGGACGAGAAAACGTTCATGATGAAGAGAGGAGTGGTAGACCATCATTGGTGACTGACGAACTCATTTTGATGCAAAAGTTCGTGAAAATCGACGTTTCTCAATGTTGGAGTTGTCTACTGGTTTTCCACAGATTTCTAAGACTCTCTTGTACGAGATAGTGACAGCAAGATTGGGTTACCGTAAGTTCTGTGCACGATGGGTGCCCAAAATTCTTACCGACCACCACAAAACTCAAAGAATGGCCTCTGCATTAGACTTTCTGTCACGTTATGAGGACGAAGGAGAACCATTGTTAAACAGAATCGTGACCGGTGACGAAACCTGGATTAAGTACGTGAACCCTGAGACAAAAGAACAATCAAAGATGTGGGCACATTCAAATTCGCCTACCAAACCAAGAAAAGCCTCGCAAGATTTTTCTGCCAGAAAACTGATGGCAACGGTGTTTTGGGATGCCAAAGGGGTGTTGTTGGTTGAATTCATGGAACGTGGTACGACCATTAATCAAGACGTGTACTGTGAAACAATAAAAAAGTTACGACGGGCTATACAGAACAAACGCCGTGGTATGCTGACTTCCGGTATCGTTTTTTTGCACGATAACGCCCGTCCTCACTCTGCTCGCAGAACAACGGCCCTTCTTGAGTCCTTCAAGTGGGACGTTATCAACCATCCACCTTACAGCCCAGACCTGGCGCCAAGTGATTATCACCTCTTCATGCATTTGAAGAAATGGCTCGGGTCACAGCGGTTTGATGACGACGAAGAGCTCAAAGATGCGGTCACAGGCTGGCTCCAGGCACAAGCGGGTGATTTTTATGCAGAAGGAATTTCAAAGCTTGTGAAGAGATACGAGAAGTGCCTCAATCGCTATGGAGACTATGTAGAAAAATAGTGCAAAGATGTAGTTGTAAGATGTATATATTAAAATATTTTTATTTAACTTGGTGTATTTTTTTAAATCAACCAGAGGTTACTTTCTGAACGGCCCTCGTAGTTTCCACCTCCATTCCTACAGTGTAGCAAATCGGCTACCAGCCACACATAAGCAGGTGCAGATTGTTTTGTTCATAATGGATGAAACACACAGCTCACTAGGCTACAGCAAATTGACGTGGCTGGCTGTCCCTTCAGACCAGAGGGGTGGATTTGCCCTGCATTGAGAACAATAATGCATTTCTGCACAAGAGCTAAGTTATCTCACACGAGTTCTACACACAGGTATTTGTGTGAATTGACTGATTCTAACTGGGACTAATTGATATTGTACTCACAGGATACTACATTTTTTTTTTAGTTTTGTGAAATGCACAGTTTTACATCTCTGAACATTTAAAGCAAGTTGCCAATCTTTGGACCACTTTGAAATCTTATCAAGAACTGCATGGATACTTATACAGCTTTTTTTAGATGGCACTTCATTATGGATAACTGAATCGTGCAAAAAGCCTTGGATTACTATTGTCTGCCAGGTCATTAATGTATAGCATTGACGGCAAGGGTCCCGACACAACTTCCATGGAGCATGCCTGAAGTTACTTCCACATCTGTCAGTGACACTCCATCCGAGATAAGATACTGCATCCTCCCTACCAAGAAATCCTCAATCCAATCACAAACAGTATGATACCTCATATAATCATACTTTTGTCAACATGTGTTGGTGTGATACTGGGTCAAATGCTTTTCAGAAGCCAAGAAAGACTGCAACTCCCATTGTGGCTTTCAGAATGTCATATAAAAAGACTGGGAGTCAGAATCCATGCTAGTTGGCATGGAGAATGTCATTCTCTTGAAAATAATTCATTACAGTTGCATATGTTCTAAAGTCCTACAACAGATAGCTATCAAAAAGATAGGACAATACTTTAAGTGTAAAACAGACCACTCACCAAATAGTATAGGCACTGACTCATCAACAAGCATACAAAAAAGAATGAAAATTTGCTAGCTTGATAATGCTACACTTCTAGTAGTTGGTGAGTGGTCTCCTTCTTACCGTCAGTTTCACTGCCTGTATCATCCATGAGTCTGAACACAAACTTTTGTGCAACTGAGAACCTTCACTTATAACCTTTTGTGTGTAATGCAAAAATGTACGTATCATGTGCATAGCTGATGCCAAGGATATCACTAAAAACAAAGCACGGAGTTGCTTAACATGGATAAAAAACTTAGACGCTAATAAATCTCAGAACACAAATAGTAACAACGTTACCTCATTGATATAACTTAATAACCAATTTGTGGATCAGCAAGGAGGTATGAAAAATGAATTTTGAAATGAAACTTGCAGATATTTGGTGCATCTAATCTGGTAATTGTGCACTTTGTTTGGAAAATGTAGAATAGTGGATACAAGTAAACTAGACAGACTCCTCCATACAAAACCTAGGAACTAACCTAAATTATGAAGGCAAAAATAGTTTGTGTGGTAAGACAAGCAAGACTGACACAGAAAAAGATGAATTAAACAAAATTCTCCATCACAAAGACAATACAGATACTTTTTTAAAGTAAAATGTGGCAGATTAACGCATATAGGTGATTGTGGTACTCTTGGAAACAAAGTTAACAATAACTTAGCAACATGTTCAAAATGTAATGAATAAGGCAGAGCATTTGAATGCATATCTAAATGAAACTAAAACTTTTCCTCATAGCAAGTGAATTGGGCTGCAAGGAACCTAAAACATATAAATACAGGCTAAATAAAACATCATAAACTTCTTGCGTAGAAAGACACAAAGGTAGGGGGTTGGCGTTTACTAGGGAAAAACTGCCTCATTTCACCAGCCCTGTATAGGTCACCTGGAAGCAAGACTGAAGAATTATTTTAACTTTTAGAGGACTTAAAGGAAAAGGTATCATACAAAAAACCTTTGTTGTTTGTTGGAGACATCACCATAGTCTCATTAAATTAGTTATGTGTGGTATACTGACTTATTACAGTGCTGTAACTATAATTACATAAGAACAGAACTTGTAAGAATTACTATGGATATACAGACATGCAATGATCATGTTCTCACAAACATAACAGAGGCAACAGTACACATAAGCACCTTAGTAAACTATGTATTGTCATCTTAATTCCATGGTGTCTTAACAAATATCCTATCCCTCTTATTTGTCAGCGTTTTACGTATATTCCTTTCCTCACTGATTCTGCGGAGAACCTCTTTGCTCCTTACCTTATCAGTCCCTCTAATTTTCGACAGTCTTCTGTAACATAACAACTGAAATGCTTCTATTCTCTCCTGTTCTGGTTTTGCCACAGTCCATGTCTCACTGCCATACAATGCTGTGCTCCAAACATATGTTCTCAGAAACTTCTTCCTCAAATTAAGACCTATGTTTGGAACTAGTAGACTACTCTTGACGAGAATAACAGCTAGATAGCTGTTATTGAAAAATACTCACTGTAAACACAGTATTGGAACTAGTTCTGAAATGATATGCTCATTCAGTGTGAAAAGGTCAGTACTTCAGGTTTTTTTCTGATTTTTCTTTCAGCATTGGTTTCTGTTTACTAAAAAAAGGAGATACTTATTTCTTGTGCTGGTCCAGATGAGTTATCTATTTGCAATTTTCAAAATAAACCAACTGCTACCTATCATAAACATATTTGTTTGCAAAGTAATTTTGAGATATGTAAGAATTCTTTTCATCATACACTACAATTTCGAATCTTCTGAAATACGTTGCTATTCATTCACCTTCAGACATATCACAAAATTTCAAAAACAGTAGCCATTCTCAGAATTCATTCACTGCATCTTATTATTATTATTATTATTATTATTCACAGCATTCTGGATATCCGTGATGTAGTAGGTTTTAGTGAGATGGCCAATACTCCGATCATAGTGCAAGGAAGCACTGACTTGAAAAGGCATATAAAATCTTTGTAGTTTTCCTTTTTTACAGATGTATACAAAGATTTGGTGTCTGACAATGATGTTGATTTTACTTATTTTCTTGTTACAGTACAGAGCTCTAAAGTCCTGGTCAAAGTTTTCTTTAAACTCGCATAGCAAATGGGTGCTGTTTTGTGAAGTTTACCCGGCACATCCTCTGCCATCTGACTCCCTTCCCATTCACATCATCTATCCTAATAGTCATGCAGTGATTCAGATGATACTTCTAATCAATAATTATTTCATGGACTATTTCATAGACAACATGAAGTTTGTCACCCTTTCTTCTTGCACTTCTGGCAGAAGTCTTCCATTCAGCAGAGTAGTTCATTTTTCTGACTCTTTTTTTTTTTTTGTTCCGTAGTGAGTGCCAAATGAATCAAGTCGCATTCCATTTCACTATGACCAACAACCATGAATTGTAAATCAATGGTATTTCCTAAACAGTGGTCAAGCACATCGCAGCAACTTTCTTTCCTTCCCCCCACCCCCCCCCCACCCCCTCCATAGCCAAAACAAGAAATGTGGGTTACCACTGCAGGGAGGGATTTGAAATACCGTATTTACTCGAATCTAAGCCACACTTTTTTTCCGGTTTTTGTAATCCAAAAAACCGCCTGCGGCTTAGAATCGAGTGCAAAGTAAGCAGAAGTTCTGAAAAATGTTGGTAGGTGCCGCCACAACTAACTTCTGCTGTCGAATATATGTAGCGCTACACAGGCTTGCTTTGCAGGCACAAAGATAAATATTGGAGCCAAAACCTCTGCGTCAGTAAATAAATTTTAAAAAAAGGTGGAAGACGAGCTTTTTTCTCCGCCCCGAGTTTCATACATTATCCAGCGAAGTAAATACAAATTCCGTATTGTTCATCTTCAAATGTAGCAGCATTTCAGTGTACTACGAAAATCTGACTGGCAAGACTGTTTGGGGTTTTTGTCAATATGGCCAACTCTACAGTCTGAATTTTTTCCTACCTGTGAGAAGAGATGTTTGCTAATAGGAACTTCTATGAATTGTGAATCACATGCAGTATTCTCTTCACCATAAGAATAATACGAATATAAACATTTTGCCATGTATTCTTTCCTGTTTGCTGCTATCTCTTTTAAATCCTGTCTGCCTAATAAACTACGAAACTAGAGTGAGACAACAGCAAACGCGGAAGAATATACATATCATGTCATGTTTATATTCATATTATTCTTACGCCTAATAGCGATACAGTCAGAAATGAAGCACGGCAATTGACTAGATTTTTGAATCTAAGATGACTCAAATTTCTATGCAGAATGTTGCCATTGTTTTGCTAATGAGACAATTCCTCTCTCTCTCTCTTCTCTCTCTCTCTTGCCCCCCCCCCTCCCCCCCCCCCCCATTGTAAGCGGCGGTGGCGCGCACAAAAGCAAGCCATGCTGCGAGCGGTGACAGGCCGTAAACACTCATTATCAGAATGTGAGAAACAATGCATGACACAGTACAGTAATGCATTTTCAGCTTAGAGTGACGTAAACACCTATAACAAAGAAAACATCACTTATGAGATCAAAGAAAAATGAGCAATCAATTCAAACCAGACGAAGCACGTGAAAAAGGAAGGGTACCCGTATAAATACGGTCGGAGCGCCTGACACATAGCAATGGCTACCTGGTAAAGCTTAACTGCTAAGCTTACGACTCAAACCAAACTACTGTAGTTGTATCGTAATTCATTCGACCAAAAATGTGTCTCATATTAAAATGGACCAACTTTGTTTCGATTTGGGGGTGCGGCCTAAAACTTTTCTCTCCCCTTGAATTTCGAGTCTCAAATTTCAGGTGCGGCTTAGATTCGGAAATTTTTTTTTTCCTTGATTTCGAGTCTCATTTTTCAGGTGCGGCTCAGACTCGAGTGTGGCTTAGATTCGAGTAAATATGGTATTCATACAAACAGCTTGCTACCTCAGGGATTATTAATTTTCCATCTATTTTCGACCACATGGAACAATCTCCTTGTTTTGATTTTATGTCATACATCATAAAATTAAGATTTCAGTTGTTGCTTATAAAACAAAACATTCAACATCTACATCTACATTTATACTCCACAAGCCACCCAACGGTTTGTGGCGGAGGGCACTTTACGTGCCACTGTCATTACCTCCCTTTCCTGTTCCAGTCGCATATGGTTCGTGGGAAGAACGACTGCTGGAAAGCCTCTGTTCGTGCTCAAATCTCTCTAATTTTACATTCGTGATCTCCTCGGGAGGTATAAGTAGGGGGAAGCAATATATTCGATACCTCATCCAGAAACGCACCCTCTGAAAACCTGGACAGCAAGCTACACCGCAATGCAGAGCGCCTCTCTTGCAGAGTCTGCCACTTGAGTTTGCTAAACATCTCCGTAATGCTATAGTGCTTACTAAATAACCCTGTGACAAAACGTGCCGCTCTTCTTTGGATTTTCTCTATCTACTCTGTCAATCTGGCCTGGTACAGATCCCACACTGATGAGCAATACTCAAGTATAGGTCGAACAAGTGTTTTGTAAGCCACCTCATTTATATATATATATTGTGAAAAGCAATGGTCCCATAACACTCCCCTGTGGCACACCAGAGTTTACTTTAATGTCTGTAGACCTCTCTCCATAGAGAACAACATACTGTGTTCTGTTTGCTAAAAACTCTTCAATCCAGCCACACTGCTGGTCTGATATTCCGTAGGCTCTTACTTTGTTTATCAGGCGACAGTGCGGAACTGTATCGAACACCTTCTGGAAGTCAAGGAAAATGGCATCTACCTGGGAGCCTGTATCTAATATTTACTGGGTCTCATGAACAAATAAAGCGAGTTGGGTCTCACACGATCGCTGTTTCCGGAATCCATGTTGATTCCTACAGAGTAGATTCTGGGTTTCCAGAAATGACATGATACGCGAGCAAAAAACATGTTCTAAAATTCTACAACAGATCGATGTCAGAGATATAGGCCTATAGCTTTGTGCATCTGCCCAACGACCCTTCTTGAAAACTGGAACTACCTGTGATCTTTTCCAATCATTTGGAACCTTCCGTTTCTCTAGAGACTTGCAATACATGGCTGTTAGAAGGGGGGCAAGTTCTTTCACGTACTCTGTGTAGAATCAAATTGGTATCCCATGGTGAATTGGTATCCTGGTGGTGTCAGTTTTTGCCAGCAAAACATGCTCAAGATCAAAGTTGAGACTTACAAAAGTTCTATCTAAGTTTTGTGCTCGCTTCGTGTCTTGTTTATTCTCGTCTCAAGCCCTGTCTTTTGCTAAAATTTGAGCCTTATAATTAGGCTTAAGTTCATCTTCATAGACCACAGAGGTAGTGTAGGCTGTGCGTAGATGGCACTTGTCTTTTTTGGGGTGATTCAAACTAAGGTTGTACTTGTATGAAAATATTTTCCCATAAAAATGGGGTTTGGCTGCTTTAAGCCCATTTTCTGTATGTGCCGAATTGTACCATACATGAGTGTGATATTAAGTGGTGAACTTAAGAATTTTCTTTTTGTCCCAGAATGACAATAGTGGGATTCAGCTACTGTAAAGCTTTCACTGCGATTCCTCACACTATCCAAGAGTTCTAGAGAAGTGACTTTTGACATAATGGCCTCTTTTGTCTTCTTCATATGTGTTTTTGGATGTTCTTTCCTTCATCATTGTATATGTAGCACATTTACAGATTCCAAGTGTATTCAAAAACATGGTCTTACTGAATTGAATTCATTGTGTTCTTCATTGTAAGTAGAAGGTAACAGTGAAGTAACTTTTTGAATTCGCTTGTGTTTATGTCTTTTTAAAGATTATTTCTGTATTGCTGTGGGAAAGGCTCTCTTTCTCTCATATGTCTCTGTATTTCAAAAATGCTCAGCCTTTCTGCATGTGTGAACTTTTTCTAACACTTCATTCTTCAGTCATTTTGACATGGCTCTTTCATGTGTATTACAGGAACATGCGCTTTCCTGGATGAAGTATATGATTCTCTGTTCTGCCGTCTGATTTTGGAAACATTTCTAGACCACTGTTCCTGATGTTTTAATTTTTTTCTATTCCAGCTTGTTCTTTAAGGTTTACCTTTTATGCTTTCTAAATTCTGTTCTTTAAAAGGCTGCAGACCAATAATGTTGTCTTCAATTGCTCTTTTCAATGGCTCGTGTTCTACTTTGTTAGCATCAGTTGGCTTTAAATGCTTCAAACTAACACTCGCTCATCTTTGTGGTTCATCATCTGATTCATCATCAGATGACAGTTGTTATTCTGAAATAGGAGGGGAAATGTGGTGAATCTGAATTAAGACTGTTGTCACTGGCAAGCAAAGTAGAAGGAAAAGTGGCTGATTGGGTGGTTTCCCCCTCAGGACATGCAAAGAACCATTGCTACCTACAGAAGAACAGAAATATGTCTTAATATATTGTCTATTTTATATTTAAAACATTCCTTACTATTCAGTTTAACAAACATCACAATAAATTAAAAGCATAATTTTTATTGTTTCCACTTAGTATCTACAGAATATCAAACACAGAGAGAGAGAGAGAGTAGAAATATGATTTCAATATCAAGGTACTTCAGAAGAAATTACATGCAGTATGAGACTCTAAATTCCTTTTAGAAGAGCTTCCAACATTGTCTGCCCTCTGGAACTCATAACTAAAAATTAACACTATAAGAGAGCTCCAAAATCAAACAAAGGTGACTGATTTCTTCACTCTTTAAAACGCAAACTTAAAAAACATTTAAAGAATGGGGGAAAACAGTGCTCAGTAAACATTGTAACCTTTCATTGACATATAGGCTACATAAATATCTCAGTGTTGTACACTGGTTAAGTATTACAACTAGATAGCTCATGATCTAGCATTATAGTTCTTTCATCATTGGCATTTTGTTTTAAGGCAAAATTGGCCAACCCAAGATGTCTATTTGTAGCACAGAAATACTCACTGGTTTAACACTTACCTATTTGTTGAAATGCATTGTGTCCCAACAGTAAATCCTATCACTGGTTTAACACTTACCTATTTGTTGAAATGCATTGTGTCCCAACAGTAAATCCTATGGTATATCCATTTGTAGCATTGAATAGAGCACATCAAGTAGTCAAGTGTCCTGTAGGTAACTCAGAAGTGCAAAAAACCGAGTGACCTAGTTGTACTAAGGTGGTAATAACTGGCCACAGAGCCCTTGCTGTAGTATATAAATTAATGTAGGGAATGCACAGACAAGAAAAAGTGATTTGTTTATATGTAAAAGAAAAATATAATCTTGATAAACTTAAGAGTGCATTAGCGGATGAAAAATGAGAAACAGTCTACAGTGCAACTGAATGTTAAATGGAAGTAGTTCTGTAAGCTGTTAAATAAAACTAAATGAAGGATTTGTTGTTGTAAAAGAACTAAAGAAAGCTATAAATTATAAAGGTGAGAAGTTCCCTCCTGAAATCACTGAGCAGAGAAAGAACATGAAAGATACTTCATGTGTAATGAATTACAGTTTTTTGACCAAATAAAAACTACTGGGGGAAATGAAGGGACCCTTTGACTAATCTTAAAACTCAGAAATGTGCATCTCAATCAATCATCTCCAGTTATGTTCATCCATGGCATTACTGAGAGCAGTCATCTCAAAACTTTTGTGTGTCTTTGCCTTTACAAATGTCTGCTTGTGTCTGTGTATGTGTAGTTGGATATGGGTGTGTGTGCGAGTGTATACCCGTCCTTTTTTCCCCCTAAGGTAAGTCTTTCCGCTCCCGGGATTGGAATGACTCCTTACCCTCTCCCTTAAAACCCACATCCTTTCGTCTTTCCCTCTCCTTTCTCTTTCCTGACGAAGCAACCGTTGGTTGCGAAAGCTAGAATTTTGTGTGTATGTTTGTGTTTGTTTGTGTGTCTATCGACCTGCCAGCGCTTTTGTTTGGTAAGTCACATCATCTTTGTTTTTAGATATATTTTTCCCCGCGTGGAATGTTTCCCTATAGAATTATCTGACCTGTTGAAATATTTATATGAGATGCTATTGCTGTATTAAAAAGTAATAAAAACTGACAAAAAAACTATAGACCAATATCATTAATTACATAAACTGGAAAATTTGTACAGGTGCTTACCCTGATATTGGCAAAGCTTTCGATTCTGTGAACATATCACTTTACTGCATAAACTACAAGAATAGGGGGCGAGAGAGTAGCCTTAAAACTACTTAGTCCCATTTCACAGACAAAAAGTAATGTGTTAACTCATAAAATGAATGAATAGGTGTTAACAACTAAATCAGTCTACCGTTTACATCAGTGTGGGATACATCAAGGAAGTATATTAAGTCCCTTTTTATTTCTTGGATATTAGTGATTTAATGGATCCCCAAAATTCCAACATCATAAGCTATGCGGCTGAAACATACTTTATCAGCTGGGGCAATGACACACAAAATGCTGCCGACAGTAGTGAAATCAGTTACAGTATTCCGTCTACTTACCTCACTCCAAATAAACTACATGTAAATAAGGAGAAGACAGTGACAATGCAAGCCATGCTTAACTATAATCTAAATATAAATATTACTCAATTTACACTTCCTTGACACTCAACTATACAAATAAACATTTTTTGTAACAATTGTGGACAAACACCTGTCATGAAAGGAGCATATAGATCATGTTTGTAAGAAAGTTAGTGCAAATATGTGCTTACTAAAATGGGTGTGAGCTATCCTAAACCTTGAAACCTTAAGGCAAGTACACTCTCTGACAAAAAGAAGTTAACGGTACAGAAGGGGAGTAAAACATGAAATCAATGAAATTAAACTTCAAGGGTTGAGAGTGTATGTGATAGTATTAGAGTGATTACATAATCGAGTCAATTTTTACAAAGAACTTGGCAGTATGAGTGCACTTATCAGTATGCTGATGCACCTCCTCTGATCTGGATGCATGCACTTGCAGTTGGGAAGGGTATTATAAAATTGTTGTATCCTCTCCTGAGGCAAGCTGGCCCACAGTTGTTGTAACTGGTCTTTGATATCCTGGATACTGACACTGGGACAGAGTTGACATCCAAGCTGTCCCAAAACGTGTTCTGTCGGGGACAGATCTAGTGATGTTGCTGGCAATACCTCTAAATCACATAGACCATTCACAGAGACATGTGCCTATGTGGGCAAGCATTTTCCTATTTAAAAAATGGCATTACGATACCGTCTTATGAGAGGTAACACATGCTGACACAGGATATTCGTGACATCCTGTTGTATCGTTTGAGCTTCCTCAATCACTATCAGCCAGTACCTGAAGTCATATGTGATGGCTGTAAACACCATGATTCTAGGAGTAACACCACTGTGCATCTTCCAAAATTTTGGAAGAAGGGGATCTCTCCCCAGGTCTTTGCTACACTTACAGATGATCATCATCTTGAGTAGTGCAGAACTATGCTCATATCACTGAACACAAGACGACTCCCTTCATCAGCTGTTCATGCTTCCTCATCATGGCACCTCTTCAAACGCAGCCATTTGTTGTGTGGTGTTAATGGCAGCCTATGCGTGGGACAGTAATTACCTAGCCTGGCTGCTGCTGGTCTGTGACTTCTTCAGTATTGTCAAATCAATGTCCTTTCATGCCCCTTTTCAAGTGTGTTGTTGCGGTGGAAGAACCAGTCTCCTGCCTGCCACAAATCAGATCTTCTTTGATGAACAGTGTTGGGCAATCTTCTTAAAACTTCAAAATAAAAGGTTTGATTGGTGGTCTGACCTGGAGGAAAAAACTCTGAATGTTTCAGGCAGTTGATGGACATCCAGAACGAGGTTTGCCATCAATCGATGATCGCTATTTTTAAATGGAGCAAACCACTTGTACACTTGATTTTTCCCCATAGCTTCATCTTGGTAAGCTGTTTCCAACATTAAAACAGTTTCAGCAGCATTTTTATCAAGTAGAAAACAAAATTTCACAGCTGCACATTGTTCCCTTAAACTTGCCATCATAAAAAATGAAACAAGAACAAAACAGTGTCAGCAAAAACAATCGCTACAGATGAACAGAACAAGTCATGTCAACAACGCAGCTGGCACTGAACTGGGAACGAATTTTGCTATACACGCCTAGTGGCAGAAATGTGTACTACACAAGCTCCGCCCACAGCTATGTTATTCCTGTTTTTTTGGGTATCACCTCGTACATACCAACTGATGGTGTATACATGTGTACATGTACAAGCTACATTGACATCTGACTATGCCTTCTGGATACTCCACTTTCTTGTCAGGCAGTGTATATTACAGTGATAAATCCACATTTACAGTATGATATTGAGATGTGGTGTGGGACACCACCACTCTATACGGACAGGTTGTTTAGACTGCAAAAAAGGCAATAAGGATGGTAGTTATGGTAAACAAGAGAAAGCCTTGCAGAGATATTTTCAGAAAGTATAATATGCTTACCATCTACTCTATGTACATCCCACAAGCAATAATGTTTCTGAAACTAAGTCTAGAACATAACTGTAATAAAAAGGCTGCAGACTGCAGTCCACATACAATAGGGGCATTCACTTTTTTTAAACAATAGACTACCATCTGATTTTAAGAGAGCTAATTTAAATGCCTTAAAGAATAAAATAAAGCATTCAATAATAAAGAAATACTTGTTTTCAGTAGAAGATTTCGGATTGTAATGTTCTCTTGTAAAACTATTAGTGTATGTAGCCATAAGCTTGCTTTTATAACAGACACCTGATTATATTCAATCTTCTCATTTTGTATCAGTGTATACTTTTATGCTGTACTGGTAAGAGAAGTACAGATAGCAGAGCCTTGCATCTCATCATAGATTTAAACTAAAGCTATGATAATGTCCAAGAACTGATTAAAAAACTAAAAATTCTGTTACAGTAATAATTGAAGAGTTCACACGTTGCCCTTTTGACAGCCAAACATGTTTCATTTAGCATCTCTCTGTCTATGGTCCTTTGCTTCATTTACAAGTATTGTGCAGTAGTTGCTGTTTCTATAGATTTTTCTTTAGAGAGACTGCTGCCACTACTCATGATGATGATAGGTAACATTCCCAAGGCATTCACCAAACCCAAACCCTTCTACTGGATTGCCGCAGGATGTAGCATGATTCATCACTCGTTTCCAGTCATCCACTGTTCAGTGGAATTATACCCTATCGTTTCTAAGTTCTTATGCACAGCCATTGTGCTGGTTGGAGTGCTGCTAGCACTAGGGAACTCATATGTGATTCCTTCCACTGATTGCAATTGATTCTTTTAAAACCAGCCTCTGTGATGCTAGATAGTCCCTGTCCATCAGTCCATGAGGTCTGCCTGGTCTTGGTTTACCTGTGGCTGTTCCTTCCCATTTCCACTTCACTATCACATTGCCAACAGTTGACTTGGGCTGCTTTAGAACGGTTGGAATGTCCCTGATGGACTTGTTATTGAGCAGATATCTGTTATAGCCACAAATAACACAATAAATATATCACCATTCTGTGGTTTATTGACACAACGTCGGTACAGATAATTCTGTTACCAAGCACCAAGTTGTAGATGAACACTTCATGGAAAATTATATAAATTGATAGTGATTATACCAATATGTCCAGGAAGCACAAGTGAAGTGCAGAATTCCGGTGGAATTCACAAGTTCGTTGACATAATAAGCCTAGTGAACGGTGAAGTCCAAGTTCCAGTATAGCATTCGGGTTCTAAGTCCAGACAGCAGCCAGATCAACATCGAATAGCAGGTCCACCACAGCATAGCACTTTCGAGCTGCGGAGTAGGACATAGCACGGTGGGAACTGGCTTGTAGACGTCAGTAGCAGTGTTAAATAAGGCTCCATAGTTAATGGAGTCAGTGGCTGGGTTCTCTGCGATGTTATCAGTAGCCCATGGAGAAGTGCAGCCAACAATGCGTTTCTCAGCTGCACATGATGGAGAGCGCCACTTCTCAGTGCGGGGATTTAATAGTGGTCGATACCGCACCCCTTCCCCCTTGGGGAAACGGGGAAGCATCTGCTGTGAATAAGCGCCATATGCATGGGGTTCTCCTCCAAGTCCTCAGCGGTGTTGGTGGCTCAGGGCACAGGAGCACATGGACAAAAACGCCCTGGTGTGTGTGTGGGGGGGGGGGGGGTCGAAGATGGGTGGAGTGGACCTGGCAGCAGAGCAGGTGGAGCCAGTGGCATGTCTTCATCTCCATCTAGAATTACCCGTGGTTGCTGACCAGGGGACATCTTGTAGTCTGGGAAGGGTAGCCTCTGGTGCTGGGCGATGTCGGGGGTAAATCGCTCTTATTGGGGTGTGGTTTTGGTCAGGTGGCTGTGGGCAGAAACCATGTATATGTCTAGTGTTGCACTAGCTGGGTGGCCTGGGGTAGGATGGGAACTAGTTGACTGGCAATGATGGTGCAGAGAGGGGAACGGAAGAAACTGTTGGGAAACTAGTCTGGGATGAAGTTGATTGGCATGTAGCAGGCCCTCCCGGTCCGGAAGCGGCACCCCGAAAACCTTCCGGCCCTGGTGCTGGTTGATTGTTCCCAGAATCCAGGCTGGTTGCTGGCCAAATCCTTTCGTCCACACCAAGGTCTAACGGCGGAACTTTTGCAGGACTTTTGTCTCCGATGCGTGTGGACCTGGAAAAAAAAAAAAAAAAAAAAAAAAAGGTTAGCAATGCGTCAGTGGAGTGATCCTGGAGATATTTCTTCATCTGGGTTTTGAAAGTGCTATGTTGGGCACAGAAACCATGAGACTCCTCACTACAGAATTGGGGACCATTGTCAATTAGAAGCACTTCTGGCGAACCTTCAATCTCAAAAATTTTTTCTTAGGCTGTGATGGTGTTGGTGGTCGATGTAGCATTGCATGTACTATGTATGGAAATTGGGAGTAAGCATCAACCAATATCAAGAACATTGCGTTAAACACTGGCCCAGCAAAATCAATTTGTGCCCGCTCCCAAGGACGAGCACATGGTGACCAAGAAGTAAATGAATGTCATGGGGCTGCTTGCTTGCTGGCTCTAGCAGGATGGATGTGTTTAGGTGAGTCATTCAATCTCCTGGTTCATGCCTGGCCAATAAGTGAATCTGCGACCCAGAAATTTAGTTTGGGATACCCCTCAGTGACCTTAGTGCAACAGTTGCAGGACATGCTGATGTAAAGAATAAGGAATGACTACTCGTGGGTGTCCCTCATCAGAAACGAGTAGAATTACTACATTGATCAACATGAGCTGAAGGCAGGTATTAAAGAACTGACAGAATACCGTGAAAGCCATGGGAGGTTGCATTCGGGCCATCCATGAAGTATGTGACTTCGGACTTGGAGTATTTTGTCATTACCATTGCAACTGCAACCCTGGAGCTGGTAATGGGAAAAGAATCTATGACAGCTTCTGCTTCTTCATCAATGTAAAAGTGCAGAATTTCTTCTTTGTCGAACTCTGGGTTAGGTCCCCATGGGAGGTGGGAGATGACACCAGCATTGACATGCTCAGTCATGTTGCAGAAGTGAATCTCATACTGGTAGTGCATCAAAAATAAAGCACGGTGTCTGGAATCTTTGTTGTTGGACTGAATAAGGAGATCAGTGGTTTATGGTCCATGGCAAGGTGAAACTTTATGCCATAAACAAAAATGTGAAATTTTTTAATGCGAAGATGATGGCCAGCGCGTTGGGTGTCAGTCACTGTTTTCTATGCATAGGCCACAGGGTGCTCAAAGCCATCTGCCTTACAATGGTACTGGGCACTATGCACTGTAAAAATTTGCTGAAAATATTTATATGGTTGATGTTGGTGCTGTTCTCTGATTTTTGCTAAAAAAGTTAGTTTAGATTGAATAGTTGGATCGAGCCCCCACAAGCTATGGTACGAAAATCTATATATTTGTTAAACTCAACACTCAGCTTAATTGAGCGGCCCCTGAGATGTGGCTATTCTCAATGTTTGGCTACATTTTTCCTCATACAGTGCCAGCACACATCTGTTGTAAACTCAGTTTTCAAGCTGAAATAAAATAAAATTAAAAAAATGCAGACAGTTATTGCAGTGAAATTTTAAATATTGAGGAACTCACATTGATTTATAATTTGAACAAGTAGTTTATTTCTATTTTGCCATGAATAGTCTTCAGTATATTGATCAAACAGTTAAAAATGCAGTCTGAGGGGCTTTTACGTAAGCGCAGCCATTAATAACTGATGCTACAACACTTCACTATAAAATTCATATGTCACGATTACAGCACTTGACAGTCTGTTCACAGTTCACAAAATACTCCATTGTCTGCTGTCCTAAACCACTATATTGCACTCAACTTGATTGTTTTTGAACATTGCTACATACATACTTGTTTCCGATTTGCTAACCCCAGATGGGCAGCACATCCTGCTCTTAGCATTGCTCAAACTCAACTGCCCCAAAGATGGCTGTCCTCAAAACAACTGCCTAACTCAAAACGATGTTTGACAAAAAAAATTATGAATATTATAAAACTAAACACAAAAATGCATATGATAAATTGAAAAATATGGAAATTTTCTGGGCCATAACAATTTAAAGTCCAATTTTTTGTATCTGCCACCGTTTTTTCACAAATAATGTTCTTGTTGCGTGATTTTGCTTTTCCTGGATTTTTGATACTAAACATAAATAAACAAGTAAAAATACATTCTTAATTGCTCACCTATCTCTTTAAACTTTAGAATGCTGCTGCCAGCTTCGTCTCTTTAAATCGGCTATGATTGCTCAATGCAGCTCTACAAGCTGCACCCGTAAACAGTTTGTTCATATTAATCGGCTAAAGCATTGCTGAGATATTAGCTTTTGACCTTTCATAAATTTACAAGTTTTAAGACAACAGTAACTTTTAAACTATTATATATTTTTGTGGTGTGTGTAGATAATTTAGCTTTACATGTTTTCCTGTTCATGAGTGCCAACTCACACCTCTGTGTCACTCTTAGTTCTGTTTTTTATCAATTTTTTTCTGGCATGTAAATTCCTCCAAGTGCACAAACGTGGCCATACACTCCCCCACCAAGCTTCCACTCGGGATTTTCCAAGGCCGCGTGATCGCCAGCCGCTCACCACGACCCCCTGTGGCGGAGAACTGCCGCTCTTATCTCCCCACACAGCTTGTATGCTCACAGCCTCCCTGTGTGCCAGGACTGCTCCAACGCCTGTATGAGATGCAGCCACTGCATTAACTGCCTGCTTTGTTGGATCAATACGTGCAGGGCACAGGGCCATTAACAATTGGGATTTCAACCTGTAGAAGGTGCACTCGCAAGCTGGTGTCCACTTTTTTGCATAACTGAGACAAGGGGGCAGTTTCTGTTGCTGCTGCGGGTAAGGACTTTCAATAATACAATATATTTCCCAGAAAGGAACGAAGTTGCATAAGCATTGTTGGTCTGGGAAGTTTGATTATGGCTTCGACATGTTTATCCAGAGAACAAATGCCCAAGCTGGAAATGATGTGGCCGACTTACTGAATGTCAGGCTGAAAAAAACAACATTTTTCTTTTCTGCATTTTAGGCCAGCCTCCTTTAACATGCTGAATAAAGATTTCAGACTGCGAAGGTATTGCCCATTGTTCTCCCTGTTACAATGATGTTATGTAAATAGTTAATGCATCCATCCACTTTTCGTACTAATAGTTGCAAAAACTATTGGAAAATAGCAGGTGCACTTGCTGTACCAAACATTAGGCATTTCAAATAATAAAGCCTGTGCAGCATTTTAAGTGTAAGCAGTTGTTGAGATTCTGCATCAAGGGGATGTTGGAGATATGCATCTGCTAGGTCTATTTTAGAGAAGAAGTTTCCACTTTTTAATTTCAACAGTAATTCTTCTGGCTTCAGAATAGGATATGTCTCAGTCTCTGATTGGGCGTTGAAACTTACTTTGAAATTGTCACACCGGCAGATCGTCTCTGATGGTTTTCACACTTTGACTAATGAGGTAGCCCATTGACTAGAAAGAATAGGTTCCAGAACTCCAATTGCAGTTAGGCGATCCAATTCTTCCTTTACTTGGTCTCTGAGAGCTAAAGGAATGGTGTGTGCTCAGAAGTATCGAGGCTGTCTATTGTGCTTCAGTGTTATATGAATGTCAAAATCCTTTGCGCTATCTAATTCTGGGGTGAACATGTCCTGAGAATCCCGGCAAACTGTCTCTAGCTCTGCGTACAGTTCGAAAAGCTTATTGGAGGTCTCTTGATGGTCGACAGTGACCACCAGTTAACATCCATCTGTTGTGCAGGAGGCTGTCTTGCCTAACAGGACTTAGGACATACAGAAGCTAAATGACAGTTGATAGAACAGTTTTGGCAGTAGGCCCATCTGTCAGGACAGCCTTCATGTTGATGTTTCTTAAAACAATCCAGACATGATGGCAGTTGTTTCGGTACCAAAGACCAGTTTGATCAGCTTGAGTGGGGTGGAGGACGTTTTTGGTTAATAGTACAGCATCCCACCTGTACTGTTGCTACGTCCAAATCCACACTAGTGTGGCCTTTGGCTGCTGTCGTGGATATTAAGAGCTGCTATGTTGATCCTCGACTCCAGTTTCTCTTGCCTGTTGCTTTGGTCACTTCAAAGCTTTGTGCTAAGTCCTAATGATGGTTCTTCGAGTTGAAGTGCCTCCTGCTGGAAATCCCTGATGGAGTATCCCAGATCATCATGTCCCTGATCATTTCTTCTACAACTTTTTCTTCTGAATGCGAAAATATTTTGTTGAGCCCAACCTATATAGGTAGGAATGATCATCAAAATAAAATAAGAGAAATCATAGCTCGAACAGAAAGGTTTAGGTGTTCGTTTTTCCCGCGCGCTGTTCGGGAGTGGAATGGTAGAGAGATAGTATGATTGTGTTTCGATGAACCCTCTGCCAAGCACTTAAATGTGAATTGCAGAGTAATCATGTAGATGTAGACATGATTCCTTACTTTAGGGGTAACAAAATAACGTTTTCACCCTAAGCCTTCCAAGTCTGAGGCCCATTCTTGATGAGTCTGGTTTGGCTGTTTCTTGCATGGGTAAAATGCTACCCAGGAGGAAATTACGTGGATATGCCACTGGTAATATTTAGTCAGCAACAAACGAATATTTGAAAAGGTGAGCTCTGAAGGCTTAGATAAGGGGTCCAATTTGCTCAGTAGTCTGTAAATGTCATTTTTTGATGAAGACAAAAACAAAGATTTTATGAGGCTGGCATTAGTTACCTTGAATGTGTGTAAATGCCTCAGTAGTCTTGATTCATTGGCTTCTCAATCCTCTACAGCATCATCCAAGGAAGGAAAAACTGGCAATTACTGTGTTGCTTGTGTCTGTAGTAAGCCTTGAAGAAGTGGTTGGAGGGTGTTGAGTAGCAGCTTCTGGTTCTCATCCTGCTGATGAATAAGTTGTGACCTGCCCCGACTTCACAATGGGAGCACTAATTAACTATGGCCAGACGACTCCTCTCGTTTAGCGGTAATAAATTACCTATGCAAACCTTCCTCATGAATAAGTCTGTTTGTTGGTGAAAACTGTATCAAAATCCATGCAGTAGTTCTTGAGATTAGCCTTTGCATAGAGACAGAAAATGTGGCAGGGGACTTTAATTAATAACATGTTTGTATGCTCACCATTGATAGTGTTACCGAGTCAATTTCTCTATCTGTGTATTCAGGTTGAAGCAGGGATTAGACACAACATGCCTACTGTCATAGAGCATGGTGACAATTCCTGTATCTCACAGCGATAAGCATCAAAATTCCTCAGTAGGTCCAGGAATGACTGTTCCGCCCATTTTACAGCCCTGATTTTGTGTCAAGCATTTTTGTTCCCAAACATAAAGCATGGTATACAGTTACTGAAAGAATCAGCCTGGCTGTGCATTGTTGCATCCCAGGCAGTGAATCAAATCAAAAGGCAGGCTTGTACAGCACATGACTTTTGTAGCATGGGTATGACAGACCAATAAACAGTGCTTACGCTGTACTGGGCTTAGCATACCTTTTTATAGTTAAGAACGTTTTATTTTTTTGCCAAGAACTAAGAACTCAGTTTTTTTTGTGCTTTTGCTATTGTTTTAGCTAATGGCAAGTTAGGTGTTTTATGCTTACTGTAAAGCAGGGTTTGATCTGCAAACATCTCCATGAATTATTAAGGAAGGTGTTTTAAGTAGGTCAGCACTCGCATGTCTTTTGAAGAATTGGCTAAACATACACTGCTGGCCACCGTAAATGCAACACCGTGAAGGAAGCATCCGAATCAAGTGAAATTTACACCATGGGTTTGCAGCGATGAGATATGCAACTGATTAGAATTTCAGCGCAGACGCACATCACGCGCGCCTGTGGCGCCACCTCATAGCGCCATTTAAGGCTTGGCGATTTCGACGAGTGTACGTTCGGCACGTGTGTTTACCTTGTGGTTGTTTCACAAGACGATCAGTTATGCCTCGTAGACAACAGCGAACATCGTTTGATCAAGTATCCGAGTTCGACAGAGGAAGGATAGTGGCTTACCGAGATTGTGGATTATCATACAGAGAAATCGCTAGTCGTGTTGGACGAAACCAAACAACTGTAATGCGGATATGTGACCGTTGGATGCAGGAGGGTACGACGGACTGACGTGGTCGATCGCATTCACCTCGGTGCACCACTGTATGTGCTGATAGGCAAATTGTGCGCATGGCAGTGACGGATCGCTCAGTGACATCCCGAACCATAGCACAGCACATTGCGTCTGTAACGCATCATCCAGTGTCTGCACGTACCATTCGACGCCGTTTACAGCAGAGTGGTCTGTCCGCAATACGTCCATTGCTTCGTCTACCATTGACGCAGAACCACAGACGTCTCCGTCGCCAATGGTGTGATGACAGACGGATGTGGACGGCAGAATGGAATGACATTGTCTTTACTGATGAGGCATGCTTCTGTCTGCAGCAACACGATGGTCGGATTCGAGTGTGGAGACACCGTGGAGAGAGGATGCTGGACAGCTTCATTATGCACCGCCACACTGGTCTTGCACCGGGTATTATGGTATGGGGCGGTATTGGATATTACTCTCGCACGCCTCTAGTACGCATTGCCGGTACTTTAAATAGCCGGCGCTACATACCCGAGGTGTTGGAGCCAGTTGTCCTTCCTTACCTTCAGGGCTCGGCCACAGCCATATTTCAACAGGATAATGCGCGACCACACGTGGCACGCATTGTCCAAAGGTTCTTCGTCAATAACCAGATTGAATTGCTTCCCTGGCCGGCTCGCTCTCCGGATCTTTCGCCGATAGAAAACATGTGGTCCATGGTTGCTCAACGAGTGACCCAGATTACATCCCCAGCTGTCACACCAGATGATCTTTGGCAACGTGTGGAAGCTGCTTGGGCTGCTGTACCCCAGGAACACATCCAACGTCTCTTTGACTCAATGCCGAGACGTGTGGCAGCGGTGATCTCCAACAATGGCGGCTACTCTGGCTACTGATTCTGGCAGGAGCCACACGTCACAGACGTCTGTAAACGTAATCATTTGATACTTGGTCAACATGTTATCTACAAAATAAATTTTGTTGTGCTACCTCTTGTCGTTCTTGGTGTTACATTTACGGTGGCCAGCAGTGTATATATCAAATAAATTAACATTTTGGCTTCACAACTGGGGCAGAAAGAAAGTGATGGGGATAGTAACTGATTTTATCATATTCTTCTAAATACATACTCTGGAAGACACTGTACAGTGTGTGGTAGATCATTCCTTGTACCACCATTAGTCATTTCCTGTACTGTTCCACTCGCAAATATAGTGAGGGAAAATTTTATGTCTATATGCCTCCACAAAAGGGGCCTAATTTCTCTTATGTTATCTTCATGGTCCTTACACAAAATGTACGTTGGCAACAGTAGAATCATTGTGCAGTCAGATTCCTATGTTAGTTCTCCAAACTTTATGAATAATGTTCCTCAAAGCAAACATCGTCTTCCCTCTAGGGATTCCCATTTGAGTTCCTGAAGCACCTACATAATAGTTGTGTGTTGATCAAACCTACTGGTAACAGATCTACCAGTCCACTCTGAATTTTTTCGATGTCTTCCTCTAATTGGACTTTGTGCAAAACCCCCAACATTCGAGCAGTACTCGAGAATGTCTTGCACTAGTGTTCTATATGCGGTCTCCTTTATGGATGAACCACACCTGCCTAAAATTCTCCCGGTAAATTGAAGTTTACCATTCACCTTCAACAGACATCAACCATTTCCCTTCTCTATTACAATTCATACGTGCTCGTTCAATTTCATATCACTTTGCAGTGTTACGCCTAAATATGTAATCAACACGACTGCATCTAGCACCACACTACTAATGCTGTATTCAAACATTATGGCATTGTTTTTCTGTCTCATTTGTATTAACTTAATTTTGCTACATCTAGAGCAAGCTGCTAGTCATCACACCAACTAGAAATTTTGTGTAGGTTATCTTGTATCCTCTTACAGTCACTCATCTTCAACACCTTCCCATACACCACAATATCATCAGCAAACAACCGTAGGTTGCTGCTCACCCTGTTCATCAGATCATTTATGTATCTAGAGAATAATGGCAGTCCTGTGATACTTCCCTGGGGCACTCCTGATGATACCCATGTCTCTGATGAACTCTCACCGTTGAGGACACGTACTGACTTCTATTACGTAAGAAGTTTTTGAACCACTTACGTATCTGGGAGCCTATCCCTAATGCTCATACCTCTGATAACAGTCTGTTATGGGTACCATGTCAAATGCTTTTTGGAAATCTAGGAATATGGAATCTGCCTCTAAAACTGTGCTGATTTGTGAACAGAAGTTTAACCGTCACAAGTAAATTACTTATCTTCAAACTGAGGGTATGTTCAAGTATTCTGCTGCAAACCAGTGTAAAGGATATTGGTCTGTAACTTTGTGGATCTGCCCTGTTATCCTTCTTGTATACATGAGTCACCTGTGCTTTTTCCATTCGCTTGTGCTGGGTGAGAGATAAGTGATAAATCCAAGCTAATTAAGGGGCCAGTGCCATATAGTTCTCTTTGTGAAACTGAATTGGGATTCCATCAGGACCTGGTGACTTATTTGTTTCCAACACTTTCAGTTGCATCTGTATGCCAAGGTTGCCTATTACCATGTCCTCCATATACAGGAGTATGTGTGATGGTCAAATGAAGGTATGTTTGTATGATCCTCCTGTGTGAGTGATTTCTTCAATCCAAAATGTAAAACTTCAGCTTTTCTTTTGCTCTCCTCTGTTGCTGCACCAGACTGGTCAGTGAGTGACTGTATAGAAGCCTTTGACCTGCTAAGTGATTTTAGATAGGGTTCTCAGGAAGATCTTTTGCTAAGGTATGATGGTGGTAGATCTTTAATGCTTCCTGCATTGATCTTTTTACAGACACATGAGTCTCCACTAACTTTTGCCTGTCATCACTTGCACATTCTCTTTTGAACTGAGATTGCAACAGTCTTCACTTCATGATTTTCCAAATTTGATTATTAAACCACAATGGGTGTTTTTGGTCCTTAATCAACTTACTCGGTACATACTTCTCCACAGCACTATTTGCAATCCGTCAACATTGTCTAAGTGAATTTCTAGTAACTGTTTACCTGCTGTGTCTAGTGAAAATGCTCTTGATACAGAGAATTTTACGCCACCATTTGTCAAATGTGTGATATTTTTACCCAACATGTTTCAGATCTACATTATTCCATTGTCAGGTGCTTAAAACTTCTATGCTATTAGGCACCATCAAAAGTAAAGTACTAGCAGCAAACACACCCATTCGACGATTGTACCTTGAGAGTATAACATGCTAACAAGAGATGTTCTAGGAAGAGTTTTGTGTTTGACAGTGGTTTTTTGCTGCTGGGGTTTTACTTCTGGTGGCGCCAGATGGCATAGAAGCTTTAAGCACATGATAATGGGATAATGTAATCCTGAGACATGTTGTGGTAAAAATACCATACATTTGACAACTGAGAGTGTAACATTCTATGTGCCAATCCACAAAACAGTTGTATTTTGGCTTCACAACAGACAACAGAAATACTTTCCTAGCCTTCTTGACTGATTTATTAACTTTAGTAACCATCATCACTTTAATATCATGATCGGTAATACCTGCCTTTATACTGACACCGTCGATATGGTCAGGCCTGTTTTTAGCTGCAAGGTCTAAAGTATTTCCATTGTGTGTGCATTCTCAAACTAGCTGCGCAAGACATTTTTCGGGAAACATACTCAAAAGTACTTCACAAGATGGCCTGTCCTTACCCCTGTAATGAATTCGTAGATGACCCCCCCCCCCCCACTCCTCCTCATGCCACCCCTTCTAAACACACACACACACACACACACACACACACACACACACCTTCAGAAAAGTTATAAAATCCAGTGTTCCCTGTGTTGATTGCATTTATTGTAAATCTGTTGTAATTTACACCATTAAGAGAAGAAAGGTAATGATCAATAAATAAAATAATAGATATTGTGTTTTTTTGTATCTGATAAAACATGTCCATGTGCCTGCAGGGTCACACATTTTGGAAGAAATGTGTAATCATTGGAATATGGGGAAAAATACTGCTTTGTAAATATATCTGCTGTTGGTTGATATCAGAAGGTGTCTGCATTTCATTCGGTGAGTAAAGCTCAGGATTTATTAGTTGCTTTATAGAAGTAGGTAATATTTAATTTAAACATTGAGGAGCACCGTAATTTGCTGTTGAGCAATGTTTCAAGAAGGTTTTACTAGACAGCAATGATAAGAAACCAAATGCCCTTACATTTTATAGTAGTACCTAACATTATCTATTTTTGTGTTTACATCAGAATCCAACTGCCTTTTATGAGTAAGATTATAAGGATGCATTATATGTCTAATATTTATTACAGTTTGCTGTATCTAAAACAAGGTTTGTAATAGGCCTATATTCATCGATGAGATTTGATATTATTGCAGGTGGGGTAGAGAGAAGGTGGGACATAAAGTTATCAGAGCTATCGAATCAGTATTGGACAATCTGATTTGTGGTGGATTATAGGGGAGGAATGTTACAGAGCCAATGTATAGGTTTTTATTTAATTTTCTTCATTGTCTGTGACAGTGATGAGCGAGTTAAATATTGTGTGTAGGTGTGTCTCACAAATGAGAACAACTTACATAATAGCGTATAATGTATTGCAAATGATCTCAACTTGTCCAGATAAAGTTACATGCCAATCTCATAAGCTATGAAAATGAATATACACTCTTACATGCATGATAAACAGGATCCCTAATGGAATGTAACCAATTGAAAATTGAAACACTGGATTTAGTTCCAGCAGGAGTATCATTCAAACTCCTGCCTGAATATCTAGGTATAATTTTCCATGGTTTGTCTAAATCATGTGATGACCTAGATCTTTCTTTTGAATAGGCGCCACTGATTTTCCATACCCATCCTTGTCCTACTCAATTTCTAATGACCCCCATATCAGTAGAATGTGAAACACTCTTAACATTTTTCCCTTCCCTCTTTACTTCTAGTGTCACTGCAGATATGTACATGCAAGAATTGCAAAACACTTTCCTTGCCAAAGAAACTGTATTGTGTAAATGTTTTTGGATTGAGAAAAGCAAAATTGTCAGTACTGTCTTAATATAATAGTCATATCACAACATAGTTTTGTAAACAGAGTCTGTTATATGAAAACTGAGAAATCCCTGCATGGAAATTGATATTAGATTAATATGTTGCAGTTGCTTTTCAAACTTTTGTTATAATTTTAAATTTGATGAGCTGTAATTTTGGTTTCAATAACATCAAGTCACTTCTAGGAATTCTTATTTATGCTGACCATATTATTGCACTGAAGATGGACAGGAGTTTAAAATTTCATAGCACAAGCATAGTGTCATGTCATTAATACACACACCCATTAATTATGCTAAAAATGGTCTGTGATGCCATGATAATGTAATATAATTTGCTAAAAAGAATGTTATGATTCGCGCATTCAAATGCTTTTGACAGTCATGGAAAATACTACTTCTTCCTGAAACGTTTCTGCTTATGCATAAACATTTCTGCTTATGCTCGTCTCTCACAAAGCCTCTTCCAAGCTTCTCTTTTCTCCTACAGTCTGCCGTTCATCATTTCCTCCCATTGCCATCCTCTTGAGTTCACATCACCCTTCACCTGGTCTCTCTCTCTCTTGTTTGTGGTCTTGCAGTTGGTCTTCTTCCAGGTTCTGTCCATTCCAGAGCTCTTGTTGGTACTCTTTCTTTTCCCATTCTTTTATCATGGCTGAATCCTTGCATCCTATTTCTGTGCATATTTTCTTTTAAAGGACCGATCTGAGGCATATTTCATATTGTTTTATTTCTTATCTTGTCCCTTATTATCATACCCAGGCTCCCTTATAGAAAGCACATCTCTGTTGCTTGTACTCTACTCGTATATTTCTGTCTCCAGGTCCAACATTCTGATTCATATGTCAAAATTGGTCAATAACATGATTTCTGTGTTATGGTCTTTTCTGTGGTAGGTATTTTCCAATTTCAGTTATGTTTGAAACAATAAAATTTTGAGCAATTTTCTATCCTCTCCGAAATTTCTTCTTTGCTGTCCCCTTTCCTGGATATTAGAAGGATATACTTCTTTAATAATTTTGTCATTAAAACTTACAGCCTCCGTTTATTTATTTTCCATGTTGATTTTCACTATCTCACTTTTTGTGAAGCATATTTCCTTGACTGATTCTTCGATCATGCTGTGCCACGTATTTAGTTGTTCCTCTGGTTTCTGCTCATTGTCTTCTGATATTATCACACCATCTTCATTCACTGAGATTCTCATATCGTCCACTGTTGACTGTCAGTGAACTTCCCTTATAGTGTTGTCCATGACTATATTGAAAGAAAAAATACTATTAGGTGCAGATGACCTCGTCACTATCAGAAATCCAACCTGTGACTTTAATAATGTAATATTCATGGGAAAATGGTTAAGAAGCCATTTATACATAATATTTACTAAAATTTTGTCTAAGATGAAGTTGGACTAAACTTTATTGGTATTTCTTTTGCCACATGTTTAATACACTCACTACAGCACTTCTCGAACACCCGACAAGTCATGCAGTTTCCGAAACGCTCGTGCCAAGCCTCCAGGCTATCACAATATGCCCTTGTTTAAACTCAAACAGATTGCATGCCTTCCCCATTCTACACATGGACAGCACACTCACTGATAGTACATGCACCATGCGTGTGTGTGACTTGTGAGTCATTCCTCACCAGGTGATGCTGCTATTGCCTGGATGGGCTTATGTGGATAATAAGCCTGTTGTAGTAATGTTCTGACTGATCATTATAGATGTTCAGCACAAAACATAGATATAAGTACCATGACTGTGTAAGAAAGGCAGAAATTACTCCCACTGCACTTCAACACTCTGCACACCTCAGTAATATCAGCCAAGGAAAAGTGTGCACACAGTTTTTTCCAGTTTAATGCCACAATTTTTCAGTCTCTTTCATTCATCTCTGTTCCACAATACGAAGTGTATGTAATCCATGCTATCCTGCATCTGTGCTGCATTGCAGAAATCTAACTGCCACACACACACACACAGTAAATACTATTGTCACCTTTGAAAACTACAGCTCTAGACAGAGCAAACATCTTAAGACTGACTATTCTCCTCCAGAAGACAGATTGAGTAGTGTGTACGCAATACATAACAAAATTCTCATACTGCATTAACTTTTATCTTAAGGAATTAGTTTTATTTGAAGAAACCAGAAAATATTTTAACTCTTCCAAGTATTCTTCACAATTCTCCATCATTATGGAAAATGGGAGGAAAAGAGAAGCATTTCTGGTAATGGAAAATAGAAGCAATCCTGTAATGTGGCTTCGTGCACAGCTGGTACACTTGCCACTGTACCTCGTCGACAAATGATACAATTATCTGCTTGTGGATTGTGTACAAGTATTTCATTTGTTCAGTCTGGAGACCTGTATGTTCAGCAGACCAAAATACCACTATGTCATCTCCAGATTTGTGTCAAGAATGGTTTTCATGAACACTACAAGAAAGGAAACCTAGTCCTGAGATTATTCATCCTCGTTGTTGTTGAACTCATCTTTAATTCCACCTAGAAGGATATGCACTTACCATCTTCTATTAATTGTAGCTGGCACTTAGTTATGAAGCACTTTGCCCTGATTACAGTGTATGCCACGATTAGTCACCTTCGCCGAGGCTCAAGTGAGCACTATACTCAATTAGCAAGGTGTCTCTAATTCAGTAACTCATTACTGTAAGAATGTTGAGTCTCACAAATGTAATACTTTTAGCAATGGTTAAGCATGTGTACACATGTCTCCATGAAACACAATTTACATAATGTGATGACTTCGTTTGTGAAGATGTTAAAGAGCCGGTTAAGGCCATATGTCATTTGCAAGTGTAATTCTCACCACTGGTTCCTGTCAAAATATTGGAAGTTCTGTAGGCACACAGTTTGTGTTGAGAATAAACTCGTCTTGCTTAGTAGGAAGTGTATTTATTGATGTCTGTAAGATAGGATTCAAGAATTATCACATTTCATTGCCTTTCTTAGCAAATTTTGTGTGAATAATGTGATGTGACTTCTGCCGCAAGATGAATGAAAGTGTGTTAGTGGGGAAACATCTGAATAACATTACACCTCTTAACACATTGCAAGTAACCCTTCACTAACTCTATCCATTCACTCTCCAATGAAAAATAAACAGATCTCACAAAAGTAACTAGTTTACGTACTGGATACATCTATCATGTTAAGCAGAATCCGAATGGGGTTAACTGTTGCAGTTAGGTTTACACATTTAAACATTGGAGCAGGGTGAAATGAACAACACCACAGGAGAAATCTGTCAGCACTACGATTGTTCAAGTGTAGACTGGTCACAAACGATTGTACGGCTTTTCAACTTTGGAGGGAAAACTATCATTTTATTGTAAATGAGATCAAGAACAATCACAGTAAAATTGCCTAAATGTTCGTAAATGATATTATTAATCTTGCAAACTTGTGGAGAACCTTAACCAGAGTGTTTTGCAACAATTGGCTCCATATTGCAATATTCATGTCACCAACAGTGAAATGCAGTTGCCCTTTTCACAAGTGATTGTTAGATTCATTGCTTTCAAGATTGAAATAAGTAATGCAGTGTATGGATTCCATGAGTCAAAGAAAAGAAATATTCGGATCCTGTTTAATAAAATTTAGATGATAGGGTGCTTTTCCATTTCACATAGTGTGATTATCTTGACCTACAGTCTGGAACCGGATTAGGATATTATTTGGTTATTTAGTCATAAACTGCATTGGAGAGGTCTAGGAACAAGTAGTGACACCCTACCTATCTTATAGTAGTGTGTATATAGGAAAGTTGATGGTGGGGTGATGTGCAGTGGCAAGGCGAGTGTACCAAGTGATGCCTCAGCCAATAATGACAGTCTGCCATGTCTGTCTGCAAGCATAGGACATTTAGCATTGATTTTAATAGTAGTTTAGGTATGGTGATGTTACTTAGCCACTATAGTGTTCATTATGGCATAAAGCAGACAAGACCAATATTATATTAATAAGTAACAGCAATAGTTTACCAAGCATATAAATTCTGCTAAATAGAGTCAGAAGTGAAAACAATGGCCCGGCGTAGCACTCATAATAGCATTATGAGATACCAGGTTAGACAATGGAATGTGGGACAGGGACAGAGGGCACACTGCCAATGCCACAAAGTATTCTCTCTGTCTCTCTACGCAGAGTGTTTCACGCTGCAGCTTCTTTATGTGCATGCCACTCTAGTTTTGAACTATCCTTCCTAGCGTTGCAATTTTAGGGGCAAGCAATGTGTGTGTGTGTGTGTGGGGGGGGGGGGGGATGCATGCATGTATGGACGGACGGACACGTGCGCGCGCACACGCGCGTGCGCACACAAACACACACATGCACGCACGCATGCGCGCACACACACACACACACACACACACACACACACACACACACACACACACACGCACACACACACACAATGTAACCTAGGAAGAAATGGAAATTCCAGCTTGATCTGCAAAACAAGAAACCCAAATCACAGTGAAAGTGACTATGGAACACCCTAATCCAAAACTAAGATTGGCAGTGTGCCACTACTTACTCTGAGACCTCTCAAATGCATTGCACCATTAACTTAGCAAAATGATTCTAATCTGGTTCCAGATTTAGGTCAGGGTAATTGTATTACGTGAAATGGAAAAGCACTCCATCATCTAAATTTTATTAAATATGACTGGAAATTTTTTATTTTATTTTATTTTATTTATTTATTTTTCCTTTCCAATGAAAAGGAATTAAGACAATACTGTCAGAGTTGTCTTTATGTAGTATATGAATATCCTAGTTGTCCATAAAGTAAAGGAAAGACTGACATGCAGTAGTTAATTTATGTCTGCCATGTACAGAAAGCTAGTTGTGGTTTATACTGACAAATCTTTTGCTGCTTTATGAGTATTCTAAATCTTTTATTATTATTATTCTCTTCTCTCCTTCCCACTCTCCCCTTCTCCCCCCCTCTCAAATGATAAGTGCATCACAAACACAGGAAGTAGTAGCTAGGTTTAATGTACTCTACATTCTGTAAATAAGGTAAGATTGCCCCCCCCCCCCACCCCCCCCCCCCTTACACACACACACACACACACACACACACACACACACACGGCCAGTAAGTTGCGGAGTGCAAAATTAAGTATGCACAACTGCCACCTCTGGCAGTAACAGTGGCTGGGCATCAAGTCAAACTGAGCTTGGATGACAGTTTTGGGTATGTCATTCCATACAACTTCAACTGTATGCCAGAGTTCATCCATTGTAGTTGCTGGTGAGTGTTAGTGTGCCAGTCTGTTGATAACCCAATTTTTCAGTCAGTGATAGATATGGAAATTGTGCTATACGGGGCAACAGTCTTAAAGCTGTCTGTACTGAGGTAGTTCATAACAGCACAAGCAACATGCAGTATTGCATTATCTTGTCGAGAGGTAGCATGATTCAGACCTCGAGCCTAGGGTTAGGCATCAGCCTTAACACATCAGAAATGTGATGCCTGCTGTCCAATTCAGGGGACTATGCAAACCAGAGAAAACATGCTGTGTATCCAATGACCCTCCATACCAACACACCAGATGCTGGCCCCATGTGGTGATGCTGAATGCTATGTGGCAGTGTTCGCCTCCACACGTTGATACATCCACCATGATGATGTATGCAGTACCAGCACTCATCTGAAAAGACGTTGTGGTGCCACTTCTATGCCCAGTATTGTCATTGGGTGCACCACTGTTGGCACACATCTCTCTCTGCTGTTACAATGGCTACTGTGCTGACAGTCTGTGGTACTTAGATGTCTTCATACTGTCCATATGGATACTTGTCTCACTATAAAGAAGTCCATTTCCAGGCTCTAGGGTGCCTCGTGATGACTGGGTGTTGTGTGCTGTCCTTAGATTAGTTAGGTTTAAGTAGTTCTAAGTTCTAGGGGACTGATGACCATAGATGTTAAGTCCCATAGTGCTCAGAGCCATTTGAACCAAGCTGTAGGTATGTGATGCGGCTGAACAATCATGCACAGCTGAACAAAAAATATTTCTGTCCTCTCGGGCACTAATCAGTTGGAGTTATTGAGACCCTGTTTGGCTTTGAGTGTAACCCTCATGAATCTGTGGTTAACAGTTGTGGTATGCTAATCAATGCAGGCAGCAATATCGATAAACTGCAGTGTCAATGACACAAAATTTTGCTGCTGTCAAATTATGACCTGGCAGATATGTCTCCTTTTAGATGAGGAATAACTTGATCTTCCCCCAATGAACCATAGACCTTCCAGGTTGAGGTGGCTTGCATCCCTCACCAATACAGGTAGCCATACTATAGGTGCAAGCGCAGTGTTGCAGATGAGTGAGAGATGTGGGGAGACCAGACTAACCTGTGGTTCCTTTAGAGGGTAGCAAAGTAGGTCTGAATGGCAGGTATTTTTTGGTATTTGTTTGGTCTAAGTTATAACATTGTTTTATTTTTTTGCTGATAATGGGTATAAAACCAGTATAGCAATTTGCCATATTAGTAGTGCTAATTTTTTTTAAACTTTTAATGAGTTTGGTTGGGCATTCCGTGGCTTCTGAAAGATCGGTGTCGTCTTTTGGGATTGGTGTCGTCTTTGGATGATATTGTTTCTGATGAAAGGACTCAATTTCCAGATCAGCACATTATAAAACAAATATTTATGGACATATTGGACAATTATTATTGAGAAATGGGTGAATTCATTATTGAAATTTTAACTTTTGTCATGTAATGTTTCTTGGTAAATGTTATTTTTGCCTACTATCTAAATTGTTCACTTGAATTTTTTGAAAGAACATTTTTGGTTTTTGTCAGCAAAAAAATCTATTGTATTCAAAGTCCCATTAAAAAGTAAAAACATATGTTTGACTAAAAAACTGGTTTTTAATTCAAAATAATAAAAGAAATAGAACACAATAAATTTAACACTTAATCTTGTTATTTGACTTCCATTTCTATGAAATAGTAAAAGAGAAGGTAGCTAGGGCAACAATAATAGATTAAAAACTTAACAATTCAACCATAGTTTTCAATAAAAATAGAAAGTAGCTGATCTGTTGCCTGTGTATAGATAATCTGCTTTTATCTGCTTATCTTAATACAAAAAAATAGAGTTCTCCAACCTCAGTTTTCACCCGTTAGCACTGTCTATTTGTAATGCCCAATTAGTTGTACGATATTTGCTTACAAACAGAGATTTAAAAATTTAAAATCAGTTGGAGAATACTGGTGAATTTTTTGTAGTATTCAAGCCCTCACTATTTTTTGAAAACAGCTGAGAACAATGGATGGACTAAGTTTTTTATTTACCTATTTTATATGATATTTTAGGTCTTTGTACCTTGAAAAGTATGGTGCAAAAGTCTGAGGGAGTCTTAGAATTTTTCAGTCGTTGTTCAAAGCCTACATTTTGTTGCTGGAAATAATAACAATTAAAAATCTGGAAATTGGTTATTTTAGAAACCAGTTATTTTGAGTGGTTTTTATGGTCAAGTGAAACTAGAGATGGAAAAACTGGTATAACTGAAAACCAGTTGCAGGGGCAACAGTCTGGATGATTGACTGATCTGGCCTTGTAACATTAGCAAACATGGCCTTGCTGTGCTTCTACTGCAAACAGCTGCAAGCAAAGAAAAACTAAAGCCCTTATTTTTTCCCTCAGGCTATACAGCTCTACTATGTGGCTTATTGATGATGGTGTCGTCTTGGGTAAAATATTTCACAGGTAAAATATCTCCCCCTATTTGACAGTAGGAAAAGGGAGAGAAGGAAAAATAGTAGGGAAGGAAAGAGGAAGCCAAATGGTTGAATTTTGCACAGAACATAATTTAATCATTGCTAATACTTGGTTTAAGAATCATAAAAGAAGACTGTATACCTGAAAGGGACTTGGGAGCACTAAGTGGTTTCAGATTGATTATATAATGGTGAGATAGAGATTAAAAAAATTTTAGACTGTAAGACACTTCCTGTAGCAGATTTTGATTCTGATCATGATGTACTGATCATGAACTTCAGATTAAAAACTGAAAGAATTGCAGAAAGGTAGGAAATTAAAGAGATAGGACCTGGATAAATTGAAAGAATCAGAGGTTGTTTCTGAGGGAGTGTGGGGCAATACTGGACTGAAACAGGGGAAAGAAATGCAATAGAAGAATAGCTTTGAGAGATGAAGTAGTGGAGGCAGAATAGGTCAAGAGACAAGGCCTAGTAGAAATTCTTGCTTAACATAGGAGGTATTGAATTTAATTGATGAAAGAAGAAAATATAAAAATGAAGCGGATGAAAGTGAATACGAACATTTAAAATATGAGATTGACAGAAGCTTCAAAATGGGTGAGCAGAAATGATTAGATGACAAACGCAAAGCTGTAGAAACGGGCATGTCTAGGGGAAAAATAAGGCCACCTACAAGCAAATGAAAGAAACCTTCGGAGAAAAGAGAAGCAGCTGTATGAATGTCAAGGACTCAGATGACAAGCCAGTTCTAAACAGAGAAGGGAAACACATTTACAGGGTGTCCCAGAAGTGTTGCGACAAACTTTGAGGGCTTGTAGTGGGGGTCTTGAGGGTCAAATTGAGGATAGGAACCCGTGTCTGGAAATGTCACCCAATGATGCTACAGAGATTCAAAGTCATAGGTGCTGACGTTTGCCACTAAGCCACACCTTCAGCAGCAACCATGACTTTGTTCACTGACGAACTGTACGTGGAACATCTTGCAATGTTGTTTATTTTTCAGTGTTCACGAGTGATTGCCGCAATTGCCAGTGGAGAAAATGGAGCTAGATACTTTTAGACAGGTCTTGTCGCCTATGAATGTGATGCTCTGTTGCCTCGATGGATGATGGTTTTAGATGTGGGTTTACATCTACAGTTTATTTTTCTCCTGTATACCATAATAAAAATGGAGGTTGTAGAGGGTTCCAGGAGAAAAATAAACTGTATACCATAATAAAACTGGAGGTTGTAGAGGGTTCCAGGAGAAAAATAAACTGTTGATGCAAACCTGTGTCTCAAACCAACATCCACCAAGGCAACAGATCATCACATTCATAGGAGACAAGGCCTCTATGCAGCAGCTAGTTCCATCTTCTCCACTGGTGATCGTGCCAATCGGTCACAATCACTTAATAACAAACAGAATTATAAGATGTTCCAACTATAGTCTGTCATTGTTCAAAGTCACATTTGCTGACAAAGGGATAGCTTTGTTTGAGGCACCAGTGCCTATAACTTCGACATTCTATAGCGTCATTGGATGACAATTCTGGACACAGATTCAGCCAGTTTGTTCCTCAAGACACTCTCTACAGCCCCTCAAAATTTGTCACAACATTTCTGTGACACCTTGTGTAGAGTGCTTGTATAAACGAAACAAACTTGAGGGCAACATTTAGAAAGAGAAGAGGAAGTAGGCGAAGATGAGAGGTAAGATATAATACTGTGACAGAGCACTGAAAGATGAAGTGGAAACAAGACCCTTGGGAGTAGACAGCATTGCCTCAGATTTATTGCGATCCGTGGGAGGGCCCGCCATAACCAAGCTTTTCCACCTGGTGTGCAGGATATATAAGACAGGGGAAGTATCCTCGGACTTCAGGAAGAATTTAATATTCCAATTACAAAGAAAGTATGTGCTGACAGGTGTGAATACTACTAAATTATCTTTTAATAAGTCATGATTACAAAATATTGACTCAAATTATTACATAGAAGAATGGAAAACCTGATAGAAGCTGAGCTCAGCAATCATGAGTTTGGGTTCCGTAGAAATATAGAAACACACAAGGCAATGTTTGACCCTGTGTCTCATCTTTGAATATAGGTTGGAGAAAGGCAAACCAACATTTGTAGCATTAGTGGATTTAGAGAAAGCCTTTGAAATGATTGATGGGACTACACTCTTCAAAAGTTTGAAGGTAGCAGCAATAAAATGCAGGGAATGAAAAATTATTTGCAACACATACATAAACCAGATTCCATTCGTAAGAGTTGAAGAAGGTTAGGAAATGAGAAAGTAGTAGATGATTTTTGGTATTTGGACAGAAAAATATCTGATGAAGTACAAAGTAGAGAGGGTATAAAATAAAGGGTGGCAATAGTAAGAAAAGCAGTTTTGAAGAATAGAAAATTTTTAAATCTCTTGTAAATGTAAGTCTTAGCATGTCTTTCCTGAGGTTATTTGTGCAGAGGGTAGCCTTATATCGATATGAAATGAAATGTGGATAAGAAGCAGTTCAAATGGGAAGAGAATACAAACTTTTGAAATGTGTTGCTGTAGAACAGTGGTGGTCAGCCTGGCTCCAACCACCCACTAGTGGGCATTCCAGCTTTCATGGTGATCAGTATGTGGCTGGGGTTTTAAAAGTATTTTCATTAGGTTTTCATAAGAATTTGACCTAAAGTATTTGATAACTAACATTATTATATACTTTAACTAGCTGTAATTCTTTTTATAACCTTTATGAAATAGTCACTTCCCTACTTTATAAATCGCAATTACTATGGAGCTAGTGGGCAGTTAGAAAATTTTGTTATTAACAGAGACATAAAAGTGAGCAGTAGGTAAGAAAGGTTGACTACTCCTGCTGTAGAAGAGTGCTGAAGATTAGATGGGTAGATTGAATAATTATTGAGGAGATACTGACCTGAATTGGGGAGAAAAGAAATTTATGGCGCAACTTGACTAAAAGAAAGGATTGTCTGATGTGACATGTCCTGAGGCATCTCAGAATGGTCAGCTTGGTAATGGAAGGAACTGTGAGATTTAAAAATTGTGAAACACATGAATACAGTTAGCAGTTTCAAAGGGATGTGGGTTGCAGTAGTTATTCGAGATGAAGAGGCTTACAAAGCATAGACTAGCTGGCAGAGCTGCATCATATCGGTCTTTGGACTGCAGACCACAACAACTACAACAACATGATCTTCGTACAAACAACAGTCAAATGCAATTTCTGATTGAGAATCAGGTAATCTTCACTCATATAGACACTGAGCGAGGTGGCGCAGTGGTTAGCACACTGGACTCGCATTCGGGAGGATGACGGTTCAATCCCGCGTCTGGCCATCCTGATTTAGGTTTTCCGTGATTTCCCTAAATCACTTCAGGCAAATGCCGGGATGGTTCCTTAGAAAGGGCACGGCCAATTTCCTTCCCCATCCTTCCCTAATCCAAGTTTGTGCTCCGTCTCTAATGACCTTGTTGTCGACGGGATGTTAAACACTAATCTCCTCCTCCACTCATATAGACAATGTAGATGCCATTACTCATAAATACTTTGTGTGGTTGCCCTAAAGTGCTAATCATTTGACAGAGAGAATATTTACAGTGAACTGTAGAAGCAAAAGATTGCTCAGCATAAATCACAACCAGAGAGTATGGCAAGGAGAAGCCTGCATATAGTCCTTGTTGCCAAATGGGTAAGGTCCTAGCATCCATGCAGAGAATCTCAAATCCTGCTTCAGGTCATATTGGGGTTTTGTTCTCGTAAGAAACATTTTCTTTTGGTTGGAGAAGTGAATGTGTGATATGCCCCTTCACATAACTGCACGATATTACGTGAAATATCTTCCTCCATTATGGCAATGTATATGGTATGATGATGTGGCTGGAAGGGCCTAGTGTAGTAGCAGTCTTTTTTTCTTTCTTTTTTATGTGCGTGTCAACAACAGCAGTAATGAATGTGGAATAAAGCAGAGTGTTGCAATCAAAATAACAGTTCATTAGCAGCGTCTGTATCATTCTGTGCTGAAAACACATTAGTTGCATAATGTAAAATATCCTTTCATTTACATGAAACACTGTGAAATTATGCTGCCATAATAGCATGTAGTAGATCTGCATGAACAAAGGCTGAAACATGGAGGTGTTTGACTTGTTTGTGGAGTCACCTCAGCTGAACTGTAACACCTTGTGTCGTTCATTTATAAAATAATTGTGGTGATACAGTGTAAACATACAGGCATGTGTGCCTGCATATGTGTGTGTGTGTATGTGTGTGTGTGTGTGTGTGTGTGTGTGTGTGTGTTTTCTGGTGGCTGGTAGCACACACGTGTGCATGTTTGTGTTTGTAGGTGTACTTGATAGCTTCTGGAATTTAGCAGAGTTTTTAATCTCATCTATCTGCTTTTCAACAACTCAACACTTTTACTGTGTGGTGAATTATTGCCAACACTCCTTAAAATACTTCAGTTCTCCATCTTTTCCCTAAATTGCTTATAGGCAAATACCAAGGTATCACCATTTAAAAAAAAAAAAAAAAACAGCTAATCTCCTTTTCCAATCTTCCCCCCTTTTCTATTGCAGACTGGATGAGCTGGGTTGGATGGCAGCAATGGTATTTCACTTGCAGTAGAACCACATCTAGTACAATATTCTGGTGCTCAAACTATAACAGAACAGACGTGTCAGTATGAGCTGCTTAAGCAAAGGGTCAGTTATGTGAGCTGGAGCTATGTGGGATTCTTCTCACTCCATGTGGCATGATGAAGTTATATTTGTCTCACCTCCATAGAGTTCAGTATCATTATGTGTAGCTTTCTCCATATTTGGAGGTATACCACCACATGGAGTTTGTGCAGTACTGATTCCATGGTGCCATGTGCAGCACTGATTCCATGGTGCCACATATTTATGGATACATGTGGGGTACATTTCAGTCCTGTTTTATTTGTGAGTGTGTCCCTATATTTGTGAGAGAAAACATAAGTATTAAAATGTAGATTTCCATGTCATCTTTTTTTAATGGAGATCAGCAAGTGACATTGAAGAAGTTTTATTTGTAGACCTTTTATTATCTTTGCAGTTTTCTCTCTTTTGGTATATAGACTTAAATACGTTGTGATTGGGGGAGGGGGGGGGGGGCAGCATGTGTGCTTGTGTGTAAAGCATAGGTTGGAAGCAAAAACTGGTGTTTGCAATTGGTGGATTAACACTCCTGAAGTGGAGATATTGTGGATAAATGGTTTAACCACAGCCTGCAGTTTGTTTCTAGAAGTAATACTTCACTCTGCAGTAGAGTGTGTGCTCTTTTAAAATCTTTGTGGCAGATTAAAATTGTGTGCTGGACAGTTGTAATCTTGCCTATCACAGGCAACTGTGCTACTGAGCTACCTTGTACAACCCATGTGGTTTGGAAAGTAGGAGAGAGCTATTGGCAAAATTGAAGCTGTGGGGACCGATCACCAACTATTCTCGGTCGGTACGAGCATTGCCCGTAAAAGGCAAGGTTTGGTTTTGTTTCCCAGTTTACCACACAGTTTTAATTTGTCAGGCAGTTTTGTGTGTTGGAGTATTGTACTGCACAGAGTGTTTTGCATTATTGCCTACAATGTAAACCTTCAAGTGAGAACACATCTACATTGGAGGTGGCAAAAAATTATAGTCCCAGTATGACCTCAAACTGAGACTTTGCCGGTGATAGAGCTGCACACTTGACAGTGCCAGCTGCACTGTTGAATGGGAAAGAATCTCAATGAATGATTGTGTCTGGCTTCACATTTTATCTGTCATTTTTAATGTATCTTAAAAAATTTATCATGAAGGTTTCTCTTTAATTCAGGTTGTAGATATGCAAGAATTGTACTAGTTTTTGTTATATTTCAGTTTTAGAAACAAGTCATCCAGCTACTTTATCTGTATTTTTAAAAAAGGGCAAGAAAAGATGTTTTCATTGTATTAAAAGTTTTTCACTGTCTTTTATTTCCACCCATTTTGCTTTGTTTTAGGACTGACTTTCAATGGTAAAACTCCAGAAGGTATAATAAAATGGGATGGATGTCAAAATGTTAGCTTGAGTGTGTATGAAAACGCAACTAAATTCGGTGATTTCATAGCCTCTTTCAACATTAACACAAATTTATGGGTTGGAACGTGAGTAAATTTTAAGTAGGTATTTTAGTTTTAATTGTTGGTCAGTATAACAGTTGTGTAATTAGTATCAGTAGATTACATTTTTGACACCTTTTATTTAATGAGGTCATGTAGTGTGTTTCACTGAGCTGAAATATAAATTACTTGTTATTTGTACTTCTTACACATACTAGAAAATAGTCAGCATTTTTTTATTTCATATTCTTTTGCTTTTCTAAAACATTTTTCCTTTTTGCTTTTTGTGCTCAGGTACATATTTAGGCGCCTGAAGTTCCTTGGCAGCCGTGCAATTTCTTACGCCATAACGCTTACATTCCTAGCTGTTTGGCATGGTTTGCACTCAGGATATTATGCCTGCTTCTTTATGGAATTTGTCATCATGCAGTTTGAAAGAGAAGTAAGACACTTTGCAAGCACTTGCGCTCTCACTCACTTACTTACTTAAACACACACACACACACACACACACACACACACACACACACACATACGTATGTGTACATGTACTGTATGTTTATATGGTGTTGTTTTAAAACTGTGTTCTCATTTTATCTGTAGGATCAAGTCATGACTAAGAGAATTACTTTGATTTATTTGTAATATGGTTTCAGAAGTCAATAAGTTTAGACTTTGATGAACCTCTTGTTCTTCATAAAATTAATAGGAATTCTGTAACTTATGTTCCATAATCTCCCCTTTAAATTTATAAATCTGATACTACAGCATGTTTATCTGATTTCATATACTCTGTTGTGTGCACAAATAACTCACCTATAATTTAACAATAAAAATAATCAGTGTTTGAAAATAAAATATAATTTGATAGATGAAAAATCTACTTGCAAAGCAGCAGCAGGAGAAAACATACATAAAAGATTTGGAAATAAACAGGCTTTCAGAGCCAGTGGCTCCTCCTCCTGATGGAAGGGTTGAGGGAAAGGAAGAGGTATGAAGGAAAAGGACTGGTGAGGCTTAGGAAATAGACTCCTCTAACTCAGCGTTTTTTCTTTTTCCCCAACTTTCTGTAACTCCTCCCATTTCATAAACCTCACCAATCCTTTTCCTTCATCCCTCTTCCTTTCCTTTCAGCCCCTCTGCCAGGAGAAGGACCCACTAGCTCTGTAAGTTTGCAAATTTCCATAAACTTTGTAGGTGTGTGTCCCCCTGTGGCCAGTTGGTGAGTAGATTTTTTACCTTTCCAGTTACATTATGTTTTCATTGATATACATCTATAATTTAATGATTTTATATTCTTGCTGTCTTGGAAGATGTCAGTGGTTAAGATGTAATATGGAAATGGTAATTCTTGTATGAGCTTCCTATTAAGCACTTCAAGCTATGTGGTAATCATTACTGAAAAGAATCTAAGAAAATAAATAAAAATTGACTTACTGCTTGATACTGACAAGTCATAACCAAAATCTTTAATGTATTACTATTACTCTGTTTGACTAAAACATTTGCATGTGACTTTCCTCTTGATTGTGCACAAATATAGTAATAGTTTTCAGTGCACTTTTAAATAGCTTCCGTAAATGAGCGACTCAGCATTAGCGTGCCTTTTTAAAAGTTATTGTGTCTTATAATATACATCACAAATCTTGCTTTTTCACATTTCTATTTAAAAGAACATGCATTTTATTAGCAGCTGAAATGTTAATTACTAAATAATGTACAGTGTTTTGAATCCTACGGAATTCTTCAGTTGTTAGTCATGTGTGTGACGGAAGAGGGCAGCTGTGCTGCAATCAATCACAAACCAGTATAGGAAAGAGTGTCAAGAGAGAGAAAAAATGTTCCAAACATTTTGTGACTCAACACAATCAGAAATTAAGGCCAAAGTTCTTCATGCGCTTGAAAATAAGTCTTATTATAAACAAAGAGAAATGCAAAATTATAGCAGGTAGGGCTGTACACAGGTTGTAACTAAAGCCATCATAAAGAGTGAATAGACTGTCACTTGCTGCACTGTCTGCTTCATTGTGCATATTGGGCAGGAATGCATTCCAAGGAAAATACACCCACTTGAAGGTGGATATAAAAGATCCTTGACATTGTAGGTTCAGTGATTTAGAGCACACATGAGACCATACCAGGCAAGTGGGAATCTTCTACCTGTAGTAATGTTTTAGCTCCACACTCAATAGGTGGTCATGAATAATCACATTGGGGCTAAACTGGTGCCACTATTTTGTGTGGATTCTCTGTTGCCCACTGGTGGGTGTCGTGAAAGATGACAATACCATTCCTTGTAAAAATAGCTTCATCTGTGAATACTGTGGATAACAGAAATCCCTACACCATGATGGCCTATGAACTGGCAACAAAACTATCTTCACAGAGGCAAGTCCATTGATGAAAAGGCTTGCACAAGTTGTAAGTGATAGTGGCAGTTGTCCTGAAGAATGTCCCACATGATCATCTGCCTTACCTCTTGCTGGCAGGCCACCTGCCTGGTGCTAATAGCGAAGGCATATTCTGCGGTGTTCAACACCTTCCAATGAGTGTACCTTCTGTGGAACACATTTCTGGTCTCATGTCTATATGAGCTTTTTTACTCCTTATCATCTCAGGGATCATTTCCAGAAGTTTGTCCCCAATAAACAAAATCGTCCTGTATAGCTGCAACTGATTATGGTGATGGGTCAGGTGATTATAGTTAGCTGTGATTTCATACATATGAGATCCTTGAGAAACCATGACCCTATGCCTGCTCTGGTTTCTCGTCAAATATGAGTCTAAACAATAATACATGCATTGTGTTGTTGTCTGGGCTAGCTGGATCAGGTGCAGCAACTTGAAACAAGAACAATGCTTTTACCTATGCAGCAGCTCTGCAGGTCTGTGACATTTACTGGAGATTGACTGATACAATACAAGGAAGCTTGTCAGAGTTCCACAGCTGTTTTCAGTAACAGCATATTGCTTATTTGGACTCTGAATGTTTTGGTCAGGTACTGAAGGCTATATCATATGTACAGAATTTTTCAGTCTGAAAAGGTGAAGTGCAGCTCATAATCAGAAACTGTTGTGTGGGAGATTCCCCAGTGGTAAAAATGTTGATTAGGAACCATCTTGTAGGATGTGTGGTGGTACAGCCACATTGTCACACATACAGAAAATTGAGAAGTGTGTCAACCATCAACAGCCACTCTGTTTTTGCAAATGGATGTGTGAAGTCTATAGGCACCTGCTTCTGAGGCTGTTCGAGTTTGGTCAGAGGGAAAAAATACTTCCCCGAGGCAGCGTGATTCAGAGCACATGAATTGAAGGCCTACACTGTTATTTCATTTTTACCGTCAACTTCTGGCCAATAAACTTGATGATGAGCAAGTGCACTTTTCCGCTGCAGCAATGAAGGGGACCAAGCGATTGGAAAAAACCACAAGTCATTCTGTGGTGTGTGTACTGTAAGACCTTCGGTACACACACCATCAGATTATTTGACTTGTCGCTCTAACGAAGTAGGCGAGTGTCAGCAATATGTCTCGTGGTCTTATGGTGGCGTGTTTATCTTCTGCCGTTAGGTCAGACGATAGAAATGCCACTTGCACGCTTAGAGTAGCAGATTGACGGTGACCAACTTTAAACAGAACTTGATTAATTTTCACACATATTTATTAAAATATTAACAAGCATAAAATGACTTAACTTGATTCTGGATGCTATTTACAATTGACAATCTGAAGTTCCTTTGGTCTTTGTACGTTAATCTTATTCTCACATATCTCTGATACTTGACAAAGTGTCTATACATTTATCTTCATGGCTATATACAGGAATATGATAATCTTATTAGGCGCAGACTGAAATTTGACTTTAGACTGGTACAGACTTATGCAGACTGACTAATCGGAGGTCTGTACACTCGTTATAATACCTTGCGCGTTCAGGTATCACTGCGCGAGTGTGATCCATGAGGAGAAAAGGTTCTACGTTAGCAGCAATCTCATTAGCTGCGTTACATATTAATATGCGGATTGGCAGAAGCAGAATTTGGTCCGTCACTATGTCAGCGCCATCTTGTAGTGCGGAGATAGATGAGCGCTGCGCCTGCGCTGTTGTGCTTAGCGGGGCACATTCTAGTGGGAAAATTGTGTATGCGCTGACTACGCGGAACTATGTACACAACACATTCCTGTTTTCAAGAGCAGTCATTGAAATGATGCACATAATTATAGGCCTGTATCAGTGACGTCAGTCTGTTGTAGAATTGTTTAACATGTTCTGTGATCACACATCATAACATTTCTGGAGAACGAAAATCTCCTTTATGAAACCCAACACTGATTTCATATACAGAGATCTTGCAAATCACAGCTCGCTCTGTTTGTCTGTGAAATTCAGAATGCCGTAGATAAAGATGCCTAGGTCGATGTGGTGTTCCTTGGATCTGTTCAGTACAGTTTTGCACTGTCATTTAGTGAATGAAGTATGAGCTTAACAGCTTATAGTACCAGATTTGTGACTGGATTCAGGACTTTCTAGGAGATAAAACGTGTTATGTTATTCTGAATGGGACAAAATCAACAGATTTAAAGGTAATATAGAGAAGATCCAATGAAGTGTGGCACACTTCATCATAGGATCATTTAGATAGCACGAAACCATTACAGATTTCAACAAATTCTAGTGGCAGCCACTACGAGAGATTTGTTAAAGGTCTGAGAGTGTACATTTGAGGAAACGTCTGGCAGCACATTAATTCATCCCACATGTGTCTTGCAAAATAACCATGACAAGAAAATCAGAGAAATTAGAACTCATATGGAAGTTTACAATAATCGTTCTTCTTGTGCATTATTTACAAATGGAACAGGGAAGGGTGAAAATGATAGATGATGTACGCTGATCAGCCAGAACGTGATGACCACCAACCTACCATCGATATAAATCCATCCATTGATAGCAGCATCACCTGGCAAGAAATGACTGCTAGTCAGACACACACACACACACACACACACACACACACACACACACACACACCAGTGACCAAGCAGTTTGCCTCCCCCCCCCCCCGACCTAAAAAACAAACAAACCAACCAACCAACCAACCCACCCACACGCACACCCTAAGCACGCCCCCCGCCCCCCCACACACACACACACACGTAGAGGGCAAGTAGTATCAGTAAGCGTACCTTCCATGTGTAGAATGAGGAAGGCGTGCAATGTATGTGAGTTTGGCTGAGGGGAGATTGTGATGGCCCGGAAGCTCAGCACAAGCACATCAGAAACTGCATGATTTGTCATGTGTTCAAATAGTGCTTTGATGAGTGTCTTCAACATTTGGTGAAACCATGTCCAGACATTGTGGGGTTGGGCGGCCACCACTCATTAAAGATGTCGGACATAGGCTGGGCAGACCGGTAAAATAGGATAGGCAGCGAACTGTGGTCTAACTAACATCATACTTTAATGCTGGGCAGAGTGCAAGTGTGTCTCAACTCACAGTGCACTGAAGACTTCTAACAATGGGCCTCCGCAGCTGACAATCAGTGCATGTGCCAATGTTAACACCATGACATTGGCAACTATGGCTGAAATAGGCACACGTCCATTGGGACTGGACATTGGCCGAGTGGCAGAGCATTGCATGATCTGATGAATCTCAATACCTTCATCATCATGCCGATGGGATGGCACGAATCTGTCATCCTGCAGGAGAACAGCTCTTTGACGCATGTACTGTGGAACGTAGACAAGCTGCCAGCAGCTACATTATTCTCTGGGGGAACATTCACGTGGACATCCATGGATCCAGTGGAGTTCGTGCAAGGGACCATGATGGCCAAGAAGTGTTGTACACTGGTTGCAGACCACGTACAACCCTTCGCGATGATCATGTTTCCCAATGGCAATGGCATTTTCTGGCAAGATAATGCACCATGTCACAAGTGTGTGATGGAGTGGTTTGAGGAACACATTGGCGAATTCCATTTGATCTGCTGGCCCCCCAATTCACCAGATCTGAACCCAGTTGAATGTGACATTAGAGCTCATCACCCCCGTCCCAGGAATTTATGAGAATTAGGTGACTTGTGTGCACAGTGCCAACTCCCTCCAGCGAACTACCAAGGCCTCATTGCCTCCGTGCCACATTGCATCGTCATTGTTATCTGTGCCAAAGGTGGACATGCGAGCTATTATGTAGGTGGTCATAATGTTCTGACTGACCAGTGTAGATGTAATTGTAGATACCTCAATGTGACCTCTGCAATCACTGAAGGATCTGTGCCCGAAGTGGTTGTAGGATGACAATCTTGTGTTCCTCATACTTCATAGGCAATAACAGGATGCCTGCATTGAGCCTTCAGTACAGTGAAAAGTATGTTTCAAAACTTGGCTTTGATCTCTTTGGTAGCTGCTCCAGGCACCCATACTTAACAGGCAGTAGTACATTGCAGTGTAGCGGGTCTCACTCTGTAGACTAGGCTACTTTTTGAGCAGTAATAGAGAATTCTCCTATAGTACACCATATGCTGATGTCTGTTAAAGACAGACTACCAGCTGCTTGCCAGACTCACTATTGGGGCCATAGGATATACAGTCCAGTCAATATCTCCATGTTGAGAGGTGGTCTTGGAATGGATGTTCTACTGGAGGTTGCTCAAGAATAAAGTCTATCTATTGAACCATTGTGCTATCTTTACCAAAAGCATAGGCTGTAGCCTGAAGAGAGAATGAGCAGCTTGTGATCCATAATTATTTGAAATTTCATTCTATAGAGATACAGTATATGTGAAATTTCTTAACCCTCTTATCATCCTGATGCCTTCTTCTCTAAAATTAATTTGAGTCAGTAGTAACGTATTTTAATCGAAAGTAGTTGACTAGCATGTGCCATCAGCATTTTTATATGATAGTCAGCACTGAAGTCGTGCTGTGAGTTACCAGAAGGAATTGTGACCCATTGATCAGGTGCAAGTGTGGCCTGCCAGGAAGAAGATTTGAGACTTTTATTTGTAATAAATTTATTGTAATAATTGATCTTGACTGAGGAGAATTTGAATTTCTTTTAAGTTCTTGGTTGCTGATAAGTTGTCTATTGCTGTAACATGCTAGGGTATGGGCGTAAGCCTCTCCTTGCTTTATATGTGCCCTATGTGTTTAACACTCAGCTTAAAGAAACTGCATTTATCCAGCTTGCAGTATAAGCCACTGTTTTACAGTAATGTTGTCAAGGTAGTCAGCACAGTAAATGGTATCCCTTATTAATTGCTCCAGATAATTTTAAAATATGTTGAGAGGAGTTATTGCAGTCCAAAATGCAAATGATTACACCTATACATTTGAGATGGTTTATTTTGTATTTGCTTTACCTTCACATCAGGGGGAAGTTGTAAATATGGATCAGTCCAATTGATTTGTTTGGAAATTCTTTCATGCAAGGTGTCAGTTGCAGATCAGTGTTGGACTGGTTGTCTATAGCAGCTTTGAAATCACCACAAATTCTTGTTGCACTGTTTAGTCTTTTATTACCACCAGCACAACCCACTGGCTGCAATAAATATGTGGCATATTTGTATATATCATTCCACATTTCTTTTTTCAGGAAATGCCTGAGGTATTCTAAGTTTTGCTTTCTAAAAATTTCCACCTTTTATTGTTATTTGTGATTCAGTATTGCCAGTGGTCTCTATTGGAAATTCAGTAAATTGTTCATAATGATCAGTGAAACCAGTATTCATTTTTCCAGTTTTGTGTAAATATTTATCTTTATTAGTACCTGATCTATAGTACTGCTGGATAATTTGATGACCCTGGTAGCAGCTTTAATGGTTGTGTGTATGTTTTTAATAAGGCCTCAGTGTTTACTTTGTCTTTTGATTTCCTGTAGAATCAATTGCCTGGCAGAGCTCTGCTCAAGTCTATTGATTTGATATCAGATCACACACACACACACACACACACACACACACACACACAGAGAGAGAGAGAGAGAGAGAGAGGGAGAGAGAGAGAGAGAGAGAGAGAGGGGGGGGGGGGGGGGGGGGGGGGAGAGAAACAGAATCTTTAGCTGTACAGAATCATCCTTAGTGTTAGACACATCATTACTCAAAATGTGTTAAATTTTTTCCTTTCTTGACCGACTTTGATTTTTTTCCTATCTTACTATCTTAGAATGAAGGTTATAACTATTGAAAAGTGCCTTACGTAAGTGTACTCCTTTCACCTTTGATAATTCCAGAAGTCATCTTTACAACCTTCCTGCCTATTTCTTCAGTATTAGCAGCTCTAATTTCAGTCATTCATTAGAAATGATCAGCATGATCAACATACACTTATAAATTCTCCCATGTTTCCAACAGTTTAGTTGTGATGCAACTATTGTACTACAGGAATAGGTTATTGATCATGTTGTTAATAACAGCTATGAGTAGAAAACTTGCAGAAGACCTTCAGAGGTTTTAACCTTGCTCTCTTTTTGATGGTAATGTAAATTGTCAACACCAGATAAAGAAAATTTGTCACAGGTATCTTCCCGCAGCATTCTCTTTGTGCCCGCTGAGCTTTGTGGTATTTTGTAGAATTTATGTGAATATGTATGGAACCAGGGAAATACAGTTATCTATATGCCTGCATATGAGCCGTTATTTCTCTTATCTTATGTTTGTGGCCCGTAGATGAAATGTACATTGGCGGCAGTAGAATTGTTGTGCACTCAGTTGCGTATCCGTAATCTCTAAATTTTCTCATTAGTCTTTTGCAAAAAGAACTTTGTCTTTCTCCAGTGACTCCCATTTAAGTTGTTCATGTATCTTTGTATTACTCATGTGTTGATTGTACCTAATGATAACAAATTTAGCAGCATGCCTCTGAATTGCTTCGATGTCATCCCTTAATCCAACCTGGTGAGGATCCTGAACATTCCAGCCGTTCTCAAGAATGGGTCGCACTAGTGTTCTATATCTGGTCTCATTTATAGATGAGGTGCACTTTCCTAAAATTCTCCCAATAAACCGAAGTCAACCATTCGCCTTCCCTATTACCATCCTTATGTGCTTGTTCAATTTCATAATGCTTTGCAATGTTACACCCAGATGTTTAGTCGATGTGACTGTGTCAAGCAGCACACCACTAATACGGTATTCAAACACTACACAGTTGTTTTTCCTACTCATCTACATTAACATACATTTTTCTACATTTAGAGCAAATTATCATTCATCACAATAAATAGAAATTATGTCTTAAGTCATTCTGTTTCCTCCTATAGTCACCCAATTGTGACTCTTTCCTGTACACTACAGTGTCATCAGCAAACATTCGCAGATTGTTGCTCACCCTGTCCATCAGATCATTTATGTATGCGGAGAAGATGTCTCTGATGAGCACTCACCCTCAAGGACAACGTACTGGGTTGTATTACTTAAGAAGTCTGTGAGCCACTCACGTATCTGGGAAACTAATCCATATTCTTTGATCTTTGTAAAAATTCTGCAGTGAGATACTGTGTCAAATGCTTTCAAGAAATCTAGAAATATGCAACCTGCCTATTGCCATTCATCCTTGGTTTAACATTATGTTACGAGTGAAAAGGGCAAGCTGATTTAGCACAAGTGATACTTTCCAAATCTGTGCTGATTTATGGATGAAAGATTTACTGTTTCCAGGAAATTTATTATATCTGTACTTAGAGTATATTCAAGAATTCTGCAGCAAATGTGAATGTTAAGCTTATTGGTCTGTAATTTTGAGGGTCCATCCTTTTGTCCTCATATACAGGAGTCACGTGCGCTTTATTCCAATCCCTTGCAACTTTGCAATAGGCAAGAGACTCACAATAAATGCGACCTAAGTAAATGGCCAGTGATGTGTAGTGCTGTCTCTAAAACCAAATTGGGAATCCTTTCAGACTTGATAACTTATTTGTTTTCAACTCTTTGAGTTGCTTCTCGATGCCAGGAATCCCCATTACTGTGTCCTCCATACAGGAGTCTGTGTGACAGTCAAATGAGTGTATGTCTGTATGATCCTCCTGCATGAATTGATTTCTTAAATGTGAAATTTAAAACTTCAGCTTTTCTTTTGCTGTCTTCTGTTGCCATACAAGACTGGTTGACAAGTGACTGGATGGTATCCCTCGCACTGCTTAGTGACTTTACATAGGGCCTGAATTTTCTCTTGTTCTCAGTAATACCCTTCACAAAAGTATGATGGTGGAAGTTATTGTACACTTTGAGCTTTGATTTTCATGTAGGTGCACAAATTGCTATTAACTTTTGTCTTGTCAGCATGTCTGCATTCTTTTTTGAATCAAGAATGCAACAGTGTGCATCCTCAACATTTTCTGACTTTGGTTATTAAACCATGATGGGTCTGTTTTGTACTTAATCCATTTACTCGGCACTTGCTTCTCAGGACTGTGATTTACAATCATTTTAAACTTTGCCCATAATTCCTCTGCATCGACCATGTTAGGACTAAATGATGTCTGTGCATTTTCTATATAGAATGCGATTCCCAGCATACATACTCTCCCAGCATTCTTGCTGGATATAAAACTTTAGTAATCATCTTTGCTGTGGTATCATATCACTAAGTCCTGTCTCTTTACTGACACTGTCAATAAAATAGGGCTGTTTGTAGTTACAAAGTTTAAAATATTTTCATTGCTTGTCGGTTGCCAAACTAGTTGCTTAAGTCAGTTTTCAGAAAACATGCCGAGAACTGCTTCACAAGACTGCCTATCTATATCAGTGGCAATGAATCCATAGACATCAGGGTCTATACATGGTATGTTAAAGTTGCCTTCAACTAATAATGCATAATCAAGTGTTTCTGCACTATTCAGCATACATATCCCTTGAATGATTCTACAATTGTTACGGTGTAATTGGGTGGCAGTAGAAACATCCAGAGATTAACTTGAGTTCACCTAGACCGGTTACTCATGTCCAGATAACTTCACAGTCAGACTAAGTTTCAACAATGACAGACAAAATTTTTTTCAACTACAATGAACTCTCCCCCTCCTGTGACATCGAATCTATGTTTGCAGTATATTTTCCATGCCTCGTTAAATATTTCAGATCTTTCTACTTTGGGTTTCATCCGTATCTCAGTTCCAAGAATAATTTGAGCGTGACAACTTTCCTGAAGGGCAGTACATCCAGAACGTTGTTACAAATGCTTCAGCAGTTTACTGTTAAAATTTTGACAGTGAAAGTGTTTTTACTTCGTACACGGTCTGATTTTGCTGTCTGTGGATTGTCTGGTGGAGTCCATCAAATAATCTTAAACTATCACCTAGCCTAAAAAAAGGGAAAAAAATCATGTGCATGCCACAGCTGCTTTGCTAATTGAGTAGCTGCTTCCTGTGGGTAGTTTACCCTTAACCTATCAAGAGGAGTCCTACAATTTTCCACCCTACAGTGTGCGCCCAGAAATCTGCATCCTTTCTTGACAGTCTTTTTCTGAAAAGCTACATTTGTTCAGTATTTTCCATTACTGGTGTCCAAAGGAAAGATGGATATGATAATGAAAATATTAGAAATGCAGTTTTTGATCATTTATTGCAATTTAACAAGTAGATATGGGATAGCTTCTGATTCCAGTTTTGCTTTGTATTTTGTAGTTTGCTGTCAGATTATTTTCCTACCCATTTCAGAAGTTTGTAACTCCTAGATTGGAATGTTTTTTTTCTTGCTGAAATAATTCCTTTTGAAGTTATTGCTTAAGATGCAATATGAATAATTATTGATTCGCTTGTAAAATACGTCTCATATTTATGAACACCAAATGGTGGTGACCTGGCATGTGTTCATTCTCCTGGTGCTGTGATGGATGTTGGTGAATTTTGTAACTTATTAGCAAGTTTTTTTTTTTATTTATTTATTTATTTATTTATCTGTAATTAATTTTTTCACTAGTCTTTATTTAAACTATTTGTCCCTCATATGGAATAACAAATGTGGTTCTGCCTTGAGTAGACACAGTTTTCTTCTTCTTCTAGTACCTACACATATTTTGAAGGGTTTCTCCATCTTCAGTGGGTTTTATTTATTCTCTGTTGAACAACATACAAAGAATATATGCATTATGATATTTACCAGCTTTTGAGATTGTATCATTTACAACAAGAGAAGTACTGACACAAAATGTTAACAGGAAAAATAAATATAGACCTCCGTGTTATGAATTAATTCTCACAAGCCTGGTATTGATTCTTACAAGTCTGTCTGGTATTTGCAGCACAACTGTAATTATTGCCTCTCAGTGTAGTTAACTTTTTGTAGTTCTCGTGTTTTCATGCTTTTACAGGATGTTTGAGTGGTGCTTCCTCACACACACTGTTTGTGTGATATTCACTTCTTCTGCGATCTTGTTCTCAGTATTCTGGGAGGGAATTTTGAATTCTGCAGTGACATGCACGCGCACACCTGTGTGTGTGTGTGTGTGTGTGTGTGTGTGTGTTTCGGTCTTCTGAGAGTTGTGTATTCATTCATTGCTGCTTTTCCTTCGTCTATGGATTTTTGTATATCATAATTTTCTTCTATTATAAGTTTCTGTGGAGAGCTATTGCTGTAGTTAAGAATTTTTAAGTCTGTGTTTATGTCTGTTGGTCTGTGCTTCTTGTCCAAGAGATGACCTGCAAATGTCGAATGACTGCTGTTGCTTTTAACTGCCCTTTTGTGATCAGTGTATCTGATTTTGAAATTTCTACTTGTTTGTCCCATATAAACTGAATTGCAATCATGACACATGAATTGGTAGATCCCAGGTGGGGTTCTTTTGTTTTAATCATTTTACTTTCTGTTTTATGAGTATGTGTGAGATGTTTTTTAGAGGTGTCTGTGTATCTTTGTGATATCTCTGTGTTGTGCCTCTAGTTAGTTTTATTATGTTGTTCTCTCCTATAAATTTTGGGCTTAAATTTTTGTGCTCCTATTTTCTTACTGCCTTGGTGGTGCCCTTGACTGGTTTTGTGACAAGAGCTCTGTTGTGTTTAAGTTTATGTGTTATTTTAACTGGATGTTCTTTGTTCCTCTGGTTTTCAGTACATTATTTTTGGTTTTCTGTATTATGTACCTGATTTCCTGTGCTATTAGCTCTCTTGTTAGTCCTGCACTGAAATTAGTGTTGTTGTTCCTCTTTTGTTCCATTTTGTACCCCCTTTGTGTTGCTAGATTTTCCACTGTCTTGTGTGTAACATGCATGTTGACATTGTATTTAGGTCCTCTTTCTAGCAGATTTAGTTCTTGTGTTGTGACTTGCATGTCAGTGAGGTTGATGAGTCATGATACGGAATGTCTCTCTCTCTCTCTCTCTCTCTCTCTCTCTCTCTCTCTCTCTCTCGCATAAAGTAATACCTAAATATGTACATGTCACTGTAAACAGTATGTCACCTGCAACACAACATGCTAAGCTTAGAGCAGAAGTGGGCTGGCTAAAACATGACATTAAATATTTATTTTTCATGATCGACATGCTCATCCTTGAACTATCGTCTTGAACTAGCGAATGATATAAATATCTCAGAAATATTTATAGACATCATTAATAGAATCCAACGCCACACAGAAACTCTAATGGAAATAAAGCAGGGAAAATAACAACAAAAACTACTCCCACTTATAGAAAATAACACACCAGCTAATGTTAGAAATGGTAGGCAAACAAACCACACATTCCAGATATGACTGGTCAACCACACTGACGTACAAGTCAGAAAACAAGAACTAAAGCTGCTAGAAAGAGTACCTAAATACACTGTCAACACACAAGTTGCATGCAAGCAGTGGAGAATCTGATAACAGGAAATGAGTACATAATGAAACTACAAGAGAGGAACCACAGCTCTAATTTCAATGCAGGACTAACAACAGAGCTAACAGCAGAGGAAATCAGATGTCTAATAGAGGAAAACAAAAATAACATGTTGACAGGAATAAAAAGTGAGAAAGAAAAAACATCCAGTTAAATAATAAATAGACTTAGATGTAACAGAGCTTTCATCACAAAATTGGGCAATAGCAACATCATTCTTCCTGCACACCGTTCGTGGAAGGAACAGGAAAGGGGGTAAATAAATGTTGTGCAGGAAATACCCTCTATTACACACTGTAAGGTGACTTGTGAGGTACAGATGTCAACACATTTATTAACTCTTTCTCTGCAAAATCTTTAAAATGTAATGCAGTGTTTTACTTAATTTTATGCAGCACAGAAACTATGGTGTATAATAAAAAGAAATTCAGTCCTTTATCAAGCAAAGAAATCAGACTGTAAGATGTGCAAAATCAAATTTTTCATCTAATAGGTTTTTAAAATCAGATTATAAGTATTTCATAGTAGCCAGTAAGTTCGTATGGACAGAACTGAGCATGTCACGGGTGACAAACCATCGAATATAAAAACCAATAATTCGAGAACAAAATGAGATATCATTCTGCTCTCTGTTTTAAATGAAATTTCGATATATCTACATTTCATTCCCTGCAATGTATGAGCTAAGATCAACCATACACAGATTCTATGCAATACATTTTCACATCTGCAAAACCTTTAAAACTTCACACAATGTTTACTTAATTTAATTCAGCACAGTAGCTATGATGGATAACAAAAAGAAATCGGTTCTTTGTCAAGGGAAGATATAAGGCTGTAAGATGTGCAAAAATCAAATTTCTTCACTTAACAATTTTAGAAAAATCAGGTCTTAAGTATTTCATATCAGCCGGAACGTCATCTCTCAGCTCAGGCACCAGTATTCTGTGAGCTGTACAGCCATAACAAAAGATGCCTCAGTGCAGAATGCAGAGAGCACATCTGTAGCACCAAAATGGGTGATCAGTAAATACAACACTTATTAAAATTACATGTCCCACAACTTTTTCTACACAGCCTGTAAAAATACCATTTTTGAGAGAAGTTCCCCCTGCAGTCTATGTAGCCTTGTTGCAAGAAAGCATGTTTAGATTTTGTAAACAGTATTTCAGAAGCTGTCATTATAGCTATACATCTCAAGCACTACACTGAATTTTTTTGTAGCTTCGAATAGGTAGCACTGATGAGGGGATTGGGATTTCCTACATCTAATATATCATATTTAAGATGTAGAAAGTGCTCCTATCAGATAATAACTGAACTGTGATGGTACGTTCATTTTTGCTGTAGTTTGCAAATTATTGTTTTCTTGTGCTATTTTATAATGTTCACTCCATAAATCAACTTTGGTATCATTGTTTTCCTATAATGTAACAGTGTGTTGCCCATCCTCACCAACATACACTGAAGCACCAAAGAAATTGGCACAGGCACACATATTCAAATACAGAGATATGTAAACAGGCAGAATATGGCACTGCAGTCGGCAGTGCCTACACAAGGCAACAAGTGTCTGGTGCAGTTGTTACATCGGTTACTGCTGCTGCAATTGCAGGTTATCGAGATTTAAGTGAGTTTGAACATGGTGTTATAGTCGGCACACAAGCAATGGGGCACAGCATCTCTGAGGTAGCGATGAAGTGAGGATTTTCCCTTACGACCATTTCACGAGAGTACCATGAATATCAGAAATCCGGTAAAATCAAATCTCTGACATCACTACGGCTAGATAAAAATCCTGCAAGAATGGGACCAACGGCAACTGAAGTGAATTGTTCAGCGTGACAGAAGAGCAATCCTTCCACAAATAGCTGCAGATTTCAATGCTCGGCTATCAACAAGTGTCAGTGTGTGAACCAGTCAACAAAACATTATTGAAATGGGCTTTCGGAGCCGAAGGCATACTCGTGTACCCTTGATGACTGCATGACACAAAGCTTAACGCCTCGCCTGGGCCTGTCAACACCGACATTGGACTGTTGCTGACTGGAAACATGTTGCCTGGTCGGACAAGTCTCGTTTCAAATTGTATCAAGCTGATAGATGTGCACAGGTATGGAGACAACCTCTTGAATCCATGGACTGAGCAAGTCAGCAGGGGACTATTCAAGCTGGTGGAGGCTCTGTAATGATGTGGGGCGTGTGCAGTTGGAATGATATGGAACCCCTGATACATTTAGATACGACTCTGACAGGTGACACATACGTAAGCATCCTGTCTGATCACCTGCATCCATTCATGTCCATTGTGCATTCTGATGAACTTGGGCAATTCCAACAGGACAGTGTGACATCCCACACATTCAGAATTGCTACAGAGTGGCTCCATGAACACACCTCTGAGTTTAAACACTTCCACTGGCCGCCAAACTCCCCAGACATGAACATTATTGAGCATATCTGGGATGCCTTGCCACATGCTGTTCAGAAGATATCTCAACCCTCTCATACTATTAAGGATTTAGGCACAGCCCTGCAGGATTCATGGTGTCAATTCCCTCCAGCACTACTTCAGACATTAGTTGAGTCCATTCCAAGTTGTGTTGTGGCACTTCTGGGTGCTTGCAGGGACCCTACATGATATTAGGCAGGTGTACCAGTTCCTTTGGCTCTTCAGTGTATGTTTCAGCAACTGTCGGCAATTCCTTGATTGTTTTGATTTCCTTCAAACATGCTAAAGCATATTGAAGGTGTATGTTCTTCAATTTAGGATTGAACAACAGGTCCCTTCCCTACACCTCACTCTTGCAAACAGATGTTACACCCAGGACGCAGACACAAATTTGAATAATGCGAAGAGGGGGGGCCATTGGCATGAGGAAAGTTTGAACACAGTTTGCCAACTTGCCATCATGTGGAAACAGAGAGATAAGGTCAGAAGGATTTATCTCCATATGTCATGTTTCATACTCTTTCAATCACATATATCATATGATCTACTCATATAGGTAGATTCTCCTCATATCAGTAAGATTTTAAAAGAAAAAAAAAAAAAAACTGTCCTTGTAATATGCAAGACTGATCCTCAAGAGCACTGTTGCTAGCTTTGTATCAGGCTTAGCATACTAACAGTGGTGAATCTGTACATCTGTGAGTCTTCACTCTTTGTCAAGAACAACATTAAAGAATTTGTTATCAGGGAAAAAATTCACAAACATAACACTAGAAATAAGTCATGCATTGACATCCCAAGGCACAGCCTAGCAATAACAGGAAACTCCTGTAAAGTGAACAGTCTCAAAATTTTTAACAGATTTTCTATCACTGCTCAATCCTTACCATATAAAAAATTAAAATTAAAATTTTGAGACTGGCTAACAAAAAATCTGTGTTACAGTATAAAAGAGTTCTATGATATGGACAAAAGATACTTCATTTGTACATGTAATATGAACATTAATTTTAATACTTTGATTGCAACTGTAACTAGGTATTGCAGAGGAATCCCATTCTGCTGTATGTGGTCAGTGGCAAATAAAAAATCTGAATTTGTGCTTTTCTTCTTAGTTTGCTGTGAATGTGTCACTTATTGATTGACTGTTTATGTAGCATTGTAAGGCATATTTTTCTGTGGTTGTGTGCTCAAAATTAAAACAGTCCTATTTATTTTCAGGTGACAAGTTTGCTTCGGCGACATGAAAAAGTAAAAACGGTACTTCTGTCACCGACAGTGTATCCCTTTGTGTGGGTTATACTTAAATTATATACATCCGTTTTTATGGGTTACTCCTTAGTGCCATTCGCCCTACTTTCATTTGGTCGGTGGTTTGATGTGTACACATCTCTATATTTTTGTGGTCATATTGGCTTCCTTTCATTGATACTTCTGTGCAGGCTTCTACAGTTGATCCACATTTAGCACAGGTAACACACTTTGTATTTCTTTATATTTAAGAGTGCCAGGCTAATTGTTCTCAGTTCTCTTAGAAGTACTGAAATGTTATTGTGAATTTCATGCGTGTGTACTGGATATATTTATATGCCATATGAGATCTTGTTGTGGTATGAAAACAAATTTAAAAAGGAGGGATAACTGCCTGTATTAAATGCATTGCACTTTGCGATAGACTTGAATTTTTGACAGGGAAAGAGTTTTTTGTTAAAATTTCTGTATGCATCAGTTTTCAGGCATTCAAAATATACTGTTCCATTTAAGTAAGCTGTTTAAACTACGCAAGTTTGAAATGTGAAACTGTTGATAACAGGGTGCATAGAATGTAAACACATTCTTTGTTGCACACTTCCTCAGTTCCACTATTCTTTACCCACTATGGCATATTGTTTCTCATAATCTTCAGTGGGAGATAAAGTGTGTCTGTTATGTATCCATGGACTGTAGGAAACTCTGTATTAATGTCACTTGTTCCTGAATTGGGAATGGCTTTTAACATACTAGCTTTCAATTTGACATTTGAACATTAATTGTTGTTCAGCCATTTTGAAGAACAATTGTTAATGAGACTAGATCTGTCTACTCTCAGGTAAAGAATTGCCAAAGCACAATTAAACAAGTGTTTAGTATACACCGAGTAACAGATAAGAAATTGCCTTTGAAGTGTTTAAATTTAATGATGAATTTAAGTTTGAAACATGAGTTTCTTCGGAATGGGAAAGTAAATTTCTTGTTTTCTTTCATAACGTAATCCCAAAAAGTTATAGAAACCTCTCAAACTGTTTATTAATTATTTTTCAGAATGTCTTAATTTACCTTCAAGAAAGATTAAATTCTTTTAGTTTATGTCTGTCTGGAGTAACACTCCACATTCTCTGTATGGCTACTGATATGCTCCACCTTTCTGTCAAGCTTTTTGCAAGAAAACATATTTGCTGCATATATTCAGTTCTTTAATTCTAATTACACTTTAGCATTAGATCATTTCAATCTTATTAGTCATTATCACCAAAAATAATTATATACACTGCTTAACAAGTTCAGAAGTATTTTATAAATCTGGACAAGAAAAAGTAAACAGGTAAATGGTGGCATCCCATTGTCTCGGCAAACTGTGACAAGATATTTTCAGTGGGTGACTTTTGTAGGACATGCTGGCCACAATAACAGTTGCACACCCTTTGTATGAAAGCAGATCGGATAGCGAGGACAATATTCTGTCTTGCATTATCTTTTTGAAAGATAATGTAACAGAGACATTGAAGATAGAGCAAGACCTCTGGCATTAACTCATCAGAAATGTTATGGATGCTGTCCAACTTAAAGGGCTATTCAAAAGGAGGTGATAGTATTGTGTACCCAGTGGTACCCCATACCATCATGTCAAGTGTTGGCTTCAAATGATGATGACAGATGCAGTCTGGCAACATTAGTTCTCCTCGGAGCCACCGAACATGGATATGTCCATCGTGTTGCTGTAGATAGCATTGGGACTCATCTGAAAACTTTGCTGCCAATCCTGTATCCATTGTTGTTGTTTTTGGCAAACACCCCCCCCCCCCTCTTCCTCTCCCCTGCCGCCATGTTTGCAGTCCACTGTGTTCCGGATGTAGTCACACTGTCCAACCAGATATTTGTCTCGCTGCAAACAATCACATTTCCTTCAACAGCTGTACAGTCCGTAATAGCCGAGTGAACATTGTCATTTTTTGCGGTCCCTCCTGAATCCATAGACTCCATTGTTACATGACAGTCTTAGATGTCAAGCAGTGCAAGCAGCAATATCATGGAACTAAAAGCTGCGCTCTTAATATGCTGTAATACTGCTGCTGTTGAATTCTGACGTATGTTGGTCGAAGTTTGTTTGTCTTACACAGATGATAAAATGGTGTTCCTAACAAACAGCCAACATTCAAATGTGATTTCTGACTTGAAAACTCACTGTTTAATCATTCCTTATACACAGAATATAGACGCCACAACTCTTACTTAACCTCATGCGGTTGCACTGAAATCCTAATAATTTGCTTGTCTGAGCACGAAGTACTTCATGCCAATTTGACATTTGTTGCATGCCACCTTCACAGTGTCACAATTCTAATAGCCAGTGGTACATGATTATCTTAGACACAGTGTACTCATTCTGACCAGTGAAGTAGAAATCAGTTAATTTCAAAACTTTTTTATACCATGGATCTCAATCTGCAAAGCACAATTTCTGTCAGATGCTGAAAAATTGCTGTTTTATGATTTCTTTTTTTTTTTACCATACTCTTTCGCTTTTAAATTTGCATTGCAAAACTCATTTGTAGATCTGAGAATGAGTATGGAAATAAATTATGTCCTCCCAGTTTTCATGCATATGCTTTGATAAAATGACCTGTTTTTGAAGCATTTCTGCTGTAGCAAAGAAACTGCAACCTACCTTCCAGATGCAACTTGTTATTGCAATCTGAACAGCATGTACTTCCTCTTTTCCATGTGTTGTACTTTTGGGGTCTGTAATCTCTCAGTCCCCAAAGTCAGCAACTTTTGAAAGTTCTTCTTGTTTTATTTTAATGTTGATGGCACCTGCCTATTCCAAAACATAGTAGCAGCTCCAGAAATATCTATCTGAAGTATGTATTTTATGCATTTAGAATGTGTTCATCTCCTGATTTGCTGGAGTTGTTGATGAATATATTAATTCATTTATTGACAGAATATCTGATGTTAACTGGGACTTTGTATACAACACACAACCTGAGGAGGGTGCTGGTGAAATGGTGTTTAACATCTTCCTGGAAATAATCATAGAGTTATGGTACTCCTGCTCACCATTAATCAAAAGTAGCCCTAAGCATAAACAGAAAAACAAACAGCTAAAATGGTATACTGATGAGCTAGCTCTCACTAGGGAGGAGATGCTCAGACTGTACAGAATATATAAAAATTCTTGTAAACAAGGACCTGAGTTAGATAATACTTCTTATAGAGCTTATTTAAAATGTAAAAAAAATCTACAAAGACAAGCTGTCCTTGGCCAAAAAACAAGCATGTGAACATTACATTGAAAGTGCTCCCAACAAATGTAAAGCAGCATGGGATATCATCAACCAATATAATTCACAAACCCATACACAAGATGCAATGCTGGTCCCAGAAGAAGTAAATAATTACTTCCTAACCTCAGTGAGCGAGCTGAAAAACAAAATCAAGCAAAATGGCACTTGTGCACTAGATCATCTTGGTGCTGTGCTCCATAGGATGTATACTTTCCACTGGAATGTTGTCACCCCAGAGGATATTGTAAAAGCTGTGGCAAGGTTCACCAACTCCAAAAGTATGGACTGTTATTGGTTTTCTAACTATGTAATGAAAAAAAAATAATACACCTTATCTGTCAACCTCTTTCTTTCATTTTTAATATGTGTTTAGAATCTGGAGTTTTCCCAGATGCGCTCAAAACTGCTAAAGTGATACCAGTCTTTAAAAAGGGAGATAAGCATCTGCCCCAAAACTATCGACCAGTTTCTATTGTCCCAATTTTCTCTAAAGTTTTTGAATATGTAATGTACAGTCAACTAAATAACTATTTTGATAAGCATGATCTCCTCTCCAACAGACAGTTTGCATATCAACATGGTAAAAATACCACTACTGCTGCCACTGAAGTTGTTAACCAGGTGTTTAACTGCATTCGAAAATAAGGATCTAATATCAGCCGTACTTTGTGATCTTAGCAAAGCCTTCGACTGCATACCATCTAACACCCTACTTGCAAAACTGGAATTTTATGGCATACAAAAACCATCTTTGGATGTAATCGAATCATACTTAAGTAACAGGAGACAGTTTGTATCAATTAAAAATAGATGCTCCTCACTGAAGGGGGTCCAGACTGGAGTGCCTCAGGGCTCGGTCCTAGGTCCTTTTCTGTTCATCATTGCAATTAATGACTTACCTTACCATGTAGGAGCAAATTCAATTGTGTGTTATGCAGATGATACAACATTGCTCAATACACACCATGACACAACAGAACTGCATCAGGCAACACAGGAAAAACTAGAACTAGTAATGGATTGGTTTTCTTCTAATGAACTCCTGTGTAATCCTGATAAAACACAAGAAATAATTCTGGGTTTAACTACAGCTGTTGAAAGCAAATCAATAAAATTGTTAGTATTCCAAATTGATTCAAAATTAAACTGGGAGGAACACATTAGCCATATCTGCAAGAGAATAGCAAGAGTGTGTTATCTCATCTGGAGACTGACAGATGTAGTCACTGATGAGTATCTAAAGGTGGTATATTTTGGCCTCTTTCAGTCACACATTTCCTACGGCATATTTTTATGGGGACATTCTTGCTTTGTCAGTGAAATTCTGAAAATTCAAAAAAAAGTAATCAGAATAATGAGCAAAGTTAAGCCCAAGGAACACTGCCGCCCCCTCTTTATCAAGCACATGATATTAGCTGTTGTGAATCTATACATCTACACAGCACTGCTTTATGTCAAAAGCAACTTAAATGAGTTATCGAGATGAGAGAGAACATACATCCCCACAACACCAGAGGCAAACTGGACTTTGACATACCAAGACACAGACTCACAAAGACTGCAAACTCACACAAAATAATGAGTTTAAAACTCTTCAACAAACTTCCAGCATCTGCTTGGTCACTGACCAGTAATATTTTCAAACGTAAGGTTTATGACTGGTTACTCAAACACCCATTTTATAAGATAACAGAATATTTTGAAGTAATCATTGACATTAGTATATAAGAATATTCCTAAAAGAAAAGGAATTAAATTGTAAAAACTTTACTGTAAAGTTATTGTTAATTGTATATTTAATGTTCAGACCTATTCCGCTGTAAGTGGTCAATGGTGAATAAACTGAATACTGAACAGGATGCTGCAAGTCAAGTGACTTTTGAGAGTTTTGCAGATGATAGATCATATCCAGGCTAACAAAAGTAAAGAAGTGATTGAAGGTAACTATGGTTGGGATATTTCCAGCCTATCAAATTTAGGCTATCTCTGAATGATTCTGTGACTGATGTGTTTTGGTTAAGTGGCCATTAGAAACATTGGAGTATTAATCTAAGTCCACCACTGCCATTTTCTGTTGTCCATATTAGTTTTCAGCCAAATTCATGTTGGACATAAGTAAACTTAATTTTTCTGCTTCTTACCATAAATACTCCATCTTCAGGGCAATCTAATCTAATTTGAAAGTTCCACATGTCATTAAAATTTTCCCTGCATGCTAATGTGAGTTTTAACCCTGTATCAGCTTCTAATGTTACATGAGGACGGCTGTTTTCTCGGAGACAGTTGGTATAGTGTTGTGCTCTCAGAGTTCCCTCACTCACTGCCAGCCACAACCTGAAGTCTTACTCAATTGTTCCCCACACAACAACACCAGAAGTAACATCACAGTGCCTCTCCAAAACATTGGGAGAATCGGACCTCGGGTCGACACTATACTCACCAATAAGGGTCATCTGGAATATTGCAGAACCACAATTCATCACAGAATACAATGCGACACCATTTGCAGCAGTTCATGCTTCCCGGTCATGGCATCAGTCCAGACACAGCCATTTGTGTTGTGTTGTTAATGGAAACCTACATATGGATCAGTAATTTCTTAGTCTGGCTGGTGCTAGTCTCTGACCAATGGTGCAGGAAGTTCATTACTTGTTTTCAGGTGACAGTTGCAGATGTGAAGGGGTTACAATGTGTTTGGTGCACAATACGGTGATTCTGCCTTGTGGTGGTAAGATGTGGTTGACCGGGTAGGTTTATGAACTTGCATTGACATCTGGTCACATCTCCTGTGTGTTTCAGCTTTTTTTTGTCAGGCAGTGCTATTACTATCTGAGATGTTGGGTTTTCATCAGGAAATCATGAGTTTCACCTAACCTTAAAAAGTCTCCTCCATTTGCATTCAACAGGTAATATGCTTTTTGAGCAGTTGCATCTGATGTTAAATGATACAGGGCTGATTTCTACAGCTGATCTACATCTACATATACATTTAGATATAGCAGGGCTGTTTTATTCTTAACAACTCTACAAGATTCCACCATGTACTGCAGGTCTGTGAGGCGGCAGGCAAACTTGTCACATAACTGATAAAGCCTCAAGTTTTGACCTCTATTCAGCTCAAGACAAGAGACCTCATTTCTGGAAACAGTTTTACAATTTCAACATAAAAATTATACATATATGTGTTTGTTAAATTATGTTTCAGTTATACATGTAAAATAATGCAAAATATTTCATCATGTAATAGGTTATTCTGCTGCAACTACAGGCTTCTGTTGTAGCTCCATTGCCATCTTTATGCATACAGGGATCTGCTGCTAAATATGACAGATGTTTCAAAAACTTTCTTATTTGCAGATGACGTAAACACCATTGTGAAATGTGATGAGTGTGGTGTAAACAACTTAGGAAATGGGTAGTACAGAACATGGGGTTATGGTGTACAGGAAATAGAGTATTGTTTAATAGTAACAAAATGCAGTGCGTGCAGTTTCTGATACAGATGTCCAGTGAAAGTAAACATTTGTCACAGGCTGATCAGATATTGATTTATTCTGTATGAGAACCACAGCCGCGGTTAGTCCAAAGAAAGACATTACCTACACCAGGCTGCATGGTAAAATAAGTACCTCATGACATAATAAAGGTGATGATTGTTATTATGAATGAATTTGCACTTGCTCTCAATGTCTATTCCTGGAGATGGTACTTTTGGATTGCCCTCTATGTGCACTTTAAATTAAAAATAGATAAATAAATTTGCACCCAATACTATTAACCAGCAAGACAATTGTAACTAGGTTGTAATGTAGGTGGAAAATATGTAAAATAACTATCCACAATGTAATATTTAAATTTTCAGTAAATAATGTTTACTGTCGTAGTCTGTGAATTCACAGACTGGTGAAACCAAGTACTCCGTTAAGTGCTTTAGAAAGTCGCTTGTGCCCGTAATGTAGCATTTAGTTAACTTGTTATATAAATATTAAATTAAAACTGCTGGAAGAAACACACTGTGTTATGAGCCAAACGTTAAACGAAAATAAATCATGTACCAACTCATACCTAAATTCAGTCTAAACAAAATATTCTGAATCCGACTCAGGCAAACTGTGTCAAAGTCCAAGCTCAGTGCACCCAGCATTTCTGTGATGCCCTTGGACCTTCTCAGCCAGACCATTCTCTACCAAAGAACCCAACACATCCCACGAGCTATCCAATCCTGAAATCTAAACACATCCCAATAGGTGAGGTTATGAAAACCCATCCTTGGCAGACCAATCTCACACAACAGAAAACTAATCAGGACAGAGACAAACACATGTGCAGCTGCCCCCTCCCTCCCCCCTCCCCACTCCCCCCCCCCTCTCTCTCTCTCTCTCTCTCTCTCTCTCTCTCTCTCTCTCTCTCTCTCTCTCTCTCTCTCAATTACAATAAAATCACATTTACAATAAACATACATACAAAATAAAAGACCGAAAAACTTAACTTCTGTCTATGTACAAACTGGCTACCAACTTTTCACCAGCATGTGAACCTTGGAAACAAATGTGCTTTCAATTGGTGCCAGCATTAAATCACTACATCTGTGTTGGTAATTGATGTTACCAGCATATTTGGCAAGCAAGTCTGACCCCAACAAAATATTTATACACAGATTTAGCACCAAAAAAATCTGTGCACCTATTTGACTCCGCCAACTTTTACCTCTTAGATAGCTTCATTTTGATCAACCTATTGTGCCCTCCAGTAGCCGTCTTAATTTTTACACCCCTAACCAAATATGCAACGACATTGTCATTATTTAAATGATAAAAAATGACTCTGAAACACAACTTGCATCTCCCTTTGTAGACCAGACAGTTAATTACTGCATCATTAACCACAACATTTATAATAAGCTGCACCTTTTCTACATATTCTTTCCGTAGTTTTATCTGTACCAACGGATCACTCACAGTCTGTACCAACAGATCACTCACAGTCTCTGTATTGATTTATATTGTGTCGACTGTTATAGTGCTTGGAAGTGCAACATCATCATCATCATTATATATCTCATCGAAAGCAGCAAAAAACTCTTGCTGACTTTTGCTCAATCCACAGTTTTCTTGCTACTTTAAATTTTTAGTTTCCCACCTATTTGGTAACATCCTACTTTCAAATCTGGCCTGTGCAATATAATCACTCATTTGGATCTTGCACTCTTCTTTACTGAGCCAATCAGAACACAAATCATCAATAATAACTTATTTTAACCTCATCCTGGCTGTCTGCAGTGCTTAAATTACTATTAAATTTGCACTCAGCAGACCCCATTGTGCTGCTCACTCTGTCTGTAATAATAGTTACTGCAGCTCCTTGCTGTTCAGCAAATAAAACATCAGCACACGCAAGGCTCTTTGCAATCTTGACCACTGCTGCCTTTGCCAAGACAGGTTCCTTTAACTGTATGCTGGCAGCACAAACATCTAACAGCAGAACTGTTTCAGCCCAGTACACAAACAAATTAACATTGTCTTTACTGTTTGTTGCTGTTAATGTTTCCTCGCTCTTACTGTCCAGCTCTAGTGCTGCTGAACTGACATGATCATCATCACCATCATCATCATCATCATCCTCTCAAGATTCCCAGTTCAATGAAACATTTGAATCAACATGTACAGATTCAGTTCTCCGCCTCCATCTCTTTCTAAATTTACAATTGTGCTGCCTCCAGTGTCTCCACAATACATGTTGAACACTGATTTCCCTATGATCATTAATATCATTGAGCCTTCTCATAAACTCATCTTTGATCCTGTTTCTGTCATATCAAGTCCTCCCTTCATGGACCACAATCTAGTTTCCTGGCTGCTGCCACTGATTATTCCCATTTTGCTGCCCATTATTGCATTTTCTATTATTTTCTGGCCCTCTATGCTTGGCTGATTTCCACGGTTGTGGGAATTCAGCTGGAAATTATTAATACCATGTTGGAAGTGCTCGTGGTCAGCATACCGCCAGTTCTTGTCTCTCCAGCTGTTCCCATTAATCCTTGCATTACAGGTCCCAGTGTTCTGGTAATACATTGCACTGTCCATCCACTCCGCAGATTCAAGAATGCTGTCTATAATTTTCGTAGGGCTGTGGACCAAATCCCCCTGCAAATAATCTGACAGGTTCCTTTTCAGAGTTGAAATCTCTGTGAACGTGCCCAACAATATGTGTAAGTGCACTAATTTCAGCAGCTCACACTCGTAAAAGTCGCGCATGCTCCATTGGTTTCTGCTGTAACACCTCAAAGGCGACGTAACTAATAAATGCTGTTCACCTCATCAAACATTCCTTTGACAAAACAGTTGTTACAGGAGACTAAAAAATCCACCACATGGTATTTACCTTCCCCACTAAAATACTTCAGTTCGGAGCTAACAATGAAGTGTGTAACCTCTCCCTGACTCATAGCAATAATACTCAGCATGACCTTAATGGGCACGAGCTCCCTCTCTCTTTTCTCTGCCTCGTTAAGCACAGCACTATGCAGACCACTTGTCTCACATTTCGCTGAGTCTAGCTCTGCTTTTGCCCCTGTCTAGCACCGAACCACACAGCCTATGCTGTCAGACATTAATTTCACCACAGACTCCATTTCTTTTGCCTTATTCATACACTCTGTCTGCACAGAATGTGTTCTCTGTCCCAAATCATTCTCCACAGCAGTAAGTAAATCTGCCAGCTTTTTTTCCACATTGCTAACCTGCATACTAATTCCCTCCAATTTGCGATTAATTTCCCCATTTTGATTTTTTTAATACCTCATTTTTAGCTTTAATTTCCTCAAATACTCCTAGTTTCTGCATAATACGTAGCATGTGCTCCTGCCAATTTCCTGCTCCCAAGTTAACATTTTCCACCAAGCATTTACATTCTTTTCCCACAGACCTAGTAGGGTTTCCCATGCTACCTACTCAATTGCAGTCACACTCTCTGGGTGATTACTGGATACTGTCTGCCATGGCTAACAAATTGCAAACCATAAAGTAAGTACAGAAGCAAATGCTGCCCACACTTAACTTTTGTCTGCCATCTTCGTGCTGCTGCTGGTGTGACGTTGATGGCTGTGCGCATCGTGCAGGGTGCTACACTGGATCTGCGTGAAGCTGATGAATGAATGTTGCACAGGAGATGGGCCCTCAGTGCATGAGCTGCACTGCACTGGTCCGATGTGGAGCTGGTGACCTCGTGGCATCACGTTGTGTTGTAGCGCACTGGAGCCACGACCCTCAGAGCATGGACTGCATTGTGTTGCCACAAACATCCCGGTGCTATTTACCAGTGTTGGATGTGTGTTCCTGATAAAAACAAAGTGAACTCACTATCCTAACTCTTTACTTGCGGTTTGCACCTAGTCAACGTAGCCTTCAGCTCTAGTTTCCTAGCAGACTGAATTTCAGATGGGCCCCTAATTGTCCCAGATGAGCCCCTAATTGTGACGCAAGAAGGGTGATGGCTGTTATTACGAATGAATTTACACTGGCTCTCATTGTCTATTCCTGGAGGTGATATTTGTGTTGCCCTCTATGTGCAATTTAATTTAAAAATAGATAAATAAATTTACACCTGATGTTATTAATGAGCAAGACAAATGTAACTAGATTTTATCAAGGTACAAAACCTCCAAAATAACTATCTACAACATAATATTTAAATTTTCAGTAAATAATGTTTATTGTCTTAGAAATATTCTTTAATTCGCATACTGGTGAAACCAACTACTATGTCAAGTGTTTTAGACAGTGGCTTGAGCCCCCAATATTGCATTTAGTTAAATTGCTATGTAAAATTAAATGAATTAAAACAGCTGGAAAAACCACTCTGTGTCCTCAGCTAAACGTTAAATGAAAATAAATCGTGTACCAACTCATACCTAAACTGGGTCTAATTGAGATATTCTAGGTCCAGTTTAGGCAAACTGAGTCAAAGTCCAAGCTCAGTGTACAGAATCAGAGTCTTTACACAAAAATCACAAGTTCTGCCAATCTGCTAGCAGAAATATATCCAAAATCCAGTATGGTGCTGAACTGTTCTAAGTTCCACTACTGACAACCCAAAAAACTTCTATCTTTTGAAACGAACGTGGCTAGCTCAGTCTCACATGAACTTATTTTGAACACTCTCCTGACCATCACAGGTCCTGTCTCAACCAGATTTCACCACTCTCCTAAGGCAAGATGGCTGCCAGCATAAATAGTGTCGCTCCACACCTCCACTGAAAATCTCAAATGTACTTTACTTAATGAATTTTGCAGTTTTACCAGCCTACATACATAGGTAACATTGTGATTTGGTATGTGCCATTAGATGCATGCTAAAATTCTATTCCAAATCAATATATTGTATGTAATTCTAAGTGCAATAGTTCACCAAACATTTAAGATTTAACAATTCCAAAACTTCATTGCAGTGCTTGAAAACAGTTAATACTCTTTCTGCCATTAAATATTACAACAATGTTCGATGTGGCAACACTTCCTGATTCAATTTTTACTCCACTTTCCAATGCACTGTTCAGAAGTAAGATATCTGTGATAGTTCACGAGTTATGGGCAAAACTGTGCAAATTTATAAACAAATAATTAAAACACACAATAAAAAAAGTAAATCTTAAAAGCTAAAAGTTGACTATTGTGTGTAATGCTCTCTGACAATGCATACTGCCTTGCTGGATGTATATTCATCTTCTGTGATAATTTATATTAATTTTCAATGAAAATCCAATTAAACTGTGTCTCACAGTTGAATTAGTCATGCTACAAATCATGTGAATCTATCAATCAAAGCACCACGCCAAGAGCTACAGTATGAGTGCTTAGTCTCCATTGTATATTAAATAACAAAAAATTATTAAACATTTGCTGATGTATCTTTTTACATATTCGGATTACAATAAATCTCTGCACACCAACAGAATTTTAGTGCTCCCCTCTTGTAATGTGATATACTGTCCTTCATTGTACCAATTATGGTTTGCACTGTATGAGCGCAAACATGAACAAAATGTGAGAAGCTGTCGTGTACTACGCAAGTGGCAGATCTGACATTATGTCTACCTGTCTCAAATTTTGACAATGCCCCATGTCTCGTCCAGCCAGTGGTCAGCTGTGCCATACTGCCAAGTGGCACTGGGCCCACCACCTCTCAGTACATGGAGCTGTCGCTACCCAACAGCTGATGTGCCCCCATGCCTCAGCTTGGACCATCTCAAACACTGATCGTGAACAATTCCAAACCTCCAGCTCAAGTAATAGTCCATCACATCACAACTCCAAATAGCACTTCTAGCCAGTTTCAAGTCTTAGGTAATTTTGAAGTGCACAAATGGATGTGGACACATTCTGCCAGTAGTAAGTGTATATCAAAAATCATATACCATGTCATGTGTAAATGTACATGATGTGTGATTTGAGTGGCTTTTATACGGGGTGGTCCAAAAAGTGTCAACAAACTGACAAGGCACACAGGGAATATAAAAAGGATCAGTACTCACACAGGAACACAGGTTTGCAAAGGCCATCTGAGGCTACTAAATGGCATTGCAGTTATTTAGTCACAGGTTGCAAATGGATGCCCATTACAGGAGTTGCCCAAAGTTTTATCCAGATGCATTGAAACACACCTGACATCGATGCTGCATTGCACGGTGGACTCCCAAAAGGTATCTGGTGTATCTCGAAGACATCCTGCTGCCACAACAGTCGTGCCAACTGCGTCCTCTGGCATTGTAACAGGTGTTTCATACACAAGGCCCTTCACATATCCCACAGAAAAAGTTAATTGGGGACAGATCAGGCGATCGTGGTGGCCCTGCGTCTGGCCCACTGGAGCTAATCTAGCAGGCAGGAAAGGTTGCCTGTAGATGTGGCCCTACCAATCAGCTGAAATGCACAGAGGCTCCATCATGCTGAAATCAAATGTGGCAACAAACAGGCTTGGGAATATCATTCAGTATGTCCAGCAAAACCTCTGACAGGAATATGAGATACATGCAAGCATCAAGTTAGTCGAGGAACTTGTAAGGCCCATACAAACAGTCTCTGGCGATGCGAGCCCATACATGACCATAGCGCCCTCTTGTGGCATTTGCCGTCTTTACAAATGTCTGCTTGTGTCTGTGTATGTGCGGATGGATATGTGTGTGTGTGCGAGTGTATACCTGTCCTTTTTTCCCCCTAAGGTAAGTCTTTCCGCTCCCGGGATTGGAATGACTCCTTACCCTCTCCCTTAAAACCCACATCCTTTCGTCTTTCCCTCTCCTTCCCTCTTTCCTGATGAGGCAACAGTTTGTTGCGAAAGCTTGAATTTTGTGTGTATATTTGTGGTTGTTTGTGTGTCTATCGACCTGCCAGCGCTTTTGTTTGGTAAGTCTCATCATCTTTCTTTTTAGATATATTTTTTCCACGTGGAATGTTTCCCTCTGTTTTTTTGCAAATGGCTGGTTTTCATCTGAGAAACAAATGGTTTAGTCCTCTCAAGTTTGATAGCACAAACTGTGAGCCAACTGAGTTTGTTTCCCTCAGGGTCCATCTGCATAGTGACAATATTTTTTCAAAGTTGAAGTTGTGCTTCTGCATTTTTGTCATGACAGATTTCCTCCTTTTTTTGATTTTGTGTGTCACATTAATGTAATCCTCCAAAGTGTATAGTCATTATTAGTTTTTGAGGGCAAGTTCAACATCTCTGAGGTTGGAATTGTTTGGAAGATAACTGTGTCTTAAAATGAGGTACTTTAATCTCACACAATTCAGCATATGTACATCATCAAACAGTGTATTCAAAATAGTAAATTTTTGACGTTTCAGTTCTATCCTCGATACAAGTCAGACTATAAAATTAAATGTCACCTTCCTCACAACATGATCGAGGATGTGCTTTTGCAAGCAGGAACCCACTTCCGGAGCACCTCATGTGAAGTGCCTTCTACCCCAGCATAAAAGAAACTTTTGTTTTCTTTTCCAGAGTGGATACCCTTATTTGCCTCTTGTAAAAAATAATGTTTGTTTGGGATTCTTGGTAGGAGCAATGTTTTGTGCATGTCATAATATAAAGTTTCCACATGTTTACTTTCTTTTGCAGTTTAAGTGTCATCATTCATTGCTTCTCTTTCTTCTTTTGCCTGTAACTGGTGCAAATTTAAAACACTCTCAGTTTCTTTCCTATCAACAATGTTGCTACTGCTCTGTCTCTTTGCATGAAAACTGTCACACTTATTGCAAATATCTTGTCCAGCTTCTTTCTTTTTATATTAAAAAGTTTGTGAACTATCTTCCTATAGCAACTAAAACTTATTTTGCCGTTTCCTGAATTCTCTTCCCAGTATAGGTCATATCTTTTGTATTCTGTTAGTTCTGTGGACAGGTGTTCTGTATCGCTATTCTCTCTTCAACAGTAGTGGAAACTTATTAATCTGATCTTTTACTTTCTGAATTTCATCTGTAGAAAAACAAGATACACCTTTCCTGTGAGTCCCTCTCTTGTCAGTTACATAGTCAGATTGCATTTTGTTGTGAGGTGTATGCACTTGTTTTATTATTTTCACACACATTTATTAACAAACAAAGTTTTATGTAACCAGATCCAACCACCAAACATTACTTGGTTCTGTCTAAAGTAAATAAGATGATTAACATTTTACTTGGTAGTTGTTTCAAGCATCCGTAGGTGCCAGCACAGCCCAGGTATCACTTGGTTCTATTTAATAAAATATTGTGTGTGTTTTAAGAGATCACATATTAGTATATCTCAGAAATGTTAAACTGAAACATGGTTCATTTTATATCAAAGTCGTCCAGTTTTTGTATATACTTAGTAGGGGGATTTGTCCACATTCATTTGTGAGCTTAAAAATGAGTTAAAACTTGAAACTGGCAGTAGTGCTTGGTAATGTTCTTATTTTAACCAAACTGTTTGATAGAAATGTCTTTCATTGATGATCAAATAATTGCTGAAATATAAAATTTAAAATTCTTAGACCGCAAGATAGATAAAACACTTTTTGAAACTATAACACTTAGGATCATTTGCAGAAATTGTGTTCACTATAGAAATAAGTTCCAATTTTAACTCAAAATCAAAAGTTTTGCTTTTCTATTATCACAATGGATTTCATATTAACAGACAACTCTAAAAAGCAGTCAGCACAGATGCCAACAAAATGCAGTCACATGTCAGAAAAAGCAACTAGTGGAAAAAAGTGGTAAACTACATCCTGTAGAGCCTTGGTCAGGACAGCAGTATGCTATAAATCTGCCATTTCCAACACTTATTATAGAGCACAGAATCCACACAAGTAGTAGTGTGCTGCTCGACAGTCACATCAATTAAATATCTAGACGTAACATATGAAATGGAATAAGCACATCTGGTTGGTAGTAGGGAAGGCAAATTCAAAACTTCATTTTACTGGGAGAATTTTGGAAAAGTGTAGCTCATCCATAAAGGATATGACGAATAGAACACTAGTGGAACCCATTCTTGAGTGCTGCTGTTGTGGATTTGGACTTTCTCTCAGTTCAAAATGACTATTTTACCATCTTTCATTTTAAATTGGTTGATTGTCCTTCACATTGTGTACTGCTAAAGTGTTTGAGATCTCCACCAGGTTGAATTAAAGCAAGGCATCAAAGCCATTCAGAAGTGTGCTGCTACATTTGTTACCGGTACATTCAGTCAGCACCCAAGTATTACAGAGATGCTTTGTGAACTAAATGGGTATCCCTGTCTCCTTTCTACAGCATCACAATGTGTGACGACTCCATTACACAACTAATTCCAAAGTGCCAACAAGTAGTAGTACAATAATTTAGTACAACTTAGTAAAAAAAAAAAAGTTTATGGAATTTCATGTTAAAGCTTCAAAATTATTATATAAAATTTAAATAGTTATGCAAGACATAATGAATTTTAGAGAATCTTATTTTAGACAAACTTTTCTATGATAATATTTACACGGAGTTATTACAAGACGTAACTGTATAGCTCATTACTGGAAACTACTTAATCTCTCATGACTCACATTACTGATGTATCCATTGTCCAAATGTGTTGGTTTTAGTGACAGCTTTCTTCTCTTCAGTGTGTCTGGGTCTGTAGTATTTTAATCAAAGGATATGAACTGGGTTTTGCCTCCCACATTTCATGAAACTTTCTTTGCATGAGATGTCATGACCAAATGTGTCACTGATAAATAAATATGATTATTATTCAGAAGTCACCTTCCACATATATACATTCCTTATGTTGATAGCCAGGTCAACAACAGTCTTCTTTCTGGAGACAAAAGCTTCTTTCAGGTGTCTTATTTGAATGAAATTCCTCCTACTTTCTCCAAAAATATAAGAGGACAGTGGCAGTCAGGTCTTACATCCTTTTTATCTACAGTTTTTCCACAATAAGATACATATTCTTCACCTGTATTGTGACTCTTCCGTTTAAACTTCAATTGTAAGATGCATCTCAGTCTTTGGAGAAGATATTCACCTGTTCTGCCCTCTCATGAGAGGCGTCTGAGACAGTGACAGACTGCTCAATGTTAAGGTCAGTTCAATCTCCTTCATTGTTGTTACTATTATCACTGGTACAAATATAAATGATAAAATATGCATATACACAATCCATCAAGCCTTCCACAGCACCCATTTAATAATAACTGTGTATTTCATGCATTTCAGGAACACAGTGGTATGTACATGCGCTTGCTATTTTGTTCAACGGATTTGCAAATTTACATACACTATGTGATCAAAAGTATGTGGACACCTGGCTGAAAATGACTAACAAATTCGTGGTACCCTCCATCGGTAATGCTGGAATTCAATATGGTGTTGGCCCAACCTTAGTCTTGATGACAGCTTCCACTCTTGCAGGCACACGTTCAATCAGGTTCTGGAAGGTTTCTTGGGGAATGGCAGTCCATTCTTCATGGAGTGCTGCACGGAGGAGAGGTATCGATGTCAGTCAGTGAGACCTGGCATGAAGTCGGCGTTCCAAACATCCCAAAGGTGTTCTGTAGGATTCAGCACAGGACTCTGTGCAGGCCAGTCCATTACAGGGATGTTATTGTCGTGTAACCACTCCGCCACAGGCTGTGCATTATGAACAGGTGCTTGATCATGTTGAAAGATGCAGTCACCATCCCTGAATTGCTCATCATTAGTGGGAAGCAAGAAGGTGCTTAAAACCTCAATTTAGGCCTGTGCTGTGATAGTGCCATGCAAAACAACAAGGGGTGCAAGCCCCCTACATGAAAAACACAACCACACCATAACACCATCGCCTACAAATTTTACTGGTAGCACTACACACGCTGGCAGATGACGTTCACTGGTCATTTGCCATACCCACACCCTGCCATCGGATTGCCACATTGTGTACCGTGATTCGTCACTTCCCACAACATTTTTCCACTGCTCAGTCGTCCAATGTTTACGCTTCTTACACCAAGCGAGGCTTCGTTTGGCATTTAGCGACCTGATATGTGGCTTATGAGCAGCCACTCAACCACGAAATCCGAGTTTTCTCACCTCCAACCTAACTGTCATAGTACTTGCAGTGGATCCTGATGTGGTTTGGAATTCCTGTGTGATGGTCTGGATAGATGTCTGCCTATTACACATTATAACCCTCTTCAACTGTCAGCAGTCTCTGTCAATCAACAGACGAGGTCGGCCTGTACACTTTTGTACTGTATGTGTCCCTTCACATTTCCACTTCACTATCACATTGGAAACAGTGGTCCTAGGGATGTTTAGGAGTGTGGAAATCTTCGCGTACAGACATATGACACAAGTGACATCCAATCACCTGACCACATTCGAAGTCCTTGAGTTCCGCGTAGCGCCTCATTCTGCTCTCTCACGATGTCTAATGACTACTGAGGTCGCTGAAATGGAGTACCTGGCAGTAAGTGGCAGCACAATGCACCTAATATGAAAAATGTATGTTTTGGGGGGTGTCTGGATACTTTCGATCACATTGTGTACCTATGAGGCATCTGAGTCATGGGGAATGTACTCAGGATCCTCATTGGAGATATCAGGATCACTAAGAACATCTTCGTTTCCTTGTAACTCATCAAATGTGGCTATAATCGAGAAGACATACACATGTCCCTCTTAGCACCAGCAATTTTACCTGTTGCGTAGCGTCATGTTCCCACGGCAGGCAGCCACTGGCATTAAAACTGTTTCCTTGTATATTAAATTCTGCTGCTCATAGGTAGTGCTGATTGCCTTACAACACAAAACACGTAGCAGTGGAATTTACCACTGTGTTCCCGTGAGCCGCTCAATTATCAAGACCTATTGGTATTGTAGGCTGCAAAATGTGTATCAGGCTTGAATACATCACAGTAATCACCACTGTAATATCAGCTTCTCATAACGCTGAACAAATTTTTGTATTACCTCATTGTATTTACTCTTTCTTTATGATTCTCACTCAAAATTTTTAGCATGCATTCAAACTGTCCTGAATGAAATGTCTGTCCTTGCAATTTTATTACCAAGACAATGTGACTAGAATGTACTCAATTATGCATGTACGATGCAGCATCGAACATTATGCCCAGTTCCTAATAAGTATTTAACCTTTTTGATGATCACTACATCTTTTCTGTATGAATTTTGAAATTATGGAACTTTACACTGTCAGAAGCTTAACTTAAGAGGTGTGTAAGAAAAAGCTAGACAGTTGTGCTCCTTTTTCCTCCTGCTCCACTTCACTTGCATTGAGATAGTTAAGTGGTGCAGGATAAGACAACATAATAGTAATATTGGTGAGAGATATGAGGAGAGCCTGCATTTTTAACTAGGCAAAATGTTCTAGTGCCGTCTGGACAGCAGTCTAACCTTTACTGTAAACTTTGTGTTCCATTTTACACTTACAACAACCTTTAAAGTGTGCATTTCAGCACTTTATAAATTAAAGTATCCATGTGCATTAAACTGGGCAGTCTTCTCCAACCATTCAGCATTTTCAGTTTCCCCGTCTGTGCTCTCATCATTATTTAATTCAGCTATCATATCTGTATTTCACTGATAATCAGTCCAGTAACATTGTAGTCGAGTTCATTCATTTGGTGAGCATCAGTCCTTGGCAGTTGCCTCCTCTTCTCCTGCCCAGTAATGTAAAACAATGTTTAAGCTGCTGAACTTGTGCCCAGGTGAAGCATGGTTGAAATATCCATACATCACTGATTTAGATTTTCCCTGATGCCCCTAAACCATTACCACTGATGATTTACAAGTTCACTGGATTTTCACAGTTTGTTCTAGTTTTACCATATATACCTTCTTTGTGTGACTGTTCTATTAACAGATGACTAAGGAGCAGTTTCATTTTTGATTTAAGGTTGCCATACTGTTTACATTCATATCTGTTTCAGGTAATGGGTTCAGTGACCACCAAAATGTGGTGTAATATTGTGTTTATGCGGATAAACATGATGGCCTTAAAGTGTGCTCATTAATGTGTAAGGTGAAGGAATGAAGAAAGATGCCTAGTCGTTGTTATTGGTGGTACGGAGAAGAGAAACGGAATGAAGAAAGATAATTCAAAGACTTTGTGCAGACAGATAAAACAAACTTTTTTAAATTTATCTTTGTTGTGGCTGCTAGTTTTACTATTAATACCATTATTTTTACTGTTGTGTCTGGGGTCTACGGATATCCAACTTTTTTTTTTTTTTCTGACAAGGTGCTAATTAAGGGGGAATATAAGCTTTAACATTTCTTTTCTCCTAAAATTGTACCCATCTCTCTCTCTCTCTCTCTCTCTCTCTCTCTCTCTCTCTCTCGTCTTATGTGATTTAAGCAGTTACTTAACAGTATTACATTGTGGCTATTCATCAAAGTATAAAAGGTTTATGATTTGTTGTAATTTTTATTGTTGCTGTTGTACTGCTGCTACTAATGTATCATATCTTGTATTTTATTTTGTTATTTTTCGTGAGAAATTACCTCGAATATAAAGGAGAAGTCGTACTTACAAATCAAGCCATAAAACATTAATATAGTTTTCATTCTCATTTAACTTGGCTGGTGACGCATATTTTTAATGCTCAGTGTCAGATGTGTGGAATCAGTTTCAGTGTAGTTGTGTACTCAATTTTTGTGCCCTTTTCTTGGATACAATAAACAGTTGCTTCATAACAAATTAATCTTGCAAAGAACAATACACAAATGTGTGAGAATATGGCTCTGTTGTCATAAATTTTCATGTAGTAATTATCAGTTGTGCTCCCAAGATTTACTGGAAGTGTGCAAAAATATTGAGCTTACTGCTTGTGATATATTAGGGTCAACAGTCCACTTTACATGGTGCTGCCTGCACGATAATGACCTGACTACTTTTGTTGCATCTTTACATTTCTTTTACTCAGATTCTGAAATTTCTGTACACTGAGTGAAAATATGCTTGTGAATCAATAGAAACGCACATCACTGTGTTAAGCACTGAAAGGATTGTGTAACTTCAAATCGCGAAGAGATGATATATTGTTTGTAAATTACAAATGTGTGTGGAAGTAGTTATTTTCTGAATGAATATGTTTTCTGTATTTGTACTGCATTTGTTTCCTTAGTAAATTACAAAAGCATGTACTCACAATTTAATGAGTAATTGTCCTTTTTTTCCCCCCTTCTAAATTCTCCTGAATTCTTAAATTGTGGGCTTAAAACCCATTATTATATTATTGTGATTATTACTATTATTATTATTATTAACATTGTTGTTGTTATTGTTATTATTATTATTATTATTATTATTATTATTATTGATACTTCTACTTAGGTTATGATATTAAAGCCAGTCCCTTAATATATTTCTTGGGACAAAATTATATTTCTGATACTGATTAAACTGAATATGTAGTTTATGCATACCTGTTACTTGAGATATTTAAAGGTTCCACATGAAGTGAATCTTCTTGCATTTCGCAAATATTTTGGCTGTATCAGACTTAATACTGCATTAAATATGTTGACTATGTAGGCATATGTACATGTTTTACATGAATGCTGCATTAATATTATATTGCTGGAAAAAAAGAGTACATATACATGTCAGAGTCATAAATTACATATTTTCATTAGTTTGATATGAATTATACAACATGTACAACAGCCTCCTCCCCCCCCCCCCCCCCACACACACACACCCTTTTTACTCAGTAGACAGTAATTTCAACCTCTTTTTGTTTCTTAAACCATTTATTAATTGCACATATGTATAATAATGTCTTCATAGTTCAAAGTTTTTACTCAGTATTTCCACCATTTCCTGTTATTTGATGAAACTGACATTTTGTTTGCATGCATGAAATTCACGTGTGTGTTGTACTACACTTTTATACAACAACCATTTAAGATGGCAATTCCCAAATGTAGGACAAACTCTATGTTTTCTGCCTTGATTTGTTACAAAGTTAACATCTGAATATTTTGAGAACAACAGATCACAAAAAAATCAAAAATTAAAAGATATAAGCATATTTTACTATAAAAAAATGAATTACGAGGTTGCTTTTTAAGATTTGCTTTAATCACTTCACTTAGAGTTGTATAGAAACAGTTTTATAATGTAGAGGACAACTAAAAACATTACAAACATTTGACAATATTATTAAAAGTATAGATTACTACTCACCATATAGTGGAGATGTTGAGTTGCACACAGGCATAACAAAAAGCCTGTTAAACAAACAAGCTTTCAGCCAAAAGGCCTTCTTGTGGAGTAGGGGTCAGGAGGAGGGAGGACGCCTGTGAGCGCGCGCCTACACACACACACACACACACACACACACACACACACACACGACCACGACCACTGTCTCTGGCTGCCAAGGCCAGACTGCCTCGCCTTGCCAGCCAGAGACAGTGGTCATGTGCGTTTGTGAGTTGTGTTTGTGTAAATGTGTTTTTTCTACTGCAGAAGACTGAAGGCTTGTTTGTTTAGCAGTCTTTATGTTGTGCCTGTCTGCGACTAAACATCTCCACCATATGGTGAATAGCAATCGGTCCTTTTCATAATATTGTCATTATTGCATACTGGATTTTCCATTGTTTGTTACTACAAACATTTTATTGGCAGTTCAGTTCTCAACTGTAAAACAAATATATATGAGAATGGAATGATGATAAGTCATTTAAATCTTCAGAATGAGATTTTCATTCTGCAGCGGAGTGTGCGCTGATATGGAACTTCCTGGCAGATTAAAACTGTGTGCCGGGCTGAGACTTGAACTCGGGACCTTTGCCTTTCGCGGGCAAGTGCTCTACCAACTGAGCTACCCAAGCACGACTCACGCCCCGTCCTCACAGCTTTACTTCTGCCAGTACCTCGTCTCCTATCTTCCAAACTTTACAGAAGCTCTCCTGCGAACCTTGCAGAACTAGCACACCTGAAAGAAAGGATATTGCGGAGACATGGCTTAGCCACAGCCTGGGAGATGTTTCCAGAATGAGATTTTCACTCTGCAGTGGAGTGTGCGCTGATATGAAACTTCCTGGCAGATTAAAACTGTGTGCCGGGCCGAGACCCGAACGCGGGACCTTTGCCTTTCGCAGGCAACTGCTCTACCAACTGAGCTACCCAAGCACGACTCACGCCCCGTCCTCACAGCTTTACTTCTGCCAGTACCACGTCTCCTACCTTCCAAACTTTATAGAAGCTCTCCTTCTGTTTCATTTAAATATTTTTTATTGTATTGCGAAATCATATCCAAAAAGAGTTTAGCAAAATATGGTATGATACACTAAATAATTACACTTAGTAATCTCCCTGTATTTAACTGTGACCATTAATTTCATTTAATAGTAGCCAAGACAGAGTACCATTTATCTTATGAGTACGATGTTACAAAACTAATTAGAATATTTGTAACCTTTTGTCTCAAAGATGAGAATTTTATACATATCAAAGGCAATCCATTAAATTTATTTGTCACGAAAGTGTCAATGGTTAAATAGGTCAGCAGTTCATCCGATTATATTAAGAGATGAGGCTATGAAGGAGGTACCTTATAAAGCCCTTGCTCACCTGATATGTAAGTATGGCTCGTCAGTCTGGACCCTTACAAGAGAGGTGAGTAGTGGCAAAGTTCTTCAGATGATTCTGAGGCTAAGCCTAAACAAAAATTTGAAGGAAACTTACTGTTAGAGTTAGATCATAACAATCCACTGAAAACAGTGTAAGTTTGTTTTGTATGTTATCCATCAGATCAGAATTTCCTGTGTTATGCATGCTATCCAGTTTAACAGTTCACTTGGAGGCTTCTAGAAATAGACTTTCATTCCTATGCGGCAGCTGACAGGGCGGCATGCAGTCACATATTTCATAAGGGCGTGGTATTTAAGCTTGCCTCAGCTCTATGTTATTTCGCACACTGTTCAGTTCTGGTTTAACAAAATTTGTTTTAGTAATTCATAAGTGAATGTAAGTGATTATATTATGGCTTGTTCAGGGAAAACACTTGTGTCTCTATTTCATGAATTAGATGACAAACCATTTTCAAGCTGGAATTACAAAACAAAATGTGCTTATAAAGACAAGCAATTCGCACCACATTTAGACACTTGACGGGAAGCAAAACAGAAAATTTCAATTTTCTGGGAATAAAAAGTATCTTTGGTTTACAGGTTGCTCTAACAAATAAATTGTATTGCCGCACATGTATTTTGTTAGGTGGGTCCGGGGTTAAAAAAGAATTGATGTCAGCTTCTTTCTGAATATGCATAAAAAAAAATTGACAGAAAATACAAGGAACACCAAAACTGGAGAAGGCACCTTCAGAATCAAGAAAGTTTTCAGTTGTCGGGTCATGGGCAAATTGAAAATTCAATTTCTGAAGGGGCCAAACTTCTAGCCATGAAACATAATGTGACTCAGACAAAATAGGTTCATAATCAAGATATTTATTGATGTTTGCTTCTTGGGAAAGCAAGAGCTTGCATTTGGAGGACACTTTGAAGATAATCCCGACAACAAAGGGAATTACCTTTAATTATTAGAACTTATGCCTACACAGGAACAGTTCATTCATGGTCACTTGCAGAGTGCTTCTCTGTCAAAAAAGCATCAAGCATAATTCAAAACGAACACCGATGTCATTAATGGTCACATTAAAGAAGACTTACAGTCGTGAGTTTGTTGGAGTGCAAGTAGATGAAACACCCAATGTTCGTTGTAAGTCACAAATGAGTATTACTCTCAGGTTTTGTACATAAGGTGACCACAATTATGGTTTATTGGTTTCCACAATGTTTCTGGTAACAAAATTGCTCAGGGTTTTATCAGAAATTGCACTCAATGCACCTGATGTGTGGGGAGTTATTGATAAAATAGCGAGCCAAACATATGATGGAGCCTGAGTAATTTTGTCAAACAGAAACATCCATGAGATGGATTTTTGTGTGGTTATACTTATAAACTTAATCTGGCACTGTTACATTGTTCTAAAAGTATCAAAGCAGTTAGAAAGTCCTCAAAGACAACACAACTCAGAAAATAAAGGATTCAGGTTGCCTCAAACATGTACTACACCTTGGAATTTAAATTCATGAACTGTTCAGACAATATATCTTAAATGTGACAAGTTGAAAGACATTTTCCAGATTATCACCACAGATGATGAAGATCGATATGCACAGTTGTTCAACAGTGCTTCTGGGTTGCTTAGCATTCTTAATAAAACTCAGTTCCTTTTCTTGTTTTGTTTACAATAAAAAGTCGAGATTTTGTAAATCTAAGAGAAAGAACACATGCTCTGCAATAGCCTATATTTGAAAGACATCTGACATCAGTGTAAAATGCAGTATTCATATCCATTTCCACTTAAGAGTTGCTATTTTGATTACATGCATAATTTGTCTTACAATCTTAGTTTCCAGTTTTCAATCTTAGTTTCAATTACACCTACTGATTTTATAAAAGAATATAAAGGAGAATTGAATAGTGGTGTACATGTTCAGCTTTTAACCCGCCCATGCTTGCCCGGTGGCCAGGCGGGCAGGCCGCCGCGCGTTGTCAACAGAACGGGCAGGCTGCTTCACTCCCAGCCAAGCCAAGCAGAACCCAACCCGGGCAGGTTGCGGGAAACTTGCTTGCCTGCCCATATTACTGCTGAGCTGCGTTACGCAGCCGTTTAGTCTGCGCGCGTCAGTGTCGTATTATGAACGTTAATTAAAAGTTCTTATTTTACCTGACCACCAAAATACAAACCCCAACATTATATATATAATCAGGTCAAAAAATATTGGCTTTTATTTGTACATTCTTCCTTTCGCGTATATTTCGGGCTTATTATCTATATAAATAAAAATGAATTGCCAAATGTGTTGATAAGCGTAAAATTCGAGAACGGCTAGACTAATTCGGCTAATTTTTTTTGCTGTGTTCGTAATTCAAAGGACAAGGTTTTTATGAAAAAAATTTTTGGAAAATCGACCGAAAAATTGGAAAATTTTAGAAAAACTGAAAGTGAGTTTTCATTGTGTCCGTGTGTTTGTATTGCATACAATCTTGATGAAATTGTGCACACTATACCTTGAAATCAAGGTCACAGTCTACATAAAATTTCATAGGGTGCATGACAGAGGTTACTTTACCAAACGGAATTAGACAAATTGTACGTTTTTATTCCGATCTTGATGGAATTTGGCACACTTGATATTCAAAGCAGGATGAAGAGCGATGTCTGCTTAAAATTGTGAATGGTGCATAGCGGAGGGTACTTTACTTACACACTTCTACACCAACCTACAGTCTTATTCCGATCTTGAAGAAATTTTGCACACTTGACCATCAAGAGGAACATCACTGTCTAGATAATATTTCGGACAGTGCATGGAATAGAGTACCTTACAAAAGATTTTGACATCGTTTGCGGGTTACCATGAAAGTTGGCTCGTACGCTTGTTTCCATGGAGAAGGTTTTTGAATGTTTGCATATGTATATATACATACATTTTTTTAAACGAAATGTCTATGATCTTTTTGAAATTTGAGAGATGTCTGACACATTCACAGTCATCTTGTTTGACAATTCGCGCACAGCGAATCTCGTTTAACAGTTGCAAACCATTTTTGGTTGAGCGAATGTGTTATATTGGCTGCAAAAAACCTTAATGTTAACGAAATTAATTTTCAGATTCAAAATATGATACCTGGCGAACTGATGACATACAATTCGGTTTATTCCGTTACTAACCAAGATGATGTAGTCAACTATCCTACGATATTTTTAAATTCGCTAGATTTGCCCTGATTACCGCCTCCCAATCTGCAATTAAGTCGGATCGGCAATCATTATGTTGCGAAAGGTAAACCAGCCACGTCTTTGTAATGGCACCCGGCTTGCGGTGAAGAAATTAAAGAAAAACGTAATCGAAGCCACAATTTTAAAAGGAAAGTACAAAGGTGAAGATAGTTTGATTCCAAGGATCACTATGATTCCGACCGACATGCCATTCGACTTTAAACGGTTATAATTTCCAGTGCAGCTTGCATTTGCAATGTCGATAGATAAATCGCAAGGGCAGTCGTTATATGTTTGTGGCATCTATCTTGAAAATCATGTTTTTCACATGGTCAATTGTATGTCGCATATTCCGCTGCCGGGACACCTTCAACATCATTTGTTTACGCACCAGAAAACAAAACTATCAATGCTGCGTATCAAAAAGTATTACAATAAATGCCACCTAGCAATAAACTTTGACACTGCTTCACTGATCACCACAAAAGTTGACAGATATATATGAGTTTTCATAAATAGGTGAATAGGAGATGAACTGAGGTGGAAGAGTTCAACAGAGAGAGGACGAGGTGAAGGATAGAGGGTGGGGAGCGACGGCCCAAGGGATGAGGAGGGCGGGGAAGTGAACTCTGATAGTGGAAGAGGAATAAATGGATAGAGAGAAAATAGGGGAGGGAAGATGAACTACGAGATTATGGAATAAATAAATGCCCAGGCAACGCCGGGTTTTCAGCTAGTTGTCAAATATAAAAGGATTTCTTCGAGACTTCACAATCTTTCAATACTGGATATTCTCAATTCGAACCACCATCAGATCACATCTCAAACAGGTTTGTGTAGCAAGCAGAACAATCACTGAAAATGGAGCTCCTTTGTACACTAAAAGCTACAGATAACCACCATTGGCGTAGATAACGGGGAGGGGTGGGGCAGCGGTCCCCCCCCCCCCTCCCCGAGCCCATGAACATAGTGTTTTTTGTTTTAGTGGAACGCAATGCAGTATGTGTTGCAGTTTTCAACACTGAAACGGATGGATATTTGTACTAAAGAAGTGAACCTCCACCCCCCCAAAAAGAAGATTGGCCCCTACTCCCCAGAAGAATAAATTATCTACGCCCCTGATAACCACTGTACTGCAATGAGAACCAAAATTAAGATTTTGGAAGTCTAGATTCTTTAATTTTAGTATGTTTCAGCCAAGTATGACACCAGTTATACAAATATTTAACTACTTTTCCAGGATGTATTTTACTGGTTCTGTGAATTCATCGGAAGTTGGCAAAATCATTCTAAATTGCCAAAATGCATTTTAACAAAATCGAAGCACTTGTTTCGTATCCAGTTCGTCTAAAAACTATAGTACTGGGAATACAATGGCGACTCTGAGCCACTTTTTGGGGCGTCTACGTTTGGGTCATGAGAGCCACACTTGTAGTCTAGATCTGCGTCATGATGCAGACTTAGACGACGAGTGTTTACTTGCATGATGCAAACCTAAACGACGACTGTAGACCCTCATAAACAGACCTAAACGACGAATCTGAAAACTCATGACGCAGACGTAGACGCTGTGGAGAGTGACTCAGACTTTCCATTATATTCCTACTACAATACATTCGTGGAAAAAGACGCTCTTCATTTCAAAAGCATTTGTAGTGTCTAGGTTTTCAGGATCTTGACCCTGCTTGTGGGATTCCCCTTAATATAGAAATACAGGAATAAAATTACATTTCGCAATGTGTGTGGTACTCAACAAAATAAATTGTAATTTAAACTCATAATGTGTATTACCTTAATCCACAAATGTATATTTCATTTTGCAGAACACTTTTTAATATAAAATATTTACAAATTTTCCTTCAGTTCCCCTGAAAGCATTATTTAGGCCAAACCAGATACTCCTAAAAATATTTGGCTACTTTTGCAAACACAAGTAACAGAAAATGGTTTACAAACAATAATAAATGTCACTTGGGAGGATTGAAATCAAAAAGTTTAGTCTAAAATAAAAATGAACTGTATCCATTACAAAATTTCTATCTCAGAAATTGACGCCCAGAAAGCACAAGAAAGAAAACTACACTCTTAGTTAGTAAATTTGCACTCAAACTCATAGTTTCCTGTTTAATGTTGTACTGTATTCTTAATGCATCTGCTGATTAGTGTTTGAATTAATTATGACGAGATCATTAAGTCTGTTTGCATTACGACGTGATCGTTTTTCGTTATTTAGGTTTCCAGAGCAACTAAAAATTCTCTCACTAGAGGAACTAGTGGCTGGTACATTTAATATTTTTCTTGCCACACACGCAAGTCGAGGAAGTCGTTGGGAGTTATTTTTCCAACACTGTAGAATACCCCCCCCCCCCCCTTGCTCACACAGTGTTCTTGCAAGTATCTGCTGACTTCATCATGTAGGAGAGGAGACTCCTCTGGCCAGTCCTCAAATTTTGCTATTTTGTACGGTCCTGGATTTGTTTCTTGGGTGCTGTGATTAGGCACTTGTACTGAAACTATACAGGTTCCAATTAATATTTGCAGAATAATGTGAAGATCGTACTACATATAGTTGAAATTATAATAATATTTAGATGATGCTATCATTTATCGTCCAGTAAAGTCACCAGAAGATCAAAACAAACTGCAGGACGATTTAAATAAGATATATATTTTTGTTGTGAAAATTAGCAGTTGGCAATAAATAATGAAAAGAGCGAGGTTATCCGTGTGTATACTAAACTAAGGCCGCCCGAAGTGGCCGTGCGGTTAAAGGCGCTGCAGTCTGGAACCGCAAGACCGCTACGGTCGCAGGTTCGAATCCTGCCTCGGGCATGGATGTTTGTGATGTCCTTAGGTTAGTTAGGTTTAACTAGTTCTAAGTTCTAGGGGACTAATGACCTCAGCAGTTGAGTCCCATAGTGCTCAGAGCCATTTACTAAACTAAGTCCGTTAAACGTCGTTTACAAGATCAACCAGTCAAATCTAAAGGCTGTAGATTCTAGTTAATACCTCTGATTACAATTACGACCTACTTAAATAGGAATGGACACACAGAAAATGTTGTAGGCGTTTTAATGACAAAACACTCTTTTGGAGCATTGCTACGCAGTTGGGGAGCCTTTTCTGGTACGATTGATGGAGGACGTCAAAAGAGTCTAAAGAAGGGCAGCTCGTTTGGTATTATCGTGAAACAGGGGAAAGAGTGTCGCGGAAATTATACGGGAGTTGGGGTGGGAATCATTACAACAATGGCGTTTTTTGACGTGGCGCGATCTATATATGAAATTTCGATCACCAACTTACACCTCCGAATTCGAAGATATATTGTTGAGTCCCATCTACATTGGAAGAAATGATAATCAGAATAAAATACAAAAAAACTGCGCTCAGACGCAGAGATGTAGGTGTTTTATCCCGCGTGAAATTCGAGAATAGGAGACAAATAAGTTGAAAGTGGTTCGATGAACCCTCAACCAAGCACTTGCGTGTGACGCAGAGTACCCATGTACATGTAGATGAAGAATATATGCACTATCTTAGGAGGTTATCTCCTCACACATCTGTCGTGCTGCTTGGTAAACATCAATTTTTTCATCCTGGGTTAACTTTCTTAACGTGCTGTAGTTAGGCAACATAAACGTTGCAATTTTATGCAACATACTAACGCATATTTTCTGTTCTCGGAAGGCATCGGCGGCTTGTTTCAAAGGTTTCATGTTTTGAAAATACATTTTATCAACATACATATTTCACAAGTAGTTCTATAATATTCAGATGGAATAAAATTACAAACCTCTTCATCGTTATCCCGTACAGTACAGTGTGCTTTTAAGGCATAAAACCACGGTAGAACTAAATGTAGGGTTGGCTCCTTGTCACCCTCTAGATCAATTATGGCTTCTTTAAACTGCTTAAGAAATGCTATAAGCTGGCCAGTTATATGGTGGTCATAACCCAGCATCTTATCAGAGGCACCTTAGTTATGCAAGACAGCCTTCACTGAATCAATCTGAGAATGGACTATTACAAGCATGTCAAAATAACTATTCCAACTAGTTGAAACCCACTGCTTTGAAGATGAGTTCAGTCTTACACAGAGACCTCTTCTCTTGAAAGCAGGAGACCGAAGCCCACACTGCATCAAGAATGGCTAATATATTTGGAACATTTTCTTTCAAAAACTGTTCGCTCAGAACATGTTTCAAGACTGTGTTTATACTATGAGCCATGCATGAAAGACGCTGATATATTTCGAGAGCTTTGACAATGTTACTGCCATGGTCTGTGACAAACGTAATTTTGGCAATGTCTTCACGAGAAACACCCATAGTTTCTAAGCGATCTTCCAACTCGTTCCGAATATTCGAGCCAGTTGCATTGAGACACACCTACCGATTTATTTGAAGCGGCCTCATAAACACACGAAAACGTTCCTCATGCGGCACTTGTGCTCTGTTTCGTTACCAGTATGTACTCGCCAGTTGTCAATTTTTTTTTTCAACCTCACTAACGTTCGACCTATTCATTGTGCTGCCCCCACCGTTGCGATAAATGAACTGCGGGCTAACTACCTGGCTACTCTAGTCACGGTAGCTTGACAGCGCAACCTTTTGTCAGGCGCAGCAAGCTGAGCGGGTCCCGTGAAGCTTGGCAGGCCTCCGGGAACCCAGGTAGCCCGGGCTTGCGGGAGCCCAAGTCGGCCGCATTACCCACTATGCCTAAGTGCACGCGCACTCTTGTGTTTACGTCGCGGCAGACTGATCTGCATGAATGGTTGCAAAGGAGCTAGTGGCCAGCAGGCTGCAAGGGGAATTTGTACATCTCTAGAATTGATGTCTTCATTAACATATTTCATGATAACTATTCACAAGCTATTGAGCATCATAGCATTAACAAGTCAATAACACTATACACAAAACAAAACTAATAACAGAACTAAAAATGTAAAAGTATGTAAACACACATATGACATAGGAAAGTGCAACAAACAACTGCCTTTTCTCAAGCTATTGCTGTTGTAGTTGATGATGATGATGATAATGATGTAAAATAACTAATGTGTGTGCTTAAACATAACCAAAGAATTGAGAATAGATGTATTTAATAGCAGAGCATATTTTATAACAACATTCTCAAAAATCTGCATATCCATTGTTTTAATATTTGTATGACAATATATAGCTTTCATTCGTAAATCTAACAATCAACATTACATTCACTTAGTTGTTACAGCTACTGCCAAATTACACTCATTATCTCATCTCACAATTAGGGAGGCTTCTCTTTATTCTCTGAATCTGTTACATTTACAAACTCATTGCAGTTTAAATGTACTCATTTCTTATATTGTTGCAAATTTTAAAACTCAAACCAGACCATCACACCATGGCTAGAGCTAATACCTGTTCTGCATAAAAGTACTATTTTTAGTATTCCAATATTATTAAATGCATGATTAATATTTTGAGTTATATTAATGCCACCCATGCCTCACAGTTTGAAAACAATTGGTATTCTAGGTTGTTTTGTGGGTACATACCTGCAAACAAGTTGCTAACATGCTAATGATATACTGTTCATGAATACTAAATGACTAATCACTACACACACACACACATTTTTGAATAAAATAAAGATAATGACGAAATGGCTTTGTTTCCAATACATTTTTGATACTATCCCATTTATCTGTCTTACAAATTGGGTGAAACACCCCACCATAATGAGTGAGAGAAAGAGCTCAGATGTTTAAGATGAGTTAGTATCACCCATCACATAATTTTGTTGTGAAAATTTCCATCAAGATGCTTTATACTCTGGAACTGCATTATAAAATGTTACACGTGTTTTATTATGAATTTGTTGCATTATGATCAACTCCTGCTGTGTGTGTTGTCTAAATAATTATTGACTGTGTATTATTTGAAAGGTACACTTCAATTGTGATTTTAAATGTGCTGGTTTCATTTAATGTAAGTTGAGTCTTCTGCTTGTTATGTGAGTGCTGATATAGCAGTTAGTTTAATAATTACTAGTGTTTTTCTTAACATTCCTGATCAGTATCTTGGTATTCTCATAGTGTGTGTATTTAAACAGACCTCTGAAGTGAGACAATTATTTGTAGTTTTTCTACTCATGTCCCTTCCCTGCAGTTTGAAAATTATGTCCATATTTTGATGACATTCTCTTTGTCAGTATACTTGTACATTCATTCCTCTTCATACTGTCAATATTCATCTCAAAGTAGTTTGTGATTGTTATACTGTCTATTTCATTATCATTTAAATTTAATGTGACAATATTATTGTCCATTTTTAAGCTGAAATTCATTCTTTCTGTTACTTTTTCTTCAGTGTTAGTTTATTGAATATTAACCAATTTAATTCATCCTTGATAGTTTCATTTGATTTCTCCATCTTTGATTATAGTGTTTTTTATCATCAGCAAAGATAATTTTGTTCCCCATAGCCTCTAATGTCTGGAAAGTTATTTTTGTGATTCAGAAACAATGTTAGCCCTCAGAATCTACCCATAAGAACTTGCAGATTGATATATTTTCAGTCTGATAAATCTTACAACAAAGTTTCACTAGTAATCTTCATCCACTGTTTTCCAGATAAGATCAGAACCTATCATTAACCTCCCCGCTCCGTCCTTATGATTCTAGCTCATTTAGTACAATTTTATAATAATCACTAAAAATCATTAGGTAGACCCAAAAACTGCCTGTTACACAGTCGTCTTAGATTAGTGGATTAAGTACAACTTTTGTGAACTCTACTGTAGCTGATACTTTTAGTACTTTTGGAACGCAGTTGTGCTTTACTCTGGACTTTTATTATTTGGCCGAAATTATCTGAGACTCTGAAGTCCATCTAGAAGACATGTCATAGTGTTCCAAATGCCAAAATAGTAAATGATAGCAGTCAGTTGGCCAATGTATTTAATATCATTTCCTCGAAGTAGCACATAAGATTGGCAGGGACAGTTCAGGGATAAAGCAACAGATTACATGCAAGAAATGCTACCTCATACATAGAGGCAAATTACAATTACTCCATTCTCAACCAAAAAATTAAAAACTTAATTGTCTCCATCAAAACTGAAAACTCTAATGGCACTGACAATATCTCAAGTAAAGTAAAATCCTGTTCTTTTAATATATGCAGTATATTCAGTCCCGTATACAACACATAATTATCAAAGGAGATATTTCCAGACAGATTGAAATATACTACTGTCAGACCCCTCTACAAGAAATGTAGTAAAGATGCTTTGTATCAATATGGATTTCAGAATGATCTCTCCACAGTATATGCCATGCCATTTCCCAATTCACAAATCAGTTTATACAAAATTTAAATGACTAAATACTACCAATTGGTATTTTCTGACACATGTCAGAAGCATTTGGTCATGCGGTAAACGGCATTCTCCCAGTAAAGTTAAAATACAGGGTGATTCAAAAAGAATACCACAACTTCAGGAATTTAAAACTCTGCAACTACAAAAGGCAGAGCTAAGCAGTATCTGTCGGCGAATTAAGGGAGCTATAAAGTTTCATTTAGTTGTACATTTGTTCGCTTGAGGCGCTGTTGACTAGGCGTCAGCGTCAGTTGATGCTAAGATGGCGACCGCTCAACAGAAAGCTTTTTGTGTTATTGAGTACGGCAGAAGTGAATCGACGACAGTTGTTCAGCGTGCATTTCGAACGAAGTATGGTGTTAAACCTCCTGATAGGTGGTGTATTAAACGTTGGTATAAACAGTTTACAGAGGATGTGTGTTTGTGCAAAGGGAAAAGTTCTGGACGGCCGAGAACGAGTGATGAAAATGTAGCACGCCTCCAAGAAGCCCTGATCTTACCCCCTGCGATTTTTTCTTACGGGGGTATGTTAAGGATATGGTGTTTCGGCCACCTCTCCCAGCCACCATTGATGATTTGAAACGAGAAATAACAGCAGCTATCCAAACTGTTACGCCTGATATGCTACAGAGAGTGTGGAACGAGTTGGAGTATCGGGTTGATATTGCTCGTGTGTCTGGAGGGGGCCATATTGTACATCTCTGAACTTGTTTTTGAGTGAAAAAAAACCTTTTTAAATACTCTTTGTAATGATGTATAACAGAAGGTTATATTATGTTTCTTTCGTTAAATACACATTTTTAAAGTTGTGGTATTCTTTTTGAATCACCCTGTATTATGGGAGTAGATATCTTGCTGATAACTAATTTTCATCCTATCTAACTAAAAGCATGCATATTTGCATTAAGAAAAACAGGGAGCTTACGCAATGAAACAGCATCTTCAGAATGGGGAACAATCACCACAGGTGTACCACAAGTATCAATGTTGGTTCTGCTACTACTCTTGTTATACATAGGATGACCCTCCTAAGAGTCATGAGGCACATTTTCTGTTTTAGTTTGGCAGGTATTTGCAATTTGTTTTTGAAATGTGTAGCTGTTGTGACTCCAAACAAGTACTGCTCATCACGTCTTTCATGCAGTGCCCAGTGTGGACGGAAAGCATTGGTTTGTTCCTGTTGTGAATAAAATTATTTTTAAAGTGGAATTTTACATGTCCATTCAATAGAATGGTCTCAGATTAGTCTAATGCAATATTCATGTCATTGGTATGTATTAACAGGGACATTTACACATGAAGAATAACCAGTACTTCAGCAGCAACTGAGCAGTGCTGCTGCCTGGTGGTAACAGTCACTGCGGGCCAGGGTGGTGCTGTCGTTTCTGGAGTACTGGTTTTCCTACGTGTTTTAATGTCTGTGTTAAAACATATAGATAAATTTGGGACCACTTCATCAAATGGGCATGTAAAATTCTGCTTTAAAAATAATTTTTTTGTAACTGGACATGAAATGACTCTTTCTGTCAACACTGGGGATTGTATGAAAGATGTGATGAGCAATTTTTTTTTTTTGTGATTTCAACTACCTATTGCGGGAAGAAAATTGCAAATATCTGCCAAAACAGCAGCGAAAAGGTACCTGACGCTCTTAGGAGGGACCTGCAGTTTAATAATCTTCCAAAAAATGACTCATCACAAAGGAATTGTCTGGATGGGACAGAAATCAGAAGATGTGACGTACATATGTAGACAAACAATTGTTTACAATTTCAGAAATATTGGATGATTTATTGAAGAGAATGAGCTTCACAAATTGAGCAAGTTACTTATGTATTGGTCCACCTCTGGACTTTATGCAAGCATTTATTCAGCTCGGCATTGACAGAGTTGTTGGATGTTTGCCTGTCCATAATGCTCCAAATGTTCTCAACTGGGGAGAGATCCAGGAACCTTAGTGGCCAAGTTAGGATTTGTCAAGCATATGGCATTATCTTGCTGGAATATAAGCCCAGGTTGCCTTGCCATGAACGGCAACAAAATGGAGCGTGGCATATTGTTGACATACTACAGTGCTGTAAGGTTGTCACAGATGACAACCAAAGGTGTCCCGCTATAGAAATAAATGGCACCCCAGTCCATCATTTATGGTTGTCGGACTGTACTGCTGGTGACAGTCAGGCTGGTGTCCCACCACTGATCGGGGCATTCCCACACACATCTTCACTGGTCATTGGGACTCAATTCGAAGCTGAACTCTTCACTAAAGACAATTATGCTCCAGTCCATGATATTCCAGGCCAACGACTGTCTGGAGATGGCCTGGACAGCAGTAGGATATGAGCTTGACTGTTGCCCACCATATAGCCCAACAACTTGGAATGATGGTCTGGGGTGCCTTTCATTTCATAACAGGACCTCTTTAGTTGTCATCCACGTCACCTTTACAGCACAGCGGCATGTCGACGATATTCTATGACTCTTTTGTTGCCTTTCATGGCAAGCCAAGCAAGGTAATGCCTGCCCGCACACAGCGAGAGTTTCTACTGCCTGTCTCCATATTTTCCAAACCATACATTGGCCAGCAAGAAGGTTGCTGGATCTCTCTCCAACTGAGAACGTTTAGAGTATTATGGGCAGAGCCATCCAAACATCTCAGGATTTTGACAATTTAATGTGCCAGTTGGACATAGGCACAATATCCCTCAGGAGGACATTTAACAATTCTGACAATCAGTGTCAAGCCTAATAACAGCTTGCATAAGGGCCAGAGGTGGACCAATGTGTTACTGGCATGCTCAATGTGTGAAACTCTTTCTCTTGAGTAAATAATCTAATTTTTCTGAATTAGAAATAATGTGTGAGGGCAAATCAATAAATGAAACAGAATATTCTGAATTCTTAGGTACCTATATTAATAAGAACCTGAACTGGAAGTCACATCTTACTGATCGTCTTAAACATCTGAGCTCTGTAAATTTTGCTTCATGGATAATATAAGATTTTGGAGATGAAAATGTCAAAGTTAACTTACTTTTCCTATTTCCATTCATTAATTTCTTATGACGTCATACTCTGAGGTAACTGACTGAAGAATAAAGTGCATTGCACAGTGGCATATAGCAAAGATAATATGTGATGTGAAATTTAGGACATCTAGCCCCACAGTATATTTAATCCCTTGTAAAGTTTGTTGTCAACAATCAATCATAGCTTGAAAACAACATCAACATTCATAAATATAATACTAGAAGGAGATATAACTTACTCTAGCATGTTAACAGCATCCAAGATACAAATGGAAAATAAAAAACATTCATTAATAAAGTTAGCACCTTATTTAAAAATTGTTTTCCCCTGAAGGTAACTCAAATTAAGCAGACATCTAATAAGAAACCATGGATCACACAAGGGATAAAGATATCATGTGAGACAAAAAGGAAACACCATCTGATATGTAGGAACACCTTTGATACTGGCATTGTAGCTCATTACAAAAATTACTACAAAATATTGAAGAAGGTTATCTAGAAATCTAAACACTTGCATTAAGAGAAAAAGATAAATACACCCAGCAATAAAATAAAAACAATATGGGTTATAGTTAAGTCAGACACAGGTAGGACCAGAAATGAGGAGGAAAAAATAGCTCTAAAAATAAATGAAACGCTGGTAACAAACGCATGTTGTGTTGCAAACCATTTAAACAAGTATTTTGTCTCTGTTACTGATAGCATGGGGTTGTCAGGTTCAGTAAATAATGCAATGGAATATCTGAGACCAGTGCACACAAGCAGCCTCAGTAAAATGGAATTAATTCTTACTTCACCCAAAGAAATAGAATCCATCATAATGTCCTTGAAATCAAAGCATTCTAGTGCTTATGATAACATATCAACAAAGTTAATAAAAGAGTGTTCATGTGAGCTTAGTCATATCTTAAGTTATTTGTGTAAGCAATCACAGGAATATTCCCGGACTGGCTCAAATATGCTGAAGTTATACCTCTCCACAAGAAAGGCGACAAAGAAATGCCCTCAAATTACCGACCGATCTCAATTTTGCCAACTTTTTCAAAAATCTTTGAAAAGGTTATGTTCAAGCGTCTACTTAAGCACCATAGTGAAAATAACATAATATCAAAGTCACAGTTTGGGTTTCTTAAGGGTTCTAATATTGAGAAGTGAAAAAGTCCTTAATTCAATAGACAACAAATTAGAGGCAACTGGCATATTCTGTGACCTGTCAAAGGCTTTTGACTGTGTGAATCACAGCATTCTTTTAAGTAAATTAAAATATTATGGTATCACTAGTAGTGCTGCAAAGTGGTTTCTCTCGTATCTTACTAATAAAAAACAAAGGGTGTCATTACGTAACACTTCAGCAATAGGCAATTAGACATCATCTGACTGGGAAGAAATTACATGTGGTGTTCTCCAAGATTCCATACTAGCTACACTACTTTTTCTTGTGTATATTAATGACCTGTCATCTGTTACATTACCAGATGCCAAGTTTGTCTTATTTGCAGGTGATTCAAACATTGAAAAACAAATAGTAAATCAAATATAAATTTAGAAAGGTGTAACACCTCGGTTCAGTTTACAGTGATAAAAGCTATAGAAAGAATAATTTAAAATTAAAAATAGAATTTTAGAGGGGTAAATAATGTAGAATCAGAGTTCGGTAATTGCAGATCAAAATTATAGTATATCAGCAAGTAGTTTAACGTCTAAGTACAGCAAAGCCACGGAAGCTCCATCATGGAGAAGGCATTGACGTTAAACTCTTGTGATGAAAAACCTATAAAAATGCCTGATCGTCATTATTGCCGCCTTTTTTCCTTGAATGGTTCGTTAAAGGGCACGGAACCTGTGTCAGTCAGCGAGACAGTAATTAGATTGGACTTTATCGTGTTAAGATTCACGATAAAATGTTAGAATATTACGGAGATTAAAAGTGATGTAGTGTACGATCTCTGACTGTTGGTAGCAACGGAGTATTAAGGGGATTTTAGGACTTTAGTGCTAGTTGAAACTTTACGGACATATAGACGACAGAAACTCAAATTATGTGCTGATACGAGTAAATTCAGAGGTACCGGTATTCAGATATTAACGTGTGGACTTCTGAAAGTATTGTTTGCCGTTAGTTGCGAATCTGGAAATAGAGTGCGTGCATATCGGCATTTGCGGACTGTTTAGATTCATCCAGGCTAGGAACCTTTTAAATAGACCATCATCCATCACCATCTTAATCCTTGAATATAGAGTGAAAGTGAAATACAGGAGTGTTGTACTTATTTCATTTACCTACTAATAATCAGTGAAGGTTTTACGGAACCAAAGCTATTCAACAGTAAGTCAGCACCATCTAGTGGAAAGCATAGGCATTAACTAACACGCTAACTGAAGTGAACGTTTACGTGTTTTATGGACTGCTTAATATGAACTTTTGCGACTCTTTGACGTCCCCACTCCCTTTGAAAGGTGGCGCAGGCTGTCTTAATCACAAATGGGGAGAGTTTTAGCCGGGCAAATTACTAAATAAAAGCGATATTTACAAGACTCGCAGTAACCCTCTCCACCCAGGTCGAAGGCCACCCCTTCACCTACCACCACCCTGACGATGTTACCCATGCCGCCTACTTTCTCCAGCAGACCTTGTCTGAGGCCATGGAGGCCCACGTCCCTACTGTCGCCATCCACCCCCACCGTCCTACCTTACCCTCATAGGCCGTCCTCCTCCTCCGTGAATCCCGCCGTCTCCACCATGCCTTCCTCCACACGCATGACCCGGACACACTACAACGCCACCAGCAACTCCAGCGACACATCCGAAACTTGCTCGCGGCTGAGAAACGCCGGGACTGGCGACAGACATGCACCCGTTTAAATGCTACCATACCTATAAACTCGTCCAAGTTCTGGTCAGCCTTCCGTCGCCTTACCGGAACTAAACCCTCCCCCTACTATCCTCTTCTCCATGATGATCACCCCTTCCCTGACACCCTTAGTAAGGCCAATCACTTTGCTTCCTACCTTTCCGATGTCTTTTCCGTCCCCGATGATCCCCAGTTCGATTACTCCCTCTTCCTGGATGTCCGCGATCGAACTGACACCTCTGCCCTTCCCCTCGCACCTGGTTTCCAGTACTTGGACAACATGGCACACACGGAACTCAATGCCCCTATCACTACACAGGATCTCATTTCTACACTCCGCACAAAACGCAACACCGCTCCTGGTCACGATCGTGTCACCTACCGCCACCTTCGTGAAGCTCCTGTCTCTTTCCTCTCCACCTTGGCCAGGCTCTACAATGTAGTCCTGTCCACCGGCTACTACCCCGAACTGTGGAAAACCTCCCGTATTCTGATGTTCCGTAAACCCGGTAAACCGCCGTCCGCCGTCTCCTCCTACCGTCCCATCAGCCTAACCTCGGTCTTCAGCAAGGTCCTGGAATCCATCCTCATCCGACGCATCCACCAGCATCTCCACCAGCACCGCCTCCTTCCCGTTACCCAGTGTGGCTTTCGGCCTTCCTGCTCTTCCGATGACCTCCTCCACCTCACTCATCTCCTATCCGAACAGCTTAATTTCCGTTGCTCCGCAATCTTCCTATCCCTGGACCTCGAACGTGCCTATGACCGCGTATGGCATTCCTGTCTCCTCTTCAAGCTCCAAACCTTCGCCTTTCCCATTAACTACGTCCGTCTGATCGGCTCCTTTCTCTCCCACCGTCCTTCCTACGTCACCATCCATAACACGGATTCCTACACCTTTTTTCCCTCCGCCAGTGTGCCCCAAGGCTCTGTCCTCTCCCCCCTTCTGTACCTTTTGTATACGGAGGACATGCAGCCGCCGTCACCCCCCGTCCACCTTCTCCAGTTTGCCGATGACACCGCCTTCCTTGCCCTCGCCCCCACTCTGCAGCATTCCCAACACCTTCTCCAATCCCATCTTGACCAGTTCACTGCTTGGTGCAACCAGTGGTTGCTCAAGGTCAATCCCTCCAAAACCCAGGCGATCATTGTAGGCAAAACCACCCCTTTCTTCCGCCTCCTTGATTTCTATCTCACCATCTGTGGCCGTCCTATCACCCTCACCCCCACCATTAAGTACCTTGGCGTCACCCTCGACCGTCGCCTCTCCCGGACCCCCCATCTGCGGACAATCCAAGCCAAGGCACGCTCCCGACTCCATCTCCTCAAGCTCCTTTCCGGCCGTACGTGGGGTCTGGACCCCTCCACCATCCTCCACACCTATAAATCCCTCATCCGCCCTATCCTCTGGTATGCCCATCCTGCCTGGATCTCCGTCGCCCCTACCTTTTACAAATCCCTTCAGATCCTTGAACACCACGCTCTCCGCCTCACCTATCGCATCCGTCTCCCCTCCCCCACGCGGATCCTGTACGACCTCATTCTGTTCCCCCACCTCCTCCTTTTCCTTGAAAGGATACAGATCCTCTACACCTCCCGTAAACTCAATCCTCCTCACCCGCTTGTCTCCCCCATCCTCTCCCACCCCCGCCCGCTGCCGCACCTGTATTCCCATGTCCTACCTGCTCTCCATCTCTCCACCCTCCTTACCCTCTCCCAAGGTGGCTTCCGCCAGCTCCCCCTCCCTGATGGTGCCCTCCTCCCCTCTATCTATCCCTCCTACCAACTTTGATCCTCCCTCCCTCTTCCTGTGTTTCTCTTTTGGGCACCCTCCCTCCCTTCTCTCCCCCTTCCCTCCCTCCTCCATTTCTCCCCACTCCTCCCCCGGGCTTCCCCTTCCCTGTCCCTCTACTCCTCCTCCCATCTCCTCAGCCATTGGCATCTTTCTTCTCCCCTCTCCCCCCCCCCCTCACCCTTATTCCCCTCTCGGCAGGTCCCCGGGTTAGCACACACTACGTGGACATTCGCGCGCCGGAGATCATCGCCATTAGTGTCTCGTGTGTGCCATAGTGTTTAGTGTTTAGTGTTCAGTGTTCAGTGTTCACCATCACACTCCATCGTTCACCTGTGCCATCGACATCTTCAGTGTTTGTGCGTCGTATCAACAGTTTGTAGTGTGGATTGTCATCGGGTGTGAACGGCTTCATGTTTTTTATGTTCATGTGTCTACTGTTTTTTTCCCCGCTGTTTTGTTCCAACTCATGTGTCTTCTCTGTTTTACCATTGTAATTTCTTGGGCTGAAGAGCGGCGTCTTGTGCTGCTGCCAGCCTACCTGTTTTTATACGGGTATTAAAATCACAATAAAGAAAAAAAAAATAAAAAGACTCGCAGTAATAGTAAAACACAAGGCTCGAACCTCATTGGAAAGTCGTCGCTGTCACGTCGGGAAGTAAAGCCGGAAAACCTACCGACGATACGTATCTTATATCTACAAGCAGACGTTGACGTGGAATACGTAAAAAGGGAACCACAAGAGAGTTGGGGTTGCTTCAAAGGGCAGAAATCAATTAAACTTTGAAAAGACCTACTATATCCAGTTCAGAACTTCCTAGAGATTTCCTTCTAGTGTGTGTATGAAATATGATGACATGAAAACAGGAGAAATGGAGAGTGTAAAATTCTTTTGATTACAAATTGATAATAAATTCAGTTGGTAGCGACATGCTAACGAACTGCTAAAGCACCTAAACAAGTCTGTGTTTGCAATGCGAATGTTGTCAGACATATGAGATATAAATATAAAAAAACTGGCATATTTTGCTTATTTTCACTCCATTATATCATATGGTATCATATTTTGGGGTAACTCCACAAACGGAGAAAAAATTTTTAGAGTGCAGAAGCATATAATAAGAGTAATGTGTAGTGTAAATCCAAGAACATCATGTTGAAGCCTATTCAAAGAATTGGGCATTAGAGGTGGGCCAAACGGTTATTCTGGAGTAACCGTTATCACAGTTCCAGTTATTCTTTGATAACCGTTATTTTTAATGGTTATTAATAACTGCCAAGTTATTTTTCGCTAGCGAATACCGAATACTCCGAGGGGCTACAGTTAAATAACGACATAGTTGGAATCCATCAGTTTAGTTATCAGTATAACTGCGAGTAGTGTGAAATGGCAGGAATGTCGTATGAATCGTGTCATAACCTTAGCTTATTAACTCCTGGTACATTTTAGTTGATGTTAGAATGATTATTAGTATTTCATATTATATGTTTGTAGGTTATCGGTCGCTATTAGAAATATTACCTTCGCAGCTGCAACAGAAAGTACGGGGAACTTCGCCACAGCACTGTTTAAGTAAAATGTTAACAACATGCGTTTTAAAGTATGAAGTAATATGTAAACTGAATACTGTAGGTTAAATTCGAAGCTTAATTTCTTGTGCTGCTCACATAATAGATAAAGTGTACAGCTTTGTAATACAACAAAAAATATACATAATGTGACAGATTCGGTTACTCCTGTGCTGTAAAAGATAGTCCTATTGGGGAAAGTATGAGTACGCTAATCCAAGTTTTATGTGAGATTTGGAAACTGCTCGATTTCTCCAGCTACAGCATGCTTATAACATATGAAAGCGTGCAGATCGAAAAGGTTGACAGTGTTACAATTCTGGGACTACAACCCGATAATAAATTCAGTTGGGAAGGGCATATCACATTTTTTCACTCTATTATTTCATAAGGGAGCATATTATATGGTAACTCATCAAACGTAGCAAAAGTTTTTTGCATGTAAAAGCGTGTAATTAAAATCGTTTGTGGTATAATTTCAAGAACATCATGTAGGGACCTGTTCAAGGAACTTTGTATTTTAACCACTGCTTCCTAGTATATTTATTCCTTAATGAAATTTGTTACAAGTATTTCCAACCAATAGCTCAATACATAATATCAGTACTAGAAATAGGAACAGGACTCCAATATTCAGGAACATGCATTTTCAATAAACTGCCAGCAAGTCAGCAACCATTGAAAACTTGGTTTCAGATAAAGCACGGTTTACAGTGTGTTTGAAAGACTTTTTGATACAGAAGTGTCTGATTCCACCCGTCATAATTAGCCGGAAATGGCTACTTTAAGTGTGTCTATGACGTCACTACATACACATGGCAACAAACACGAAGATACATATAAATAATACAATAACATCTCCCACCAAAAATACAATCAAACCAACGGGACAACTGTGGGAAGTTGGGGGTTTTAGGGTGAGGACAAGCTAGTAAACAAGAAAATACATCAACACGTACAACTATGAAAATGGGAATCGGTCATTTCCGGTGACCCATATAGGTCCATCGCAGCTACTGATGCCTAAAAACTAACACCTACAACTGCGAAAAATAAAACCACAATCCCAAAAGTCCACAAATCACTCATCCCCACATAAATTAAATCACATTCAATACTCCATAAATACACAAAACATCACAGCTAGAAAAAAAAAAAAAAATTAATTACCACCAGCAAATTCCGGCAGTGCAAACTAAATCGGCCAGCCCCCCCCCACCCCCAAACACACACACACACACACACACACACACACACACACACACACACACAAAAAACCAACTCATAAACACTGTGCCGTAATGACATTCACACACCACAACACCTTTACGTCGAAGCAGATGGGTGGAATCAGACGCTTCCATTGACCCCTCCTTCTACTCTGTAGATGAATATCGTAACAGAGACTGATAGACCAGCTTAGGTAAAAATTCTGCTATATTTCAGTTTTGACAGCACTTGGTTGCAACAGTCAAGATCAGGTATTCTGTGTATGATAAATTTATTAAAAGTGCGCAACTGTGTTTTATTCTGACAGTGTATCAATTCTGTAAATATTAGCAGTTACTGTAATGTATTCACATATTTTGACAATCTCCTGACAAATGATGAGGATAATAATTATTATATTCAACTGTATTATGTTATACTTTCTGACATATTATTTGTCATTCGCGATGGCCAGCGGCTATTTCCGAAGAAGTACGTAAATATTTGTTCGCTCCAGTAATTATCGTCTCTGAAATATCACCGGGGTCTAAGACTGGAGTCACTGTGTGAGGAACACAGACACACAGTTATTCCGTTACCAACTTCCAGGTTACCTGTAAGGGTAACCCGATAACTGCCAGAGAGCGAGAACTGTGAGCCAATAATGATAACTGCCAGAGGAAAATACCGATCTCTGACAGTTATTTCCATAGTCACTCGAATTCCTTATGGTACCTCTCTTTATACTATCCGTCCAAGCTAAATTGACATATGAGGCGATGGCTCAAGGGAAGGACCGTACTTGTTAATGCCTGTACTGCAGCTCCTATCAGCCACCGCTCGGACGTTAGCTTTATTTAATTGTTTCTGCTAAAAGTAACGAAGGCTCACGATGTAGTACACTGTTCTTATCAACAGATGGCGCGCAGTCTCACAGTTATTCCCATGGCCTATAGAACGCCTTCCAAATGGTCTACCCTCTCCTTCGTTCCTAGCCAGATCTCTGATGAGTTGACAGGAAAGCGTGGTACGATCTTCGGTCAACAGATGGCGCGAGGCACTGTTAACATTAGACAGTTATTGAAATAACTGCCTGTATCAGAGGAACGGTTATCGCAGTAACTGTTACTTCTCAGTAACCGGTTATTTCTATCAGTTACATTATTTTTTGCCACCTCTATTGGGCATACTAACCACAGCTTCTCAGTATATTTATTCTTTAATGAAGTTTGTTGTAAATGATACATCTTTTTTTCCAACTAACTGCTTAGTACACAGTATCAAAACTAGGAATAAGAACAGTATACATAAAGATTTAAAATCACTTACTCTTACCCAGAAAAGAGTCCAGTATTCAGCAACGCATATTTTCAGTAAGATACCAGCAACCATTAAGAGTTTAGTTTCAGACAAGGCACAATTTAAACATAATTTAAACGAATTTTTGATGGCCGACTCCTCCTATTCCATCCATGAATTTCTCAACAAGTGCAGTAGACCATTTTAATGAAAATTTATTATACTTCAATTTTTGACAATAATTGGTTCTAACAGCCAAGTAACTACCTACTGTGTGAATGATGTATGTATGGAAAGCAGATGTAAGTCTTAAGTCTGTAAATAGTGGAAGTTTAATTTTAAATCTTGTACATAATTTGACTGTTCTTAACTGAGGATCATTGAAATGAATAATTTAGTTTAATTTCTACAATACTTGGTTGTAATAGCCAAGTAACTAGCTACTGTGTGAATGATGGATTTAATGAAAGCAGATGTAAGTATTAAACCTGTAAATATTAGAAGTTTAATTTTAATTCATGTACATAATTTTACTGTTTATTGACTGAGGATCATTAAAATTAATGAAACTCAAGTTTTTCTAATTTCATTTTTGGAATGTGTTTATCTGACATGTTCCACACGCAGGAGGATCCCCTCTTTTGTGGGTCTATGGAATGAATAATTAATCTAATCTAGCCTTCACTATGTCTGAGCCACAGAAACCAACTTCTAAGTAATGCAAAGAATTTAGCAGGTAGTAAAATTAATTTCAAACACAAACAGAAATTTTATTGACAACTCCGCCCGCATCTTGTGGTCGTGCGGTAGCATTCTCGCTTCCCACGCCCGGGTTCCCGGGTTCGATTCCCGGCGGGGTCAGGGATTTTCTCTGCCTCGTGATGGCTGGGTGTTGTGTGCTGTCCTTAGGTTAGTTAGGTTTAAGTAGTTCTAAGTTCTAGGGGACTGATGACCATAGATGTTAAGTCACATAGTGCTCAGAGCCATTTGAACCATTGACAACTCCTATTCCACAGAATTTTGTGTGTGTGTGTGTGTGTGTGTGTTTCATCCCAGTATGTTCTTTCATCTACATAGCTTCTAAGAAACTGTGTGGTTTGTGCTTCTCTAATGCAGTTTTCTCTATTTTTGTACAGGGTGATATAATTTTTTTCACGCTGCTGTAGAAATAATACCAACGGTCAGAATGACGTCAAAATGCAGCAGAATATTATCAGAGAAGGGGGAAAACATATGGCAGAAGAAAAATAAATAGTTACCAAATGTAGAACTAGATGGCGCTGTAAGCATCACAATTTAATAGCAGTTGACTACAAATGTCAAATGTATCATACAATAATGCCTAAGGCGTACATTTGACGTTAAACCAACTGTACTACTTAGTGTGCATGGGTGTACAGGTGTGATACTGTTAGTTAATAAGCCCATGCACCATGGCAAGGTCATATCACGTTAGATGGGAAAAATCTGTTTTTAATTGCTCTGAGGCCAGAAACTGCATAAAAAGCATCACTCGCATCGGTTTTTAATTGTCCTGAGGCCAAAAATCGCATAAAAAGAATCAGTCACATTGGTTTTTAATTGTTCTGAGGCTGAAAACTGCATAAAACCATCAATCAAAATCAAATCAGATTATTAATTTTCATGTGCCTGGTGCAAAACATGTTCAATATGCTGTCCACCGCTTTCTGCAATAAGTTCAAATGAAGAAACAGCATGTTCCACAACTGATCAAAGTGTTTAGGGGGTCATGTTCAGAATGTGCTGCGCAATGCGTGTCTTCAATGCAGCTAAGTTTGCAATCGGAACACTGTACATAACATCTTTCAGATAGCCCCACAGCCAGAAGTCACACGGATTAAGATCAGGTGATCAGGATGCTGTAGGGAAATGGCGGCTGAAAATTCTAGCATTTCCAGAATGGCGCTTCAGCAGCTGCTTAACTGGATTTGCATAGTGCTTACCAGTGACAATACAGGTGACAGGACCGGAAGCACCTGTCTCTTCAAAAAAATATGGCCGTATGATAAACGATGCCATAAACCCACACCACATACTGACCTTTTTAGGATGAAGTGGTACTGGTTGATTTGCGTGTTGATTTTCCATTGTCCATATTCGACAGTTCTGTGTATTGACATATCCTGTCAGATGGAAGTGGGCTTCGTCTGTCCACAAAATCTTGCATGGCCAATCATTGTCCACTTCCATGCGAGCAAGAAATTCTAAAGCAAAAGTCTTTTTTGCTGGCAGGTCAACAGTAATTATCTCATGCACATAAGTAATTTTGGACGGATCGCAAAGAAGGATGTTTCATAGGATTTTATGCAGCATGGTCACGGGTATGTCCAATGTTCGGGCAATTCTCTGTGCCCTATACATTTGCACACCGTCACTCGTCTCCTCCTGCATTGCTGTGGTCACTGCTTCTGCTGAAATCAAATCAATTCGTTTCCTCCGTCTACCAGGTTGCACACCAAACGAATCCATCTTTTCAAATTTCCGAAAAATTTTCTCCAGACCCATGGCAGTCATCGGACTAACATCTTTTTTCAAGCTCTTCAGTGTCTGGAACTTCTGCAGAGTAATTTGTGCGCAGTCATCATTCTTGTAATACAGCTTTACAAGCAGAGCATGATCCTACATTGCGACAGTCGCGGTGAACATCGCAGATGCGAGAGGAGGAAAAGCCATGTACCCAGCATGTTTATACCGACTTCAATGAGTCGTGCACATGACAGGTATTATCATTTACCGTATTCACACTTTTTTCTTTTCTTCTGCCGTACGTTTTCCCCCTTCTCTGATAATATTCATTTGCAATTTAATATTCTGACCAGTGGTAATATTTCTACAGTGTTTTGAAAGTTTAACTTTAATTATAATCACCCTGTGTATTATTTTATATCCAGTTCCCCACACCCCTTGCCATGCTGGGATGGCTTGTATGCCTCAACCATACAGACGGATAGGTGAGACTAACAGATGTTTTCTGAAGAAGAGTGGTACTTGCATGGACAGCAGTCTGGGTGATCGACTGATCTCGGCTTGTGACATTAACCAACATTATATTACTGCATTGGTACTCCAAATGGCTGAATGCAAGTGGGAAACTAGGGCCATATATATCCTGAGGACGTGTAGGCCTTCTGCATAGTTTAGAGATGATGCTATTGCTCCTGACTAGAATATTCCGTAGGTAAAATTATCCCCCAGTCAGATCTCTAGCAAGGAACTTCTCAAGAGGATGTTGTCAGCAGGGAAAAAGAAAAATCTGGTATTGTGTGTAGGTCAGAGCAAGTAATGTTACATCCTGTAATAGAGTAAATAGATTAGAAATTTTGAAAAGGTAAGTGGATACATTGACGTAATATATAGTGAAAAATTGTGGAGTGTGGAGGCATGAGGCTGAGGACTGAGACTACCAATACAAAATAAAACAGGGGAAATGTAGGAGTAGATCTGATAATGAATAAGAAAAGAGGAATGTGGGTGAACCACTGTGAACAACATAGTGAATACATTACCAAGAGCGATATTTTATGGGGAGGGGGTGCAGGGGGGGGGGAGGAGATCATAGACTGGGAGATATGGAGTAATTGTAGTGTTTTGGAAGATGAATGGCAACTTGTAAGTAGCCATAAAAAAGTTCCCGTTACAACCAGTTAAAAAAGTTACATAATACTGATTTTAACAGTTTTCTTTGAAGAAAAACCACCTGACTGCACTACATCTTTCTTCCTTTGCCTGAGAGCCATGGGAGGGTGGTCAGGGGCACCCCCATCCCCTCCTCTGCCCTGGCCCCATGGGGCATGGGTGCTCTTGTCCATTATCACGGACGAAGTCAAGAACCACAACAGTAGTTCAAGTTTATGTACATCTACTGATTTCACACATGGTGAAGGCAAATTGTATATTGATTTGATTACGAGCATGCAAAATTTGACAAATATAGCTGTGGTTCATAGTGTTTGTTAAACTTTAGGCCTTCTATTGCTGGCTGGAATAGTTAGTTTAGAGGAAAGCAAGGACATACCATCTCCAATAGACCAGACCTACTAGGCACTATGGTATTCGCTCTAACCTTCAGGTTATGAAAAAGTTTACTTCTGCTAGCACATGAGATACTGAACTTAATTGATGAAAGGAGAAAATATAAAAGAGTAGCAATTGAAGCAGGTAAAGTGGAATACGAATGTCTTTGAAAAGAGATAGATAAACAGTGCAAAATGACAAAGCAGGAATGGTTAGAGATGAAATGCAAAGCTGTATGAGCATACATGACAACGGGAAAAATAGATACCAAGTATAGGATAACTGAAGAAACCTCTGGAGAAAAGAGAAGCAGTTGTAGGAGTAGGCTTCGATGGCAAGTCAGCAAAGAAGGGAATGCTGAAATTTGGAAATATATAGAAGGACTATATAAAGGAAAGATACTTGAAGAGAATATTATGAAGGACAGAGGAAGTAGATAGAGATGGAATCGGATATGTGATTATGTGAGAAGTTTTCTTACACAGAACTTAAATGTAGCCTAAGTCAAAACAAGACACTTGGAGTAGATGACATTGCCATAGAATTATTAACATTTTTGAAGAACAAATACTGAAATTCCAATCCCTTGCGGCGCAGTGGTACAGCAACATTGTATTGTGATTAATATTAAAAAACATTACTAGGTTGCACAGTGTTCTTTATTGGCTCAAAAACAACACATTTCACCCAGGTAAGGCACCATCAGGTTATGTGGAAGTACAATGGAAAACTGAGATAACAAATAAGTTGGTCTATCCTACCAGAACTACTGTACTCAAAAGTGAAAGTTGAAAATGTAAATATATAAGCCATAAAGGATAAGAAAGCACATATAAAATATTATAATTACTACCAAAAGCATTCATCAAATCTGCCTAAAATACCGAGTAAATGAACACAAAAAACACTGGAGAAGATTATATGAAACCACCAAGAATAAACCTACAGAATAATACTTAAAAAGTGTAACCATCGATTTACCTTGTACGATGTGCATCATCAGTCATAGCAGCTTAGAATAAGACTGTGCTCATAAACTGTAGACATGACCCTCGAACAAAGTGCCAGGGGGCCGAACCACACTTACGTAGTAATGATAGATTCAGAAGTGACTTATGGCACTAGTAAAGATAACGGGAACTAGGTAGTGCCAAATTCCAGTACAAAGCCATCAATAAACTTCATTATAGCAGAGAGAAAGAAATTGTCATAAGCAAGCTGCATATGCGTAAAATAGGAACTAAATTGAATAAACATTATTCCAGGATACTGTTTAGTAACACAGCCATGAGCTGCAAGTATGTGAATGTGGTACAATTAAACAGAAAAAATTTAAAAACAAGAAAAAGAAATGTGGCAGAGGTACACCATAGTAATTTCCATTGTACTACCAGATAATCTGATTATGCCCTACTCAGGTGAAACACGTTTTTGAACCAATAAAGAACACTATGCAACCTGAGACTGCTTTTTACTATTACTGAAAATAATAGACCAACCTGGTATGCAAAATACATGAGCCAGATGAAATTTGAGCCTGTGTACTGTAATAATCCCAATTCCAAAGATGATAAGTGCTGGCAGGTGTGACTATTACCAAACAATCAGTTTAATAAGTCATGGTTGCAAAATATTAACACTAATTATCTACATAGGGATGTAATGACTGGTAGCCAACTTTGGGAAAGATCAGTGTGGGTTCAGGGCTGTTCCATGAGAACATAGACAGAAATCATAAAAAGAGAAAAAAATCTTATTACAATCTGAGTATCAATTCCATTATGTGAAACATTTTTTATTTAATTTGAAGCTTCATTTTTCTGTTAAGAAGTGCTGGCAATAAACAAATGGCTTTGTAACTTGTCAATACTTTTGAGTTGCCAGTTACCACTGAAAACTAATTTCATACAGCAATGCAACAAAATGTTTTAATGGGATATAATAAGAAAATATCTCTGAAAAACTATACAAATACTGTAAGTCAGTACATTTCAATAGCTTTTATTAAATTTCTTTAATTGGTAAGCTCCCTGGGAAGGTCTGTGTTTTATTGCTCTCTCCTGTCATGTCATTACTAAAAAAAAAGCCTAAAAGTTTTTTTCAGTATCAATGCAATTTCAGAGAAGGCTGAAAATAGATATAAAAATACAGATTTATGAGATAAATAGAAATCTCATGGTAAGGAAAAAAGTATTCACCATACCAACATTTTATGGCGGCAACAGAATGACACACATGCAATAATGGAATGATATAAATGGTTTAATGGGATGACATAAATGGAGCAATGGAATGACATTAATTTTATAATGGAATGCCTCACAACCTTAACTCTTTAAGATGTTGCACACCAAATACAGTTATGTTGGTTGTACTGCAATTTTAGGCAGTTGTATGTTGGCTTGCCGTTAGTAACAATTGGAGGGAATATACAAGAAAAGGAGTGAAATGCCATAAACTAAGAACATATAAGGGGCGTTCAAAAAGAAATGAGCTGGAGGCATAATTACAGAAACCTGTATGTTACAAGTATTGACCTTGGCTGTTGAGACACTTGCCCCACTGTGACACAAGGCAGTGAATGGCTGTCTTATAAAATTCCAGGGGCTGCGATGTTAACCACGGGAAACACGTACTATCTGTTGGTGAGGACTTTGCAAAAATTACAAGTGAAAAATGTTGCAGCATAAACATTTTCACATCTCTCCCCTGAAAATTGCAGAGAACATAGAGGAATAGATGATATGTGGATGAGAATAGTTCCTGTAGAGCAGAACAAAATTATCCATGTTGTTACAACTATTTCTCTTTTTATTATTGAGTACCTGTATTATTCACTAAGCCCCAGAGCTCTGCTCACAGTTTCAAAAGCCAAGCTTCAGCCAAACCATATACACAGGACCTGATTACACATACTGCCTTGTTCCAAGGGTATTTTGCTCTGGTTGCCTATGGTAGGAAAAAGTTCAAGATTTTTTGTGGGGCAAGTGATGTATGTTGAAGATCGATATGGAATTTCATTTCTTACAAAGAATGATGCAGGTGGAAAGATATTTACATTTGCCTCAAAGGAAGATAAGTGTGTGTGTGTGGGGGGGGGGGGGGGGGGAGAGACTAAATTATAGAGAAACTACACTACTGGCCATTAAAATTGCTACACCAAGAAGAAATGCAGATGTTAAATGGGTATTCATTGGACAAATATATTATACTAGAACTGACATGTGATTACATTTTCACGCAATTTGGATGCATAGATCCTGAGAAATCAGTACCCATAACAACCACCTCTGGCCGTAACAACGGCCTTGATACGCCTGGGCATTGAGTCAAACAGAGCTTGGATGACGTGTACAGGTACAGCTGCCCATGCAGCTTCAACACGATACCACAGTTCATCAAGAATAGTGACTGGCATATTGTGATGAGCCAGTTGCTCGGCCACCATTGACCAGACGTTTTCAATTGGTGAGAGATTTGGAGAATGTGCTGGCCAGGGCAGTAGTTGAACATTTTCTGTATCCAGAAAGGCCCGTACAGGACCTGCAACATGCGGTCATGCATTATCCTGCTGAAATGTAGGGTTTCGCAGGGATCAAATGAAGGGTAGAGCCACGGGTCGTAACACATCTGAAATGTAACGTCCACTGTTCAAAGTGCCGTCAATTCAAACGAGAGGTGACCGAGACGTGTAACCAATGGCACCCCATAGCATCACGCCGGGTGATACGCCAGTATGGCGATGACGAATATATGCTTCCAATGTGCGTTCACCATGACGTCACCAATCACGGATGCGACCATCATGATGCTGTAAACAGAACCTGGATTCATCTGAAAAAATGACGTTTTGCCATTTGTGCACCCAGGTTCATCGTTGAGTACACCATCGCAGGCGCTCCTGTCTGTGATGCAGCGTCAAGGGTAACTGCAGCCATGGTCTCTGAGCTGGCAGTCCATGCTGCTGCAAACATCGTTGAACTGTTCGTGAAGATGGTTGTTGTCTTGCAAACGTCCCCATCTGTTGACTTAGGGATCGAGACGCGGCTGCACGATCCTTTACAGCCATGCAGATAAGATGCCTGTCATCTCGACTGCTAGTGATACAAGGCCGTTGGGATCCAGCATGGCATTCTGTATTACCCTCCTGAACCCACTGATTCCATATTCTGCTAACAGTCATTGGAGCTCGACCAATGCGAGCAGCAATGTCGCGATATGATAAACCGCAATCGCGATAGGCTACAATCCTACCTTTATCAAAGTCGGAAACATGATGGTACGCATTTCTCCTCCTTACACAAGGTATCACAACAACGTTTCACCAGGCAATGCTGGTCAATGCTATTTGTGTATGATAAATTGGTTGGAAACTTTCCTCACGTCAGCGCATTGTAGGTGTCGCCATCGGCGCTAACCTTGTGTGAATGCTCTGAAAAGCTAATCATTTGCGTATCACAACATTTTCTTCCTGTCAATTAAATTTCGTGTCTGTAGCACATCATCTTCGTGGTGTAGCAATTTTAATGGCACCTACTGTAGATCAGAGAAATAAGTACCAGTTTTCCCAAAAAACAGCAATGCAGAATGAAACTGGTAAATTTCAAGTGAAAGTGTCATTACGTTACCAGAGACTGTTTTAGTTCCATTAGTAGAATTTTTGTTTAATACATTTATCTTCTATACCATCTTGTTTTCCATTTATTCCTTTCCATAACAGAATTTTTGTGGATTTTTATAGGAAATGGAAGAGGCGCATTATTGTTGTATTATAAATGAGAACAATATGTCTGAATTATGTCAATCTGTTACCAGAAATGTTTTTTTGCACAAGTCTCATTACATGAATGAAACATAAACTGTTACAATAAGAAAATTATATATTTTTTCTTATGTAGCAAATACAGTAAAAACATTTGTCCTTCATGATTCTTGGTTCTTTTATTGCTAAGGGGCAAAACAATAAAATTAAAAAAAAGAAATCCCTGACTGTCATTCTGTTACTCATGGAACTGCCCTTCAGGAGAAAACTAGGAAAACATCAGGCAGTTCTGACCCTACAACCTATTTTTGTAAATAAACTGAAAAAGGAAAATCTACATTTATAGCTTTTATTGATTTGGAGAAAGCCTTTAGCCCTGTTGACTAGAACACACTTTTCTTTAGTCATTAAGGCTGGAATACAAGGAGTGAAAGTTTATGTACAACTAGTACAGACACCAGACAACAATATTAAGGGCCTGAAAAGGAAGCAGTAGTTGAGAAGGGAGTGAGACAGGGTTGTCCCATATGTTATTCAATTTGTACACTGAGAAAGTAATAAAGAAAACAAAGGAGAAATTTGGAGGTGGAATTAATGAAATGTAGTCTTATTAAATCAGATGATCCTGAGGGAATTAAGTAGTGAGATGCATTTTTGCTCTTTGAGCAGAAAAATAAGTGCCAGGAAGTATTTGTCAAGACTGTAGCCTTACACAGAAGTGAAATGTGAGTGATAAACATTAGAAACAAGAAGTGAATAAAAGAATTCACTTGTTATGCTACAGAAGAATGTAGAAGAATATATGGGTAACTAATGAAGAAATACAGAATAAAATTGTGCTGAAACAGATTTATTGCACAACCTGACTAACAGAAGGAATTAGTTGACACTGTGAGGTGCTGTAGGGAGAGACCAAGATTTGAATAGCAGTGACGTCTGGTTTGAGTTTGCTAATGTGCTGCAGGACACTGCAAATACTGCACCGTAATTATGCCATTTCTCTTCAAATGCAAGCCGGAAATCACACTAAAATTACGCCATTTCTCTTTGAATGTGAGGCAGAAATTGCACTAAAATATGCCATTTCTCTTCAAATGCATGCTGGTATGCAAATAAAATGGATGAAAATGTTTTGTAGTGCTCTCTCTAGGATAACATGGAAGAGTCACTTTTGAGAAATCCTAGTCAGATTAATTGTCATCTAACAACCTCTTGTGAAATAAGTAAAATCATTAAATCTTTGAAAAATAAATGTTCTCTTGGTGTACATGACATCCATAAAAAGATATTTAATCAGTCTGGAGCAGTTACAGCTGACGTTCTGAGTCATATCTCTAATGCATCACTACCTCAAGGTATTTTCCCAGACAGGTCGAAATGTGGCATTGTCAAGCCTCTCTACAAAAAAGAGGACACTACAGTTATCAATAATTACCAGTCAGTATCCTTGCTCACAGCTTTTTCAAAAATTGTTGAGAAAGTAATGTACTCAAGAGAGCCATCTCAGCAGTAATGGGTACTTAGTAAATCACAGTTTGGATTTCAAAAATGCTGTTCAACTGAGACAGCAATATACAATTTCACTGCCCACATAATAGAGTCTTTAAATAGTAAAATGTCACCAATAGGAATTTTCTGTGACTTACTCAAAGTGTTTGATTGTGTAAACCATGGCATTATGTTACAGAAATTACAATTCTATGTTATAAATGGATCAACATTAGTGGTTTAAGTCATATCTACAGCACAGGAAGCATAAAGTTCCTTTATATGGTTTAAAGTTAAACTGACACTGTTTTCTGATGATACAAGCATCATTATTAATCCAGTAAAAGAAACACCAAAATAAAATGATACAACTAATGTCTTTGGGAAAGTTATTGATTGGTTTTCTGTGAATGGGCTTGCTCTGAACTTCGAAAAAACACAGTACATCTATTTTTCTACTTCAAGGAGTACAGTTCCTTCAATAAATTTAACACATCAACAGAAGTCAATAACCTGGGTAGAGCATACTATGTTCTTGGGTGTACATATAGATGAGAAGCTTAATTGGAAAATTCATATTTTGGATCTCCTAAAGCAACTAGGTTCAGCAACTTTTGCAATCAGAATAACTGCTAATTTTGAGGATATAGAAATTAGCAAGCTAACATACTTTGCGTACTTTGATTCTCTGATGTCATACAGAATAATATTTTGGGATAACTCAACACTTAGGTAAAAAGTATTCACCACTCAAAAGAAAGTGGTTAGAATAATGTGTAAGGCTCTTTAGTCGCACATCTTGTAGGCATATTTTTAAAAGGTTAGGAGTTCTTACAACAGCCTCACAGTACATTTACTTAGTAATGAAATTTGTACTCAACAACGTGGACCAGTTCAAAAACAACAGTGACATTCATCATTATAATACCAGAAGAAAGAAAGACTTACACTATCATCTACTTAACCTGTCTTTGGCACAGAAAGAGGTAAAATATGCTGCTGTAAAATTTTTCAGTAAATTACCATATGAAATAAAATGTCTGACAGACAGCAGTAACAGTTTTAAAAATAAATTGAAATCATATCTCCTTGACTACTCCTTCTATCCCATGGATGAATGCTTGGATAAGAATAAATAAATCTATAGGTATAATATATGTATTTTGTGCCATTTACGGGCATGGGTTAGGCAACAAAAATTGTAAGGGGAAAAAAAAACACCATTCATATGTGTATTTCTTATGCACCTGACTCATTCCACATCATAACAGTTACTGTGAAATTGATCAATGGAGCTTGTAACTAACTAACTAATTATAAACCAGTGTCAAGTGCTGAAATGATGGTGAGCCACACTGATCAACTCAGGGAAGGGACGCAGCTCTGTTTTTAACTGCACATGCTCTGATACAATGTCATCTCTTCTGGTATTAGGAGTGCTATGTTCCTCACAGCCCCAGGTCACTACTTTTTTTTGGAACTGCATAGATCCCGAAGGGCTTGTGAGGAGCTGTGTGTCATAACCATGCTGTGGCTGAGTGGAAATTATAATAAACAAATAATGAATCATTAAATAATAATAATAATAATATGAATATGTGTTAACACACAGACTGGCAATTCATGAATCCGGGTCTGATTCCTGCAGTTACCAACATTTTTTTTTCTATTTTTTTTATTGGTCACAATATTAAACTATGAATTACAAAATTTAAATATATTTAAGCAGTTCAATTTTTATATATTCAATGCAGTTGTGGTTACTACCCTTGTAAGACAAAGGGCTATAGCTAGATGGGAATGAAAAAAGTGGTGTACAAGGAAATTTAATATAAAAGTATTTTCTATAGACGATCTGCTAAACAGGTCTTTTCCAGTCGGTCTTTGGGGGAGAAAGTGAAATTTAAAGTGTTAGATAAATCTACTTCAAATGTAAATCACTACAGAGAGATATGGGCTAAGGCTCACTGATCTGAATTACATAATCCTGAAAATCTGAAATACTTGCAAAGTATTTTAATCATCTTCTGAATTGTACAGAACTGATCCATAAGCTCAAATACTCAAACACTCATGCAAGGCTAAAAGATTTATCCCAACTGTCAAAGAAATTGAAGAATTTATTAAAACCTTATAAAGCTAGTGCAGAAAACTCTATTACAGCAGAAGTTATGAGCTGAAATTAATCTCTGAGAAAACCTGGAAAAAAAACACCCAGGCAAGTGGAAGGTGTTCTTGATACATCCACTACATAAGAAAGGCAACAAATAAGATATTAACAACTACAGAGGAATTTCTTTGCATCCAGTTGAACATTACATAGCTCCCAAGATTATACTAAACAGAGTAGAAACAATGCTTGATCATAATTTAGGTGAATGTCAAGGTGGTTTTAGGAATGGTAGATCATGTTCTGGATAAGTATTTAATCTGAAGTCAACCATTTGTGACAGATTATTGAATTCAAAATATGTTGGTTTAGTTCAAAAAGGCCATTTGTTCCTCTGACAGGAACTATAGATAAAATAAAACTATGTGAGTAGATGCAGGTTGATGCCCCTTTCACATACCAAGAATACTTCACATGAGTGACACATAAGAAAAGGTAAAACACTATCTAAAGATCTGTCAAATATGAGGGATTTTAACATAGTATTGCAAGTAATGGTGCAATAACTCAGTAGTTCACTCCATGTTTGGCTGCCGTGGTGTGCAGAAGTCTGCTGCAGCTGTGTGCAGCAGAGTGTTTGTTTAATGTGGAGTGCCTTTGTGCTGCAGGGAGTGTCAAGTGAACTGTGAGTACCACCTCTTCCTCAAGGAGAGAAACCTTGAAATTTAGTTTTGAATGGAACACCGAAAGATATACCCTTCTTATTATTCAGAAATGGATGATTAATGATGTAAAGTTGATTGATGTGGAAGTGTTAGGTATTCAAATTGATGTTTCTGTGAACAGTGTGTGTGTAAAATGTATAAATAGTGACATTTGTAAATGAATAGTCAGGACCACCAATGGTAGCATAAGAATTAAGCATAAATATGGGTCTATTAGCACAGTATCAATAATATTTGCAGGTCTTGGCTTGCAATCAGTAGGAGTCTGTAATTTACTGTTTGAAGTGCCCCTCGACAGGATCAGAGAAATGCTTAGTTTATATGGGATAGCTTACAGCATCAGAGAAGAAGTGTGGTCAGAAAACTTTTGATATGACACGCTCAATGGCAACAGAACAGCTAAAGTAGAATTACAAACAAACATACCCTCGTATGTGACTATATGCAGTCATAGGGTGTATGTTGTGTATGAAAACCAGCCACACACATGCTCCTTATGCAGCTCCACTGAACACCTGAGGGGAAGTTGTGACCATAGACACCCCATACAACTGCATATTGAGAAAAGTCCTCATGAAGCAGCCACGGGTCGTAACACATGTGAAATGTAACATCGACCGTTCAAAGTGCCGTCAATTCGAACAAGAGGTGACCGAGACATGTAACCAATGGCACCCCATACCATCACGCCAGGTGATACGCCAGTATGGCGATGATGAATACATGCTTCCAATGTGCGTTCACCATGATGTCGCCAATCACGGAATGGAGAGCACTAAATGTGATAACATAAGAAACTAAACCAACAAGGGTAGTAGCAGTGTCATTGATGACACACATGATGAGGAACACCAGAATACACTTATGGAAGTGGAAGAAAATGCAGAGATGGCAGCAAGCATTAGTGAAACTACTGCCACAAAGTAAGAGACTGGAATGGTGAGCAGCATAGCAAACAAGAAAAGTAAATTAGCAGAAGAAACTTCTATCATTGTCACTGCCCTTGTACGGCAAGTGGAACATCAGCATGTGCCTCTGGAAGTGCAGTGGCATATGCAATTGTTCTGTTAGGGTAGAATGACCAACTTTGGGTAAATCAGGGCCTGGCACTGGGAGAACTGCGAATAAGAAAATTACAGAATCATCTTTGAACAGCAGGAGAACTGATGCGACCATCATGATGCTGTAAACAGAACCTGGATTCATCTGAAGAAATGACGTTTTGCCATTCGTGCACCCAGGTTCATAATTTTTACAGTCACCACGTGGGCATTGAGTCAAACAGAATTTGGATGACGTGTATAGGTACAGCTGAGCATGCAGCTTCAACACAATACCACAGTTCATCAAGAGTAGTGACCGGCGTATTGTGACGAGCCAGTTGCTCGGCTACCATTGACCAGACGTTTTCAATTGGTGAGAGATCTGGAGAATATGCTCGCCAGGGCAGCAGTCAAACATTTTCTGTATCCAGAAAGGCCCGTTCAGGACCTGCAACATGCGGTCGTGCATTATCCTGCTGAAATGTAGGGTTTCGCATGGATCGAATGAAGGGTAGAGCCACGACGTTTGCAGCAGCATGGACTATCAACTTGGAGACTATGGCTGCGGTTACCCTTGACGCTGAATCACAGACAGGAGTGCCTGCGATGGTGTACTCCGATTACACATGTGGCGCCTATGAGGTTGACACCAGCATCGATATACGTTTGTCTCTAGACTCCAAGCATCATCTTTGGATGCTAAGCTAAGATTATCTTTGCTTTGTTGCCACATCCCCTGGAGGCACACTCTCCTGGAATACTACAGCAACAACAGCTTGTTTCAGAAAGTGCCCCGATGAACTCAACTCACCCTGTTCTTCCGAACATTCTACAACGCTTACCGACGCTGATGCCATTTAATCCCGACAGAGCTACAACCTGGCTCAAAATTTCAGATAGTGTTCAACCATTACAACCTCGATGAGTCAACCAGGTTTCTGTGCCTCATCACCCACCTGCACGACCAGGAGGACATGATTGCTGACCTGGTCGACGCCCTAGTCTCATCTACCCAGTACACTCCAGCCAAAGAGACAGTTCTACGTTGGCTTGCATGCTCAACTGAGGCAGAAATAAGGCAAGACCTCGATGTTGAGCAACTAGGCAACGACAAACCTTCCCAGCTCTGGAGACGGCTACGTGCCCTGGTCAGTGCTGATCTATTCTCTGACACAGCTCTCCTCGCCATCTGGTCAGATAAACTATCTCCTCACATCCGCTTTGCTCTGGCTCGAAGGCCTCCTGAACCTGTCGAGCAAAGAATGACGATTGCTGACAAGCTACACGATGCATCACTGGTCCACTTCACCAGCCACTGCCTACCTGACACGTCTCAGGTTCAGGCTCATCACCCTGCGGCCGGATGTGGCCGGGGCCGTACTGTGCTGACCGTTCTGCTTGCTCTGGTAAGCAGTAAACGAGCAACTGGGATGTCACCGGTTCAGCCCGTGGTCACGCCCCCTCCTGCAACCAAACCTGCTGTGGCCACTGAACCTTGGCCACCGCCATTGGCAACGAACTTTCCGCAGGAAATGCAACCACACTACCTGTACTGTTACTTCCACACACGGTTTGGTGAGGCGGCACGGAACTGAAGACCACCCTGCTACTTCCCAAACACCAATCGCAGGTAGGTTTGGGTGCCGCCTCCTGCTCACAACATGACAGGCACCCCCCAGTGCTCCATTCTGTCCGGGAACGACTGGATAATTGTGGACGACTTTACATTAAAGACATTTCATCGGGATACCTTTTCCTAGTGGACACAGGCGCTGATGTTTCACTGCTGCCCATGTCTTAAGCGTTGTTGAACATCCGCCTTCATCATACTTCATTGCAAGCCATGAATTCAACTAAACTACAATGTTTGGGTTCCACTTCACACGTCGTCTCACTCTCCACAAACTGCAAACTTGATTGGACTTTCTTAGTGTGCGAAATTGACAAACCTATACTAGGCATTGACTTCTTGCGACACCACAAACTATCACTGGACTTAGTGCGAAACACCGTGTTTCACCATCCGTCCAAGACTCACTTCCCTTGTGCTCCGTCGAGCAATACCCCCCCCCCCTCCCCCCCGTCTCCGTGACACATTGCTCCGGGCTCATTTCATCCATGCTTGTCTCTGTCAACGATGTTACAAGAAACCACGCATAAGTGTCTTGTCTAGCTCGAACACATCGCTCGCCTGCACAAGGAAAACTTCGAGCTCTCTCTCCGGCACCACAAAACACAGCTCCAGCTCTCCGATGCAGCAGAGGAATTACAGACACTACATCAAGGACAAAGCAAGGTCAGTAAGTGCGCCGAATCTGCTTGCAATCCGAGCAATTGAGCCTCCATGTGTTTACCTCCCACTACCCCTCGCAACTGTGCTATCAAGACTGCCATAACATGTACTGACAGCCCCACAGGGCCACACCCTCATAACACGGCAGCGTTTGACACTCGGCCGGACACAAGTATAAATGCGCGACGACCATCACGTGTTCCAGAACTGACGGTTCCTACCCCACCCCTCATGGGCAGCACCTCAAGCTATGCAACTTCGGCTCCTGCACGCCGCCATGCGACCGGCACTGACAACACAAACAGTGCACTTGTGCCACCGATGTCAGACACATAAAGGGTGCTGACAATATAGTTGTTGATTTCCTTTCACAGGTCGACGCCGTCTATTCACTGTTAGACCTCTCTGAACTGCCTAACCTCCAACCCGCTGATGAGGACACACAAAACCTGATTTCAGACTCTACCTCTTCACTAAACTTCGTCCGCACCATCTTCCCTGGCACTTCTGGTGAGATCTGGTGCAACAACAGTACGGGCATGTTACGCCCCCTCATCCCAACCATGCTCTGTCGAGCTGTCTTCAGCGCATTGCATAATTTAGCCCACCCCGGTGTATGTGCGACAGCCCACCTTGTGGCGGAGGGCTTTGCGTGGAGAAATGTCAACAAGGACTGCCAGCAATGGGCATGCTCCTGCGTCGCGTGCCAATGCTGCAAAGTACACAAGCACACTTCACCCCCCCCCTCGTTGCCTTTCCGATCCCTCCTGGACGTTTCCAGCATATTCATATTGACATTGTCGGACCTCTCCCCCCCTCTTACAGCTTTTCGTTATGTTCTCTCGTCTATCGACTGAACAACTCGCTGGGCCGAGGCTGTCCCCCTCCCCAATATCATGGCAGAAACTGTTGCTCAAGCTTTCGTCGAGTCATGGGTATCACATTTCGGATGTCCAGCTATCACCACGACTGACCAGGGCAGACAATTTGAGTCGGCACTGTTCAACAAGATTTATAACATTTGCGGCACCGGCGCATCTATACCACAGCTTATCACCCGCAAAGTAACGGGCTAGTTGAGTGCTGGCACCGCACTTTCAATGCAGCTCTTCAATGCCACGACTCTCTTTGGACAGAGGCCCTTCCCCTTGTGCTACTTGGCATTCATGCGATCTATAAGGAAGACCTCAAAGGCACAATTTCCGAGTTCGTATACGGCCAGAACATTGTTCTCCCTGGCGAACTCATGAGCCCTTCTGCTTCTCTCCTTCAGTCTGACTTACCTTCCTTCATGGACCACGTCAGACACCACTTTATCAACCTCCACATCCCTCCGCCCGCCAGCCATTCCCGCCCTAAGGTTCACATCCCGAAATCTCTGGACAATTGTGAGTACGTCATGCTCCGAGATGACACTGTCTGTGCTCCCCTCCAACCTCCATATACCGGCCCGTACCGAGTTCTCCGGTGCTCAGCCAACACCTATGACATTGAGATGAAATATTCAGCTGTCACAGTGTCTCTCAACAGACTTAAGCCCACTCATGTTGATCCTTCTTCTACCCCCCTTCAGGCCATGACCACGCTACTCACTGTTGTGGCTCATGACACTCCGACCACTCCTTCCACGTTGGACTTACAGACTCAATCGAATGACTTCCAGCTCCAATTGTCGAGCTCTCTTCTGACCTCGCTCTCTACTCCGGTCACACGCACTCCGTTGAGTGACCACATGCTCCTCACGTCAAGCTTACCTATGATCACGCCCTCACCGTCGGGCCCTTCTCTGGTCCCTTCGACCTCTCCTCCATTGCCTGCCCCGCCCTGTCAAGGTTTCTCATGCCCCCCCATCTTGAATGTGTCCTCGCTCGAGGTGTTTGTGCCTATTCTCTATAATACTAAGTGATGATACACTGTTCATCGTGTGTTTCCCTTCATCCAGTGCTCATGACACAGCCTCCGTCATTTCTTGCCACCTGGTGAAATGTGTTCCCCTCTCACCTGACGTTGACCTGGACATGGTTCGTGTGTTCGCCACGCCCACCGGAGACATCGTCATCGTCGCTCCATTCCACCCGCAAACCGCCGGCCTACCTGTCGGCGCACGACCAGCACAGCCAATACGATGCCAGGCGCGCTTCAACGACTTTGAGGTTCGGTGGCCGAACCTTCCTTCCCGACATATACCCATGCAGCTCCCCGATGACGCTGTCGAGCTGACCGTGGATCGGCTCCCGCGGACCACCCCTGCCGACACCTTAGTCAATTACCCCCCCCCCTCCCCCGGCCTCTGAAGAGTACTCCTTACTGCGAGGGGGGAGTGGGGGCTATGTGGCGCCGATGAAGTTGACACCAGCATCGATATACGTTTGTCTGTAGACTCCGAGCATCGTCTTTGGATGCTAAGCCAAGATTATCTTTGCTTTGTTCTGTCATGTCAGTTCTTTGTAAGCCTTTGATGTGTTTATGTGAATAAATGAACTACTGAAAAATGGGAGTGTTGTTTGGTGTAACTGACCCAAACTTCATCCTCACACACAAAGCGAATGCAGTGATGCATCAACATGCGATGAAGTCACCATGTTGGAAAAATCAATGCAAAATGGACATGCTACCAGTACCCCTACTACATTGTACAGTCTTCATAATATTCCTGGTGAAAGCACAAACCAATAACAGTACCTTGTCCAAAAGACATGTGGCAAGCATCGAAGAAGCAGAGAAGATAAACCCAAACTCCAGTCTCCACTATCAAGAAACATGAAAAGGAAAAGAAGGGCAATGATATTGCATCAATCTCTGTGTTACATCCCAAGGAATTTCATGAGCTACAAGAAAAAGACTGATGAGGAAAATAATGTTTCCTTAGCAGATTAACCACCAGATGAAGCCTAACTTTGACTGTTGCAATAGAAAGTAACAATACTCTATGTTTTTCGTATTCAAATGGATATTATTGTGAATAGTGTATATGCAAAATGTATAAAAATAACAGCGTTTGTGAACAGACAATCTGGATTACCAATGACAGGATGAAATTTAGGCATAGTGATGAATCTGTTAGCACAGTTTCAACAAGGCATGGGGGGTCTTGGCTTGCAGAATGATGTGGATGATATGAAATGGTTTGTGTTATTTGCTGAGAGAAATGGAACTCAAGTGAACATGTGAAATATGGACACTCATATTCTGTTTAATGTGACTACTCCAGTGGCGACTGTAAGTTTGAGTAATGAACTGTTTCAAAAATATCATACTTAATTTGGTGCCCTTTTGTGACTGAGTGGAAATAAACTTTGTTCTGTTGTTTTTGATTGCTAAACATGATTTTTCATTTTTTTTTCAATTTCTAAGAGAGTGTATTATCCTAAAAGAGGTCTTAACAATTCCAATGGCTTGCATTCTTCAGTTCATTCTAACATAAACTGAGTGTTCCCTGGTCCACATTTTGATTGCAGTAGCTTGCGAACTAGGGATGCCCCGCTGTTTAAATGTACTTCCAGAGAACAGCATGAACATTTAAAGACTAAAATATGCCATCAGTGACTTTCCTTAACAATATTTATTTGCTCAGTAGACAAACAGATATGTTAAGAGATGCTCAGATGTTTGATCATAGACCTATGGTACGTTTTTGTGGTGCTGATTCCATAAGAGGCCTAAACATAAGCACTTTACCCATCGCTGTAGGTTTTTCTGACATTTGCAAATGTTTGTTGTACACATTAATAGCTGCATGTCTCTCCTGAAATGAAAAAAAAAAGTTTTAATATGTGAAAAAAATAAGAGAAGAAGTATATGAAAGATTTTGCAATGGCTTTGTATTATACACTGAAAGGAATGGAAAGTGAGTAAATACGTGCATTACAGGTAGACTTTTTCTATTAAGCACTACAGCTACAGTAGTGACTAAGTGATAGGTAATCAAATGTTTTGAGAATATCACATTACATCTGAGGAGCCCTTTTATGACTGACTGGATGCGTTGTTTTGATGTTTCTGACTGCCAAATCTTGTTCTATTTGTGTAATTATGTAGAAGCTCTCAATGAAACATTTTTTAATGCATCTACAAATAATGGCATGAGCATTTAAAGTATTAAGACATGGTATCAACCTCTATTCTTAAAATATATTTGTTAGTTTAGTGGCCAAACAGATATGTAATGTGGGGTTTCAAATGCTTGATCATAGACCTTATGGTAGACCCTTTGTGGTCCTGTTTTCACCAGACACATATGACTCTATGGTTATCTTACACCTGTAACTTTTTATGAACTAATAGCTGTGTTTATATCCTAGAATGTAAATAAATCTTTTAATACTGAAAAAAGAAGGAAAATTGTTAAAAGCAATGACTGGTAATATGTTGGCATGGATATGATTCCCTCTGCCTCCCATTATTTTTCCCATTTTATTTTATTCCTCACAGTGTTAAATGATTAACTGTAAAATTTTAATATATTTAAACAGTTCAATTTATATATGTTAAATTAATATATTCAATTTAGTTACGATTTCTATGCGTATAAGTCAAAAGGCTGTAGGCCACCCCATTGTAGCACATTGTTCAAAGTTTTCACAAGCTGCCGCTGCTGAATACAGTAAAAACAATTTCAAATGGATGTAAGATGCAGTAGCCGTGCTGGTATTGAAAAGTTTTAACAAGATAGACTAGTGTGGAGAGTTCCATCAAACCAGTCTTTAAAGTGAAGACCACAATAACAGCATCACTCTATAATCATGTATAGTTTTGTAATTTAGGTGCTGAATTTTTGTAATTTCCTCTTGCTTCCAATAAATAATTATTTCAATATTCAAACTTAAATGAATGTTCTGTAAGTTGGCAAATACATTTCTCAATCGTTCTGTGTGTTCTTCAGTGGTTTGAGAGAACATTGTAATATTTCCTAAATAGACCAAATGGGTAGCGAGTTTCAGACCTCTTAACAGAAAATCATGGAATGTGGCAGGTGCATACTATAAGCCAGGATTTTCCAAGCCAGAAAGTAAATAAACGCTGTTTTTGGCTGGTTCTGAGGAGCTATCAGAATCTGATGATGGCCAGAGTGCATATCAAGGCTAGTGAAATCTTACAGTTCTGTAATCTGTGCAATGTTTTGTCAATACATAGCAGCAGTTATAGGTCTTTTTGAAATTGATTGATTTATTAGGTATAACTACAATTGTACTTGACCAGGGGTTGGCTGCTGGCTGAATAATTCTTGCAACAAGTTGTTGCTGGGTTGTTTCTTCCTCAACACACTTTAACTGATATGGAATTCAGTACAGTTTCTGGGAAACTGGCTCTATATTTCTAGTAGGGATTTCATGGTACACATCAATAGCTGGCAAGCATTACCTCTCTTCAAATAACAATGAATACTCTTCTAAAACTGGTTATAACAGACTTTGCTCAGACTCAGTCAAATGGAACAAACTATTCTGCAATTTCTTCATAAGGAGTGGCATGATAGTGTACACTTTTCAAGCTGGTAATAATTTTCTTCTTTTCTTAACTCCCTTTTTGGGAAAGGATTCTTCAATCTCAGTTACTTCTTGCATACTGGGCAGAATGGTTCCTCTCTGTAATGCTATGTCTTGTATCCCAAAATTGTTTAGATACACAAGAATTATTATTTTCTCTCCCAAGGTTTCTGCTCTACACAGGCCCTTTTTCACATGCACCTGTACTCTGTTAAGAATTTCATTATAGGTGGGCAGATCAACCTAAAAATAGCCCCTTTATGCCCTTTCATTATGACTCTCAGCTAGAGGGGTGGTTGACTTTGAAATCAGTATAAACACTGTATTGGAATTTTGGGGGATAGGCACCTTCCCCAGATTTTCTCATGTCCATGAAGTGGTATCACCACAACAACTATGAATTACTTCACCAAATTTTGCAGTGAGTGACCAGACATCAGTCATGTCCTGAAGTTGGTGCAGGAAATCATTTCCCAGTATGATGCCAAACTCAGGCCTTCTCTGCCTTATACATAGCTTCCATCTCTAACTTGTAAGTGATGCCATTAATTGTCAACTTAACTGTTGGTGCACCTGCAGGATTTATTATTTCAGTACCCAAACCACTAATACAACAATGGGATGATTTTAATGGCCACTTGTCGCCAGGAGAAAGAAACACTAAACATATCTGGATACCTGTATACACTAAAATTCAGGCCAGTTTTCCATGCATTTCTCCCTTCACAATTGCATTTGCCATCTCATTCAAAGCTCAGTAATTTGTAGGGTTGACTGCCGTTACTGGGGGTGGGGTTGGGTGGCTGTGCCTGCTCCCCTGCCATTTCCCTCACTAAATTGTACATTTCCTCAGCCATGGGGATGGCCACCATGACCACGACTTGACCTATTATCATTCCGTGGATAGAATGTTCCTAGATGCCCAAAAACCTGACATTTAGGACAACAAAGCACCCAAGCATTTATTGTTCATGTTACTGGCTTGCTTGCATCATCCACAAACTGATTCTTTGGTAAACACATGGAGCGTTTCGCTATTATGCTCCGTGACGGCAACAAAGCATCCAGCTTCTTCATGTAACAATGCTTCTCAAAGTGAGGTGGGATAGGCTACTTTAACCTCTCTTCCAATCTGCAGGTTGGTACCGTGAATAAGAGCATCAGTTGCACATGCTTCTGCTTCTTTTGGAAGCACATCATTATGGGTTGTGTCCCAACCAAGGACATATTTTTTGCAGGTGAGAATTCTTATGTGGTGTGAAAATTGTTCAAAATCATTCACCAACCTTTGTCTAAGGGTGGACAGTTTGTCACAGCAGTAACTAACCTCCCACTTATTGGAATACTGCTTTCAATCCCGTCTCCAGCCATCCTGATTTAGGTTTTCCGTGATTTCCCTAAATCGTTTCAGGCAAATGCCAGGATGGTTCCTTTGAAAGGGCACGGCCGATTTACTTCCCAATCCTTCCCTAACCCGAGCTTGCACTCCATCTCTAAAGACCTCGTTGTCGACAGGACGTTAAACACTAACTACCACCACCTGGAATACTGCTCTGCTAACCCTCGTGCCATGGATTAAACTCTTCCAGCACTTCTCAAAGTGTCAAACAAATACACAGGCACTTATGTCCCTGGTCAACTTCAATCATGCCACATTTAATAGAAAATCGTCAGGCCATGCACAAATGTGACCCATTTCATGGACGTTTTACAAAAATGTATCCACACTTTATGTGGGTTTTCTAAAGAAGGGAGAGAGAAAATTAACTGGAGAAAAACTACTTGCAACAATAGATGGGGCTGTTACCAAGCTGATTTTCACTCCTCTAACTTTACCAAAGGTAGCTTTAACACTGAAATCTACCTTCAGTGTGGCTACTTGTCTTCGCAAATTAGCATTCCAATCTTCTGATTCCATATTTTTGACCATTAGGTTGTTAAGTTTTCATTGCTAGGACCCAACAAGGTCTTCATCGTCTACTCTGACGCACTGTCTGCCTGAGGCAGTGTCTTTGGAGGCATGGCTACAACAAAAGGGGACCCAACAGTGAACAATAATGAATGAAAGCAAAACAGGAAATATAACAAACCTTACAGGGTGAGGATTCCCTGCCCCATTTGGCTGCCAGGTGGCACAAACATTTGCCAGCTGATCAACGGCACAATGAAAAAGCATTGGCTAGCAACACTCCCATAGAAGCATTGTGTGAACCCAGTGGTAGAGGCACACTGTGATGGCATGGACAGCATGGCCCTTATGCTGGTAGAGGAATAGACTGTAGTGACACTGAGCACAGAATGGCATCAGACAGCAGAATGGCAGCAATGGGTGATGAGCCGGAGTGGGATGGCCATGTGACAGCACAGCGGGTTGCAGCCAGCAGGAACTCAGTGCAGCTGGAGGCAGCAGCAAATGGCATAAGTGTGCTCATGCACAACATGTGTGTGGCACTGGGCATCTAACATCAGCAGACAGCATATAGAATAGGTTCCCAGTTACGTGAGTGGCTTGAGATTCTTAAGTAGTAAATGCCAGTATGCTGTCCTCGACAGCAAGTGTTCATCAGAGGCAAAGGGTATCATTAGGAGTTCACCAGGGAATAATGATAGGACCACTATTATTTTTCATACACATAAATGATCTGGCAGATGGGATGGGCAATCTGTGGCTGTTTGCTGATGATGCTGTGGTGTGTAGGAAGGTGTCAAAATTGAGTGGCTGTAGGAGGGTACAAGATGACTTAGAAAAATTTCTAGTAGGCATGATGAATGGTACCTGGCTCTAAATGTAGAATAATATCAGTTAATGCAAATGAGTATGAAAAACAAAGCCGTAATGTTTTGATACAGCATTAGTAGTGTCCTGCTTGACACAGTCAAGTCATTTAACTATCTAGTTATAACATTGCAAATTGGTAGGAAAAGGAATGAGTAGGTGTGTATTATGATAGAGAAGGCAAGTGGTTGACTTTGAGTTATTGGGAGTATTTTAGGAAAGTGCAATTCACCTGTTAAGGAGACCACATATAGGCTGCTAGTGCAACCTATTCTTGAGTACCGCTGGAGTGTTGGAATCCACACTAGGTCAGATTAAAGGAAGTTATTGAAGCAATTCAGAGGCGAGCTGCTAGATTTATTACCAGTAGGTTTGAACAAGATGCAAGTATTATGAAGATCCTTTGGGACCTCAAATGGGAATGCCTGGAGGAAAGATGATGTTCTTTTTGAGGGACACTACTGAGAAAATTTAGAGAATTGGCATTTGAAGCTGAGTGCAAAACAATTCTACTGCTGCCAACATTCATTTTGCCTAAGGTCTCCAAAGGTAAGATATGAGGAAATGACTAGTAGTGGTGAAAAGTACCCTTTGCCACTTATCGTACATTGGCTTGTGGAGTATGTATGTAGAGGCAGACGTAGGATGTATCAGTTGGTGTGAGCAAAGTCAGCACACCGCACCATGCCACACGAACACAAGCCTTAGGCAGCTAGAAGCCGCTGAGAAAGTTATCTTCTCCATGTGACCATGCTTACACAGGATAACAGTGGCAACCAGTCACTAAAAGACCACTGTACCATATCGGGTGGTGAGAACATATCCCATGCATATGACACCAGATTTGTTGTATGGGATGGTGGGACTGGGTACTAAGAGGACATCTGGATTAGGTGGTCAAGTAAATGAGAAGTCAGCCAATTTCCTAAAAAGACCCCCCCCCCCCCCCCCAGAACATTTATTCAAGAAAACAGGTAGCAATTTGAGGCTCCTAAGGAAACAACCACTACTTGGAAAGATGGCCACTTAGACCAAACTCCTGAGGATGGCTTGGGAGAATTGGAGAGGAACATGTTCACTGTTCAGGTGCTGCCATGCAAGAGAACATAGTGTAACAAAAATGCATAACAAATACTTACAAGGAAGAAATAATATGCCAATGTACCTTTCACAGATCCTGAGTTCAATGGTCCTTATGAATGTGGAGTAAGTAAAAAAAATCTTAAACATATTTTCATTTAAAAGGTAATAAATAACTTGTTACAAAACATGTAAATGTTCAATACACTGAGGTACATATGATAGTTCTCAGGCTATTGCAGCCATGCATCAAAAAATAGAAGAAGCATTTTACAGTACTTATTTATGATGATCACATTACTGTAGTGAATTTGTACAGAAGTCAGATTGTACTAATACTTCCATTATTTGACACTGTTGGTGGCACATACACATCAGTTTGTTCTACCAAGAAATTTATCAATGGAGCAGAAGGAGTTTGCCACCAACAAATCCCTTAGGCTCCTCTTAAGTTGATCTTTATTAGTAGATATACTCTTTATGGCTCCTGGCAAGTTATTGAAAATGTGTGCTCCTGAATAATGGACACCTTTATGGACAAAAGTAAGTGACTTTAAATCTTTGTATATATTACTTTTATTTCTAGTTTGATTCCATGAATGGAAGAAGTGCAGTATACTAACTTTTTTATTTTTATATCACATATGTCTGACAACATTCGTATTGCAAATACAGATTTGTTAGATGCTTCAACAGTCCTCTAGCATGCTTCTCTCAGTAGAATTTATTATCAAGCTGTAAACCAAGATCTTAATGCTGTCAACTTCATATAGCTCTTTGTTGTCATATTTTAGTCATATACTGGTGTGAAACATTTTATAGTTGCATGCAGTGTATTTTTTCACAGTTTAATGAAAAAGAGTTGGCTATGAACCATTAATTAATGTTGATGAAAATTTCATTAACCAATCTTTCTAAGACTGTACTTGATTTGTTAAGTCTTACAATGTTTTCATCATCTGCAAGCAAAACAAACTTGGCATCTGTGACGTTACAAATGAAAAGTCATTGATATACACAAGAAAATGTAGGGGCCCTAAGATGGAACCTTGTTCCAAGTTGGATAATGCGTGATAGTATAATACATGTCTCTTTAGTATTGGCATCCTTTGTTTTGTGCCAGGGACATAGGCTTTGAGCCATTTTGCAGTATTTCTGGTTACACCACACAATATTCTAATTTACTTAAGAGAATATTGTGATTTACACAGTCAAATGCCTTTTAAAGATCACAAAATATATCAGTAACCTGCAATTTATTGTCTATTGAATTAAGTATATTCTCAATGTATGTGTCGATAGCTTTGTAAATATCAGAACTGTTTAGAAATTTGAACTGTGATTTTGGCAATATATTATTTGTTGTCAGAAGGCTAAGAAATTATTGTATATTATCTTCTCTAAAATTTTTGAGAATGCTGGCATACCAGTAAGTGAAACCGGATGAAAATTTGATGGTATTTCCTTATCTGCTTTCTTAAACAAAGCCACAACTTCAGCATCTTTCAACCATTCAGGAAAAGTTCCACTGATAAATGGTTGGTTGCACTGATAACTTAATATGTTACTAACCTCAGAAGCACAATCTTTAATTAACTTTATTAAAATTTCATCATGACCACTAGAGTTTTTTGAAGTAACACCATGTGTCTTGCAACCTTCGATTAATTTTATTAGTATGCATATTGTGTTAGAATTGACAAATCACCTGTTACTACCTTTGATTGCATGAGTCATGTTATGTGATCACAAAGATTTGTTTTGATTTGATTGACTGCCTCATTATTCAGTAACTGATTCAAAATGAATCTATTCACAAATGACACACTACTGAAATTATTAATTGAAACTGTTTGTTGACAGAAATTGATGACAGAACTCCTTTACTCTTAAATTATTTACACTCAGCCAGAACATTCCTACTATATTTGTGACATTCCATTCATTCTGAACCATATGATGACATTTTCTTAGTTGCTCTATTCATTCATTCATTAATACTTGTTCCATAGATTATGAATACGACATTTTTCAATGATGTGGAACATGTTACTTTAAGATGAGTTTTCTTTACAGAAAATAATTTTTCCCATTCATGTTTTTTTTCTGAGCCTTAAACATTTTGTTTACTGCTGAATTATTGTACGTAATACATTCTCCAGCATAGAAGCATGAAGGGTTCCATTTCATTCATTACAATACATCTTTGTTTGTAATGCTATCTGTTGAGATTGTAGGCAACTGTACAATGTGATGAAAAATTTCTGATAGTTCTGACATCTAATAGACAACAAAGTTGTGTCATGTACCTCAAAACATCATTTGTTGACTTAAAAAAAATTATAGAGTGTTTCAGACTCAATCAGTATTACTGCTGTCATACTGATTACAGAATCACCTCTGACTAAGCAATAAACAAACTTGTGCCTGAAAACTTCTACAATAATTGAACACACCACAACCATTGTATAACAGGTGTATGTGAAACTAAGTCAATTGTTGGATGGTTTTACCAGCCACCCAATTCTGCTGTGACAGTTCTATAGTCATTCAAACAAAGTCTATAGTGTGTAGTATGTAAATACACAGATCATGTAATATTTGTTGGAGGTGACTTTAACCTCCTGAGTATATACTGGATTGTCTATGGATTCATTGTGAAGGGTACAGACAGACAGTCATGTGAAACACTTGTGAACACATTTTCTGAAAACTGTCTTGAACAGCTAGCTCAGCAGCCCACATGTAATAGAAATATCTTAGACCTTGTAAATAGGTCAGACCTTTTCGACAATGTCAGTATAGAAATTGGGATTAGTGATCACGTTGTCATTATTGGTGGTTAATAAATCAGTCAGTAAGGCTAGAAAAGCATTTCTACTAGATCGATCAGATAAGCAGTTATTAACATCTCACTCAGACAGTGAATTGTCATCACTTAGTTCCAGTAAGATTGGATGTAGAGTAATTATGGGCAAAGTTTAAGCAGATTGTAAATCATGGTCTGGAGAGTTATTTGCCTAGTAAGTGGATAAAGGATGGAAAAGACTCACCGTGGTTTAATAACAAAATTCAGAGGATGCTGAGGAGGCAGAGGCTGTTGCACTCTCAGTTCAAAAGGGAACACACAAATGGCGACAAGCAGAGTAGTAGCGATTCATGCGTCTGTGAAAAGATCTAAGCATGAAGCATACAACAACTATCACTGTCACACCTTAGCTAAAGATCTGACAGAGAACCTGAGGAAATTCTGGTCTTATGTAAAATCACTAAGTGGGTCTAAGGCTTCCATTCAGTCCCTTGTTGACCAGTCTGATGTGGCAGTTGGAGACAGCAAAACGAAAGCCAAAGTTTTTCATTTCACATCCAGGAAATTGTTCACACAGGAGAATTGTACAAAAATACTATCATTTGACCATCAGACAGACTCCCATATGGGCGACATAGTAACAAGCATCCCTGGCATACTGAAACAACCGAAAGATTTGAAAGCAAATAAATCACAATGTCCAGATGGAATCCCAGTTCAATTTTACAAAGAGCATTGGCCGCTTACCTACCATGCATTTATTGAGAATCTCTCACCCAGCACCAAGTCATAAGTGACTGATAAAGGCACAGGTGACTCCAGTATATGAGAAAGGTAAAACAACAGACCTGCAGAATTACAGACCAATATCCATAACTTCAATACCTTCTGTTTCCTGCAGAATCTTTGAACTTATTCTCAGTTAGAATACAATAAACTTTCTTGAGGATGAGAAGCTTATGTCCACAAATCAGCATGATTTTAGAAGGCATCACTTCTGCAAAACACAGCTTGCCCTTTTCCACATGGTATACTGCGAACTATTGATGAAGGGCAACAGGCAGATTTCATATTTCTAGATTTCCAGCAAGCATTTGCGTGAGTGTGTGTGTGGATATGGGTGTCTATTTTTGACAAAGGCCATTGGCTGAAAGCTTTAAGTGTGAAAATCTTTTTGTTGTGCCTATCTGTGACTCAGCATCTCCGCTATATGGTGAGTGGCAACTTTCCTTCTCATAATATTGTTACATTCCATCCTGGATTTTCCATTGTTTCATTTTTGCCTGACGGCTTTTTTTTTTTTATCCTATCCCAGTTCTGTTCTCCTTTGTTACTATTTTCTTTTACATCACTATACTCAATGTTCATCCTCTTTCTCGTCTTTCCTGTGTTTCTCTTGTTGTCTTACAAATAGTGCTGCAGGTCATGTGTGAGTTGTGTTTGCATTAGTGTGTGTGTGCATATGTGTGTCTGTTGTTGACAAAGGCCATTGGCCAAAAGCTTAAAGTGTGAAAATCTTTTTGTTGTGGAATAAGTTCACTCATATGTGAGTGGCTTGAAGACTTATTAAGTAATAGAACCCAGTATGTTGTCCTCAATGGCGAGTGTTCATCAGAGACAAGGTTATTGTCAGGAGTACCCCAGGGAAGTATGATAGGACCACTCTAGATACACAAATAATTTGGTGGACATGGTGGGCACCAATCTGCTGTTGTTTGCTGATGGTGCTGTGGTGTACAGTAAGGCATTAAAGTTGAGTGACTGTAGGAAGATACAATACGACTTAGACAAAATTTCCAGTTGGTATGATGAATGGCAGCTAGTCCTAAATGTGGAAAAATGAAAGTTAATTCAGATGAGTAGGAAGAACAAACCAGTAATGTTCAGATATAGTATTACTAGTGTCCTGCTTGACACTGTCAAGTCATTTAAATATCTGGGTGTAATGCTGCAAAGTGATATGAGATGGAACAACCATTTGAGAATTGTGGTAGGGCAGGTGGATGGTCGACTTCAGTTTCTTGGGAGAATTTTAGGAAAGAGTGGTTCATCTGTAAAGGAGACCGCATATAGGATGACAGTGCAACCTATTGTTAAGTACTGCTTGAGTGTTTGGGATCTGTACCAGGTCAGATTGAAGAAGACATCAAAGCAATTCAGAAGAGGGCTGCTAGATTTGTTACCAGTAGGTTTGAATGACATGTAATTGTTTCAGAACTCCTTCAGGAACTCAAATGGGAATCCCTGGAGAGGAGATGACATTCTTTTTGAGGAAAACTGTTGAAAAAATTTAGAGAATTGGCATTTGAAGCTGATTGCTAAATGATTCTACTGCCATCAATATACATGTATGTAAGAACTGCAAAGATAAGATTCAATGAATTGGGGCTCATATGGAGACACACAACAGTCACTTTTTCCTCGCTCTATTTGTGAGCGGAAACAGGAACAGGAAAGGAAATGACTAGTAGTGGTAGAGGGTACCCTCTGCCATGCACCGTATGGTGGCTTGCAGAGTATCTACGTAAATGTAAAAGTAGATTGTTTTTGTCCAACTGCTGTGCCAGTCGACTACACCATGCTTCAGTTGCTTTGTCAGTCCTCCGCAACCAAAGGGTTAATTATGTAAACAACTGCACAGGAATCAGTATCCTTTTGTACAACACATCTGACTGCTTCAAATTTCCGATACCTATTGTTTGATGATGGACATGAAAGTGATACAAACTGCTTCATGTCCAATAACTAAAATGAAAACTATGAATCTTCTATGCTGACTGTTCCATAATATTTTAACTTTTGATTAGATTATCACATTGCATACAAATACTACAGTTTGTGGTTGAAATGAGTGTTCAACAGGCCATGGCCTATAGGAATCCAAAAAAAAAAAAAAAAAAAAAAAAAAAAAAAAAAAAACCAGAATGGGACTCATATAGGAATGACCTAAACCTGCACTTATCTGAAGTTAAAAATTTACTAAGAGATCCAGCTGATTTAGAGGCATGACATCATATTTAGAAAGCTGCCTACTTCTTGGTGAAGAAGTAATCAAACAGGAATGTACCTTGACTGAACAATATCCTGGAACTGCAAATGAAGCAAGTAAGAAGATTGTTCAATGTTGCAAGAAGGAAAGGACAACAGATAAAATATCAGGAGATCCTTGCCAAATACAACTGTACAATTAAGCAAGCAAAACTACCACTTGGGAGGTATTCTGTAAGGAAGTACAAGGTACAGCTACTAGCACCAGACTCCACAATATCCTCACCAGAATACCAGCCAGTGCAGGAGGTACTCTAAGGAAAGAGGATGGTGAGTGCACAAGGACAGCATATAAAATGCTGGGTGTGCTCCTCAAGACTTGTTTCCCTCACTGCACTCTGGTAGACAACATAGACCAAGATTCAGATTCTGAGAGCACACTGGTTTATAAGTAATCAAAGGAAGAACCGCAAATCTGTGAAAGAGACTATGTTGACTCCAAGAAAATCCAATGGACAGTGGGAAAGTTTTTAACCATTCAACTCACTAGGCCCAGAAGAAATTTTTCCAGCTCTACTGCAACAAGTAGGAGAGGAGTTAAGCAGACTACTGTGCAGACAGTTTAAAGTCACTCTACCAGCAGGAGTCATTCCTAGTGCTTGAAGGACAGTGGAGGTTCTATTCATTCTGAAGCCAAGGAGGACTGATCACACCAAGACTAAGTATATGAGACCAGTTTCTCTGTCCTCCTTTATTTTAAAAACAGTAGAAAAAGTGATTAATGTGCACATTTATGAAAGGAGGTTAACTAAAGTTTCTCTACGTGAAAACCAACACACATATCAATCAGAAAATCATGAGAAACAATAATTTACCAGTTTGTCAAGAAGGTAGAAAAAACAATACACTTCCAGAAAAATGCTCTCCTCATCTTCCTGGATACTGTGGGAGCTTCTAGCAATATGACCCTTGAATCCAAGGGAAGAGCTGCAGAAGAGCATGGCATTATACCCCCTACATGTAAGTGGATTAATACCATGCTGAGTAGACAAAAGTAGAAGCCACTCTGATGGAGGTGAAAACAATGATCAACACAACCAGAGGGTGTCCACAAGGTGGGATTTGTCCCAACTATGATGGAACATATTGGTGAATGAACCCATTAAAGAGTTAAATGCCAGAAGTTACTTTTGCATGCAGATGATTTTGTCATAGTAATACTTGGAAGTACAGTTAGAATAGTGGCACAATATGCACTGAACATTGTACAAATTTGGTGTAAAAACAGGATGTAAGGATTAGTGCCCGGAAAACTGTTGTAGTACCATTCATAAAAAAGCATATCCAGGATTCATACTGGAATCTTAAGATCTTTGATGAAATTCTACTAGTAGATGGGGAGTGAGTACTTAGGTTTAACCCTAGATGCAAAACTAACATAGATCCCTCACATAAAGAATATGAACTCAAAGGCAAAAGTGCTTTCACATGCATGAGAAGGGACTGTGGTAAAATCTGGAGTCCAAGTGCCAGGGGCATGTACTCTGTAAGAAGTTATGTGGTAATTTATGGGGCTACAGTACTGTGAAAAGTCTTTTGGCAGTGTTGTATGATTGTTAGCTGTGCGTGCTGTATTTTTTCATCAGAACAATAAACACACAATGATACTGCAGTGATATTCTGTATCCATTCATAGGAGAACTTGTGTTAAGTGAAATACTGAATGGTTCTTTTCAACAAGATGGTGCAACTGCACATACAGCTCGTGTTTCAATTTCACTGCTTGCTGATGTCTTTGGTGATCGCATAATTTCACAGGGACTTTGGCTTCCACAATTGCCTGACCTAATAACATCACCTGACTTTTTCATCTGGGGTACAGCAAAAGCAACTGTCTATAAAAACCATCCAAAATCCATTGATGAATTGAAAACTGCAATGTCCACTTTCACTGCTTCTGTTATGGAAGGAATGTTACAGCTTGTGTTTGGAAACATGATTAGACGAATTGAATTGTGTATTCCACAACGGGGGGGGGGGGGGGGGGGCACACTTTCAACATTTAACATGAAAATCTGTAAGTAAAAATGAATATTCAATAAATAAATAACTTGTATTTCACTGAGTTTCATTTCAGTATATTCACTGCGGCATACGGCACGCACGGCTAACAATTGTAAGGCACTGCAGAGAGACTTTTTGAACACCCCGTAGAACAGAAAGTGGCTGCTAAGCAGCTTGGGAACATGTAGAGATTGGCTTGCCTAGACATGACACATCAAATTAGCAGCACACCCACCTCTGGAATGGAGACCATACTGGACATGCCTCCATTACATCTTTGAATTACAATGGAGGCAGTGGCAGGGCCACACAGGTTAAAAACTAGAAACGTCCAGAATCCCACACTAATATAGTGGATTTTGTGAAATATAGAAATGATTGGAAAAATGCTGGCTGAATATACAATAGCTTACAGCTGCTTCAGCAAACCTTTCATTGTAACAGCTGGAAGCAGCAAAACTTTCATTGTAACAGCTGGAAGCAGGGTACAGTGGAAGAATGAGCCACAATAGCATTCAGGAGATACTGTCCAGTTTACCGATAGGTTGAAAACAGACAAAGGTGCTTAGGATAGGGTATATACAGTACAACTCAGACTAGAGAAGATGGATGTAGTATTGGCTCAAAATGGCTCTGAGCACTATGGGACTCAACTGCTGAGGTCATTAGTCCCCAGATGTAGTATTCCGAGTGGAGATATTCAGTACCAGAGTGTGCACAGAAGAGAATCTATGTAGTCCCACAAGGATTATAGTATCTAAATTTGCTCAGACAAGCCTTAAATCCTTAACAGCTCTGCAACAAGAGTAAAGATCATCACAGAGTGCCATGAATCCCTTGTGAAGCTAGGGATAGCAACAAGGTAACTCTGGTGGGGTCCATGGTCACTTAGGAATTAGTGGTAATGAACAAGGTTACGGGCCAGCCAGGGCAGCAGCGACCACTCCATCTCCTGGACCTGAGCTTGACTCAGCTGCCCCTAAGGTCACGGTAAAATCCAAACTATGTACATGGATCAGCAGCCAACAAATAGAATACTGGACTAAGATCCAAAAACAAAAACATGGTAAACTAATGATGCTAAAACCATGTATTAAGAAAACTGCAATCCTGGGCTCGAACAGGAGGAGGAATAAACTCATGGTAAGTCTGACAACTAGTTACCTTCATGAAAGTTGATTGTTGATCCACTGTTGGCTAGCTAGGCCTACCACAACTTCACTAGAGCCCCATCAGCCACCACTTTTTGGACTTCCTATAGTAGGGTGACCAGATTTTCCACGTGAAAAAATGGGACATTTGCAAAAATTTGGGATTTAAAAAAATGGGACACTAGACAAAAAGAAAATATTCTGCATATATGACTGCATTGCTTTGTTAAAATAAATAAAAACTAAAGTTGAGGCACATAAAAGGGCATATATTTTAACAAGACTCTTCAAAACATACTTGTAATTGCACTGCATCATATGATAATTCATTGTTTTTACAAGAACTGATTATAATTCAAAATATTAAGAAACTGATAGAATGATTTCTACCAAATAAACACTAATATAGACATTGTCAGGAGACCTAATATCTTTCAAAAGCTTTGAATTAGTTAATAGCAGGTTGTGGAACTTCTTGTAGGTAAGGTCTTGATAATGTCTTAACTATTACAATTGCTTCAGTACTAAACACCGTGTGGCTATGGCCTCCAGTCAGGTAGACCATGGTAAAATGGTTTTTTTCATCAATCCAAATGGAATTCACAACTGAAAATACCCTTTCCATAACAGTGTTTGTAGCTGGTACAGCAAGAGCAAAACTCGTAAGTGAGACTCTGTTTTTACATGAAGTAAATGTACTATTAAGTGTATGGAATATGTCTCACCATCTCTTATCAGTTTCCAAATTAGCTTTTTCCATTCCTCAAGTTTCTTGGATACAATGTTATTCACACATCCTATCTCATTGAACAATATATCATCAATCTGAAATGTTGAATCTGAATTTTCTGACAATTTAAAAGTTCAGCCCAAAAAACAGAATTTTTCAGTGCTATTCAATGAAATGATTTCAAAGGTTGAAATGGAGAAGTCCACTTTTCTAAATAAGTCACAAAAATGTCATAAAATAAATTGGTTTGTTGTTGTTGTTGTTGTGTTCTTCAGTCCTGAGACTGGTTTGATGCAGCTCTCCATGCTACTCTATCCTGTGCAAGCTGCTTCATCTCCCAGTACGTACTGCAGCCTACATCCTTCTGAATCTGTTTATTGTATTCATCTTTTGGTCTGCCTCTACGATTTTTACCCTCCACGCTGCCCTCCAATACTAAATTGGTGATCCCTTGATGCCTCAGAACATGTCCTACCAACTGATCCCTTCTTCTAGTCAAGTTGTACCACAAACTCCTCTTCTCCCCAATTCTATTCAATACCTCCTCATTAGTTATGTGATCTACCCATCTAATCTTCAGCATTCTTCTGTAGCACCACATTACAAAAGCTTCTATTCTCTTCTTGTCCAAACTATTTACTGTCCATGTTTCACTTCCATACATGGCTACACTCCATACAAATACTTTCAGAAATGACTTCCTGACACTTAAATCTATACTCGATGTTAACAAATTTCTCTTCTTCAGAAACGCTTTTCTTGCCATTGCCAGTCTACATTTTATATCCTCTCTACTTCGACCATCATCAGTTATTTTGCTCCCCAAATAGCAAAACTCCTTTACTACTTTAAGTGTCTCATTTCCTAATCTAATTCCCTCAGCATCACCCGATTTAATTTGACTACATTCCATTATCTTCGTTTTGCTTTTGTTGATGTTCATCTTATACCCTCCTTTCAAGACACTGTCCATTTTGTTCAACTGCTCTTCCAAGTTCTTTGCTGTCTCTGACAGAATTACAATGTCAGCAGTGAACCTCAAAGTTCTCCATGGATTTTAATACCTACTACAAATTTGTCTTTTGTTTCCTTTACTGCTTGCTCAATATACAGATTGAATAACATTGGGGAGAGGCTACAACCTGTCTCACTCCCTTCCCAACGACTGCTTCCCTTTCGTGCCCCTCGACTCTTATAACTGCCATCTGGTTTCTGTACAAATTTTAAATAGGTTTTCGATCCATGTATTTTACCCCTGCCACCTTCAGAATTTGAAAGAGAGTATTCCAGTCAACATTGTCAAAAGCTTTCTCTAAGTCTACAAATGCTAGAAATGTAGGTTTGCCGTTTCTTAATCTAGCTTCTAAGATAAGTCATAGGGTCAGTATTGCCCCACGTGTTCCAATATTTCTACGGAATCCAAACTGATCTTCCCTGAGGTCGGCTTCTACCAGTTTTAAGTCGTAGGGTCAGTATTGCCTCACATGTTCCAATATTTCTACGGAATCCAAACTGATCTTCCCCGAGGTCGGCTTCTACCAGTTTTTCCATTCGTCTGTAAAGAATTCGTGTTATTATTTTGCATCTGTGACTTATTAAACTGATAGTTTGGTAATTTTCACATCTGTTAACACCTGCTTTCTATGGGATTGGAATTATTATATTCTTCTTGAAGTCTGAGGGTATTTCGCCTGTCTCATACATTTTGCTCACCAGATGGTAGAATTTTGTCAGGACTGGCTGTGCCAAGGCTGTCAGTAGTTCTAATGGAATGTTGTCTACTCCCAGGGCCTTGTTTCGACTTAGGTCTTTGAGTGCTCTGTCAAACTCTTCACGCAGTATCATATTTCCCATTTCATCTTCATCTACATCCTCTTCCATTTCCATAATATTGCCCTGAAGTACATTGCCCTTGTACAGACACTCTACATAATCCCTCCACCTTTCTGCTTTCCCTTCTTTGCTTAGAACTGGGTTTCCATCTGAGCTCTTGATATTCATGCAAATGGTTCTCTTTTCTCAAAGGTCTCTTTAATTTCCCTGTAGGTGGTAATCAACTCGTATTTTGTTGAGTGAAAATACCTTCCTGTACCAAGTTAATTAAAATTGAAGAAATAACCGAAGTTTGAAATTTACTTAATTTCCTGTTACTGGTTTTTTCTATAAGGAGCTCTAACTCATCAGCTGATTCTGTAGCTGAAATCATGGTGCTTTCTAACTTCTGGATTAAATTTGAAAACATGTTCAATTGGCTTTGTGTGAAATGAAGCCAAAGAAGTAACTGTGGGCTCTCAAAAAACTGTTTCAGCAATGTAGGACACCTATCCTGAGACAGAAAATAAGATTTCAGTGGTTCATCCATATCAATAACTCTTTAAACTCCTAGCAATAATGTCCACTATCTAGTTTTAATACTACCTAGAACTTGCTTGTATTCAGTATCAAAGAAATCACAGAATGGTCTCATTTCCTCCACATGCAAAATGTAAATGTGAAAACAATTTAAAATTTTACTCTCTGTTGTTTCTATGTCAATGGGAAGAATGTCTGCACTTGTTTAAACTCCATTGTGTACTACATGGGCTACACAACCAATCCATTGAATGTTTATCTTGAGAACACTGTTCAGTTTGGAATAAACATTGTTTGTTCCTGCCATCTTGTAACCCTCAAACTTGGTATTACAGTTATCTGCACAAAATATGACAGTCTTGTCAATTATATTTTTTAAAATATCCAGAATATTGCTAGCTTATAATTCTGTTGTTTCTCCATCAGTGTTTTGAAGACAGATTACTTTGCACTCAACACCCTTGGTAGGAATCAAATACCTATCAGAAATTGGCACTAGCTTTAAGCTTTTGTGATTTGATGCATTAATCATCACAGACACATATTCAGCATCTTTATGTTCTGACTGAAATTCATGCATTGTGTACGGTATTAAAACATTCACTAAAATCAACTCACATTTTGTACTAGAACATGTGAATTTCTTCTCAAATAGGTCTCGATGAGAAGAGTTGAGCAGTCCATTGAACAGAAAGAATGATTGTGCTTTGCGGTATGGAATGCAAACAGCCCAGCTTCTGCAGCAAAATGTTTATCCTCCTACGTTTTTAGTTTATTCATACTTACAAAGGAAGTTATGCTGATAGAAGTTCTTGCAGAAACTACCAACAGGTACTTCCTTTTCCTTATGTGCTGCATTATATTGGCAAATCCTCTATGTTCAATGGAAAAAACTGAACGACACAATGTACATTCTATCTTCATACTCTTGGTTTCCTTTAAGAAAAGGAACTCTTCTTTCATGGATTCCAAGAAAGAACACTTTCTCTTCCCCATGTTAATGGGCACAAATTTAGTTTCACACACAGCAAACAACAGACAATGGCACACACTGAAGCAAGCTTGCTGAATCCAGTGTTGAAACTGCCTCCTACTTCTCAGTGTTGTCTGTAACAGTCTAACAGTCCAAAGACATCAAGTTGGTTGCGTCTACTGCAAATTTAGGTCATCTAACAGTGAATAGCTAATTCATAACTTCAAATACAATTGAACATTGATAGCTCCTAACATTCTTTAATGAAAACTTATTACATCCATCCTTCATTTCTGCAGTAGCAAATAATCGATACAAATCGTGAAGCTGTTGATTAAGTCACTGGCACTGAGCATGCTGACGGAAAATCTTCTGTTCACAACTCCCCTCATATCTTTGCACTCAGAACGTAGCAAGATTCAAGAAAATGTTAAAAACTATGTCTATGGCACTAAATTGGCTTAAAAATAAATAAAAAACCAAAACGAAGCAAAAAAATAGATAAGGTTATTCCTGATTATGAAAAAAATTGCACATTTGGCGTCCTGTTGAATATTTTGTGGGACAATGGGGCACAGAAAAAAAAAAGAACAGCTGCGTTAAAAAGGGTATGTCTAGTCACCCTATCCTACAGGGCATTCATAGCTACTGTACCAGTCCCAGGGCACAGGATAGATGGCTGAAAGATGTAGAGGAATCTGTTGAAAAAAGAGGTGAGTACTAGGCCAGAGTGCACACAGAAAGATGGTGGGAAAGCTGGACTAGATGGGGAGGCTTATGTTCCAAACAGACCCAGCCTGTGGCTGGAATATGTTCAAGATGATGATGATGGTGATGATGATGATGAATTCTAATGAATGGCCATGAGAACTTCAGGTATCACTTACACACAATGTCTACAGAAAAAGAAGCTCATAAAGTGCAAACTATGTGGTGTGTTGGACAAAACTGCGCAACATTTAATCTTCAAATGTGAAGCAGTGGAGGCCAAAGAGACAAAGTATTTGTATCATTAATTCCTGAAGAGATTGTGTTTAACAAAAACCTAATAAATGCTCTCCTACTCTGCTTCAAGGGAGCTGGCTGGCTTTACTAGGATGACAAGGATAGAAATTGCACAATAAACTTAGTTTTGGTGTGGGCAAAAGGGGGCTAAACCACTGCTCTTTTGGCTCTCTGATTAAATAAAATCAAAACAACATACAAATAAAAAACTTAGATAAGCTACAAAATATTTACAGTGGTATTAATTTCTGATTTATTAATTCAAACACACTATCTGTCTGAAAATACTTTGGGAATAAAGGCAACAACTCACCAGACAGCAGATGTGCTGAGCCAGTGACAGGCACATGAACAAGACCAAAAACTTTGCTAGCTTTTGGACAAATCATTTTTGAACTGGAGTTCATTGCTTCTTTTAAACTGTGGGATCCCCATTAAGGAACAATCAAACCTAAATTATGTGTTGCTAATGAAAAAAAGATTATTAAAAGCATCTGTTATTTGTGAAATATCTGTGAGAAGTTTATTATTTACATCTAAAGTAACTTCTGCACAGTACTAATTTGGTTTGTAGATCTTTCTTTTTACTTTTTTTTCATAGTGTCTCTTGAATATTTTTATTTTGTTGTTAGAGGAGTTTTTTGTATACATACTTTGATGTTCTGATGACTTCAATGAGACTTCTACAATTCAATCCGAAATTTGATATAATGCTGTAAGCATTAGTGTTCTCTTAGTTCTGCATCATATTCTGATCTTGTTCATAACCTAGAATCTAGATATATGATATATTTACTATAGATGTGTTCTGTAGACATTTACAATCTGTATTTCAGAAATAATTCTAGCATTTCTGAATTTATTTTTCATTTATTAAACTTTTGATTCCCTAACTTCTTATTATTACTGATGTCATGCAACATAATATTAAACAACAGTAAGATAAATGAGCTTGTGGCATCAATGAGATCGACACCAGTATTGATCTGAGCATCATCTTTGAACTGAGCAAAACATTATCTTTGTGTAGTTCCCCCATTCAGTTCTGTGTAAGCCTCACTAGTGTGAAGATGTGAATAAATGAACTCCTGATTATAAGGAGTTATTTGGTGTATCTCACCTGAGCATCCACCTCACTGGTGACCCCGAGTTGTAACGTCTTTAGTTTTCGCTGTTTTATTGGGTCCATGGCCTCCGTGTCAGTTATTTTCGTGTGTATTACATCAACAGAACATTCGAACAATGGCTTTGGCCCAATGCCTAATGCCGGATTTTGTGATCGACATGCATCGTGTTGCAGGCGATGTTCATCCCGCCAGGACTGCAACATGATGCCTCTCACTCGTCGATTACGCCGATTTCGCCGGTCGTTTTTGTGCCTGCAACAATAAGTGAGGTTAGGAGTGTGCATTACTCCGGCTATCAGACACCTTTGTTCCCACCACATGTGCCCTCCCTCGTCGACGGTGCAGTTACCTCTTACGGATCTCCGTGCAGTGCGGGATCAATGCCAATTTCTGAAAATGATTCGTTGGATAACCTACCACTGCCAGGACAATGGTTTGCCACACTGCAATCTGTGCAGTACCACACAGATTCCTGTCACGTGGCCGGAACTGCTTTGTCCACAGGTCAACCTCCTCAGCATCCGACCACGCCCGTGTCTGATTCGCGTCAGCATCAGCGCATGCCTTCCTGCTTCACTACCTCGGCCTGCAACAGGAACAATGGCTTGTTATCTGTGCCTGACCTCCATCTACATCCTACTGTTACGCCTCAGTGTTTTGTGCCATGACATTCACCTTATCCGCTCACCGTTTTGAGTGAAGTGTCTATGAACAGTGAACTTTCACACATTCCGCCCAACGTTCGACATCATTTTCCTCACTGTGCTTCTGGTCAGCCCGCACCTCCACAGCCTCCCTGCAACACAGGGGGCTCCAACTCTGATTGCACATCGAGTTTCCACGGACTGGCACGCGTTCTCAAACTTTGAACTTTTTCTCACCTGTCACCCACACGCCAGCTCCAGTCGAGCTTCTGCTCCCATTCTCAGTACATCTCGGTGCCTCATCCACGTCGGTGTTCTGTGACACGTCAATCCGAACACACCCGCAATGTGTCGAACTTCCGCAACTGCAATTGACACATTACGGTGTCTCACCCGCGTCGGCATTCCGCGTCGCGACAGATCGCGCTCAACCACAACACATCACCTTCACGCTGCCACCTGACCAGCCGTCATCGCCACATACCCTGGAGACACACTCTCCTGGAATACTGCAGCAACAACAGCTCGTTTCAGGCAGTGCCCCAATGACTTCAACTCACCCTGTTCGTCTGGCCTTTCTACAACACCTACCGACGCTGCCGCCATTCAATCCCGACAGGGCAACAACCTGGTTCAAAATTGTGGACGAAGTGTTCAACCATTTCAAACTCGACGAATCAACCAGATTTCTGTGCCTTATCACCCACCTGCACGACCAGGAGGACTTGATTGCTGACCTGGTTGATGCCCCAGACTCAGCTAGCTGGTACACTCTAGCTAAAAAGACAGTTCTACGTCAGCTTGCGAGCTCAACTGAGACAGCAATACGGCAAGTGCTCCACGTCAAGCAACTAGGCAACGACAAACCTTCACAACTTTGGAGATGGCTACGGGCCCTGGTCAGCGACAATCTACTCTCTGACACAGCTGTCCTCGCCATCTGGACAGATAAACTACCTCCCCACATCCGCTTAGCTCTGGCTCAGAGGTCTCCCGAACCTGTTGAGCAACGAATGACAATTGCCGACAAACTACATGATGCATCACTGCTCTATTTCGCCAGCCACTGCCTACCTGGCAAGTCTCAGGTTCAGGCTCCTCGTCCCGCGGCCGGGGCCGCACTGTACCGTCTGTTCTGCTCACTCCGGGACGCAGTATACAAACAGCTGGGACGTAACCAGCTCCGCCCTCGCTCATGCTCCCGCCTGCAACCGAATTGGCTGCGGCCACTGAACCTCAGCCACTGCCTCTGGCAATGAACTTTCCACAGGAAATGCAGCCGCACTACCCATACTGTTACTTCCACACACAGTTTGGTGAGGCGGCACGGAACTGCAGACCACCCTGCTGCTTCCCAAATGCAAATCGAAAGTAGGTCTGGATGCCGCCTCCTGCGCACAACATGACAGGCACCTCCCAGTGCTCAATTCTGTCCGGAAACAATCAGATAATTACGGACGACATTATATTAAAGACATTTCGTCGGGATACTTTTTCCTAGTGGACACAGGCGCCGATGTTTCGCTGCTGCCTACATCCTTAGTGTTGTCGAACATCCGCCCTCATCATACTTCACTGCAAGCTGTGAATTGAACTAAACTACAATGCTCGGGTTCAACCTCCCATGTCGTCTTTCTCTCTGCAAACTGCAAACTCAAATGGACTTTTTTAGTGTGCGAAATTGACGAACATATACTAGGCATGGACTTCTTGCGACACCACAAACTTTCACCGGATCTAGTGCAAAACACAGTGATTCATCACCCGTCCAAAACTCACATCCCCTGTGCTCCGTCGAGCAAACCCGCCCCTTCGTGACACTTCGGTCCGGGCTCATCTCATCTGTACATGCTCGGCTCTGTCAATGACGTTACAAGAAACAACGCACAAGTGCCTTGTTGAGCTTGAAAACGTCATTCGCCTACGCAAGGAAAACTTCGAGCTCCCCCTCCGGCTCCACGAAACTCAGCTCCAGCTATCCGACACAGCAAAGGAATTACAGACGCTGCAGCAAGGACAGAGCAAGGTCAGTAAGTGTGCCAAATCTGCTTGTAGTCTCAGCAATTGAGCCTCCGTTTGCTTACCTCCCACTACCCCTCGCAACTGTGCCATCAAGTCTACCATAACGTGTACTGACAGTTCCACAGGACCACACCCCCCTAACAAGGCAGCATTTGACACTCGGCCGGACACGAGTGGGCATGCGCGACGACCGTCACGTGTTCCCGTACTGACAGCTCCTACCGCTCCCCTCACGGACAGCTTCTCAAACTATGCAACTTGGGCTCCTGTACGCCGCCGTGCGACCACCACTGACAACACAAACAGTGCACTCGCACCTAGCGCTTCACCCGTGACAGTGCTGCCACAGGCTGTGCCCCTGGGCAATGCACTCACTAACGCTTCACGAGCTCTACTGAGCTCACCCGACCATGGTGCCACTGCTTCGGGCCGGTGGCCATCTTGTCACGTTGACTCCTGGGACACTTCGCCGCCTCGGCTCCCGTTGGATCTGCCGAGTGGCTCCAAACACCACGACTTCGCCTCGGTCGCCCCACCCACCTCACATTGTAAACAAACCACCTCCCGTGCCGCCGGCAACATTTCCGTCATCACCAACGGCACGGTTCACAAGCTTTGCCTCACGCCAGGCCCCCTGATCTCCAGTAAACCACGTCGAATTTGTCCCGAGCACCTCTCCGACCTTAAAAAGCAGATTTCTGAACTTCTAACCTCCGGCATCATCAAACCCTCTGCCAGCAGCTGGTATATGCCCATTCATATGACACCAAAGAAAGATGGGTCCTGGCACATGTGTGGAGACTACTGTCGACTAAACGCATGAACAATTATGGACACCTACCCCATAGCCAACAAATCAACTTTACCAGTTCCCTCGCAGGTGTGACCATGTTGTCTGTCATTGATTGCAAACGGGCCTACCACCAGATCCCCATTGCACCTGAAGACATCGAGAAGACAGCAATCACCACCCCGATCGGGTTATTTCAGTTTCAATTCATGCCCTTTGGTCTGAAAAACGCAACCCAGACCTGGCAACGCTTCATCAACGAAGTGCTATTCGGACTAAAATTCTGCTATGCATATCTTGATGAAATTCTTGTGTTCAGCTCTTCTGTCAAGGACAACATTCGACATGTGCAAATTGTTATGGACACTCTCGTGGCAGCAGGCATCGGGACCAAAGAAGACAAATTGCAGCTACATCAACCTGCTGTCACTTTTCTTGGTTTTCAGGTCTCTGCCGACGGCATTTCACCGCCCCCTGAGAAAGTACAAACAATACTAAACCTACCGAGACCTTCGTCATTCAAAGAGCTCCGGCGCTTTCTGGGGATGGTTAATTATTATCGCCGTCATCTACCTCAGGCTGTGGAGATTCAGGCTCCACTGACGGACGCCTTGGCAGGCACCACGACTTCTGGGTCTCGGCCCGTTCCATGGACCCCTGCTTTGACTGACTCTTTCACTGCCCTCAAAAATCTTCTTGCCGAGGCCTGCACCATCGCACATCCTCATCTCAATGGGCAGCTTTTCATCACCACAGATGCGAGCGATACTGCCATCAGCGCTGTCCTTAGCTAGACAGTCGATGGCCAAACTTCGCCTCTGCAGTTCTTCTCATGCAAACTCACCAATGCACAACGGAAATATTCTGCGTTTGACAGGGAGTTGCTTGCGGTCTATGAGCGATCATTCATTTTGAGACCCATGTTGAGGGACGCCCTTTCTATGTTTTAACAGACCACAAACCCCTGGCTGCGGCCATTTCAAACCCGCCAGCTGACCCGCCTCCTCGCCATTTCAGATATATGGACTTCATATCTCAGTTCACCACTGATGTCAGACACATAAAGGGTGCTGACAATATAGTTGCTGATTTCCTTACATGAGTCGACGCCGTTCATTCGCTGTTAGACCTCTCTGAACTGCCTAACCTCAAACCATCTGAGGAGGACACACAAAACCTGATTTCAGACTCTACCTCTTCACTACACTTCATCCGCACCACCTTCCCTGGCATTTCTGGTGAGATCTGGTGTGACGACAGTACGGGCACGTTACGCCCCCTCATCCCAACCACGCTTCGTAGAGCTGTCTTTAACGCACTGCATAATTTAGCCCACCCCGGTGTTCGTGCGTCCGCCCGCCTTGTAGCGGAGGGTTTTGTGTGGAGAAATGTCAACAAGGACTGCCAGCAATGAGCACGCTCCTGCGTCGCGTGCCAATGCTGCAAAGTACACAAGCACACTTCACCCCCCCCCCCCCCCCTGGCGCCTTTCCGATCCCTCTTGGGCATTTCCAGCATATTCATATTGACATTGTCACACCACTCCCCCCCTCTAATGGCTTTTGTTATGTTCTCTCGTCTATCAACCGAACAACTCGCTGGGTCGAGGCTGTCCCCCTCCCCAACATCACGGCAGAAACTGTTGCTCGAGCTTTCGTCGAGTCATGGGTATCGCGATTCGGATGTCCAGCTATCACCACAACTGACCAGGGCAGACAATTTGAGTCGGCCCTGTTCAACGAGATTTATAACATTTGCGGCACCGGCGCATCTATACCACAGCATATCACCCGTAAAGTAACGGGCTAGTTGATTGCTGGCACCGCACTTTCAATGCAGATCTTCGATGCCACGACTCTCTTTGGACAGAGGCCCTTCCCCTTGTGTTACTTGGCATTCGTGCGATCTATAAGGAAGACCTCAAAGGCACAATAGCTGAGTTCGTATACGGCCAGAACATTCTTCTCCTTGGCGAACTTGTGAGCCCTTCCCTCTCCCTCAATCTGACTTACCTTCCTTCGTGGACCACGTCAGACGCCACTTCATCAACCTCCACATCCCTCCACCCACCAGCCATTCCCGCCCTAAGGTTCATGTCCTGAAATCTCTGAACAATTACGAGTATGTCATGCTCTGAGATGACATTGTCCGTGCTCTCCTCCAACCTCCATATACCGGCCTGTACAGAGTCCTCCGGCGCTCAGCCAACACCTACGATATCAGGATAAAAGATTCAGCCATTACAGTCTCTCTCTACAGACTTAAGCCTGCTCATGTCAAGCCCGCTTCTACCCCCTTTCAGGCCACAACCACGCCACTCACTGTTGTGGCTCACGATGCTCCGACCACTCCCTCCACGTCAGACTTACTCGCTCAGTCGAGTGACTTCCAGCTCCAATCATCGAGCTCTTCTCCGACCTTGCCCTCTACTCCGGTCTCACGCACTCCATCGAGTCATCACATGCTGTCAGCATTGAGCTTACCTATGATTACGCCCTCGCCGCCGGGCCCTTCTCCGGTCCCTTCGACCTCTCCCCCGTCGCCTGCCTCGACCTGTCGAGCGAGGTTTCTCATGCCCCCCCCCCCCCATCTTGAACGTGCCCTCGCTTGAGGTGTTTGTGCCTGCCCCCCCCCCCCCCCGACATTATCCACGACATCTCTATAATACTACACGATGACACACTGTTTGTCGTGTGTTTCCCTTCATCTGGTGCTCGTGACACAACCTCCGCCATTCCCTGCCACCTGGTGTAATGTGTTCCCCTCTCACCCGACGTCAACCTGGACATGCTTCGTGTGTTCGCCACGCCCACCGGAGACATTGTCGTCGTCGCTCCATTCCTCCCACAAACTGCTGGCCTATCTGTCGCCGCATGACTAGCACACCCAGTATGATGCCCGGCGCGCTTCAACAACTTCCAGGTTCGGTGGCTGGACCTTCCTTCACGACATCTACCCACACAGCTCCCCAACGACGCTGTCGAGCTGACCGTGGTCCGGCTCCTGCGGATCACCCCTGCCGACGCCATAGTCTGCCCCCTCAGGAGGGGGGGGGGGGGGGCTATGTGGCGCCGATGAGATCGATACCAGTATCGATCTGAGCATCATCTTTGAACTGAGCAAAACATTATCTTTGTGTAGTTCTGTCATTCATTTCTGTGTAAGCCTCACTAGTGTGAAGATGTGAATAAATGAACTCCTGATTATAAGGTGTTGTTTGATGTATCTCACCTGTGCATCCACCTCAACCTTGATAAAGAATGGAAATAAAATTTGTTTCTACTTGCACAGCATAAGCTTCAAAATTTATTTATTTATTTATTTATTTACCCATGAAATCATGTTCACAATATGGTATACTAGTTATGGTAATTGTTCAAAGAGCATATAATTTTTTATTACATTGATTTTTGAATAAATATGCACTACAAAGGACAGAATATGCATTGCATATTTTTGTTAAACAGTTTCTAAGGTGAATGTCACAGGGGCAGTGATCATATAATAATTATATCTTTTTAAAAGATATGCAAATTCTTATTTACAAAATGAGACAGTTTCCTGGCTGTATATGCTTGGGAAAAGTAATATTCGTAGTTGTAAGAACTGGAGACGTGATTTGTCAGATTTTATAAGCTTTTGAGGCAGAGATTTTGTTGGTGGAGAGTGACTAACTGAAAGACTGCTAGCTACTCCAGAAAATGTTTTGTAATGTATCAAAAATGTGTTTGGTGTGTGTTATTTGTTGGCTATTATGTTGAAGAGATTCTGATGTTTTCTATTCGGCATCAATTCATAAAGTTTTTCTGACAATACCCCACATGGCTTTACATTTGTTACTTGAATCATTTATGTAAGCTTTATTTGCTAATAATTTTGTTTAGCTTTTACTTTACTAAGAACCTTTTTTTTAAAAAACCTTTATAAATCTGGATCATAAGTATTTACACTTTACTCATAAAGTGATCTCCTGGCTTTACATGACATTCTTATAGTATTTGTGATCCCGGCTGAGTGTTGTACTTTGATTCATTTTTATGGGAAGGCAATATTGAAATGATGACCATGTATGTCAAGAAATTGTGATGTTTTCTTTGTCTGTGTGATCTTACTTGTAAACAATATCCCAGGACTAAGACTGAAGTAGATTTTTAAACATGTCAGTACTGCTAGGGTCTTTGATGAGCCTTCTGTAGATCAAAGTAGATGACAACTTGTCATGTGTTTGACCTAAACTAAGGTGTAACAAGGTACCCTGATGGTCAGAGAGTAGATTAGATTAGATGTACTTTTCATTCCAATAGATCCATAGTGAGGAGACCCTACATGGTGTCCAAAAAACAAGAATACACAATAAATATTTACAAAGAAAAACAAACACGGTAATGTACCATCCACAGATCTCAAGTGAAATGGTGCTCTTAAACACAGTATTCTGTCTGCTCTGACATGCACATAATCCTCTGTTGTTCACTGGTGCTACATGGCAGGAGTACATTTGTCTACTAGTTTGTGATAAGTGCTCTTCATATATGGATACTACCTGATACAGTACTACTGTACAACGTTTACAATGATCCCATACATTCCCACACATACTTTCATCAGTCTATACATGTACAAAAAGGATGAGCTACGAGTGCTGTTATGCACAAGCATGTGTTTTATTGATGACAACTTGTCTTCTACTGGCCTGGTTATTAGACACAATGATGTTTGACTTATTTGCTCTGAAGAAGACTAGCTGTTTTAGCCAAAACTAGTTATCAATGATTATAAACAATTTTTGTGTTCTTGACTAATAAAGGATTATTTATAAGAATCCAATAACTTTTAAAGATGTGTTGTATGTAAGTTATGTTGGTGACTGTTAATTTTAAATGTTAATAAAGCAAATGAAAAAATATAACCAGTACCTTTTTTTCACTTTTTTGATCTATCACAGTGTATTTGCTAGGTTGTTTCATGCACTGAAATGCAGATCTATTTGTAGAAAAACATTTCCACCTCACATATTAAACCAAGAATAACACAAATTAGAGGTGTATTCTAAGGCTATACAGTACATCAGTATGAACATTTGTAATGAATTAACTCCATCCGAACAGGCCTCGAAAGACCCAACAGTACCAAGACCACCGTGTCATCCTCAGCCAATAGGCATCACCAGATGTGGATATGGAGGGACATGGGGTCAGCACACTGACCTCCAGGCTGTAGTCAGTTTTTGTGACTGGAGCTGCTACTTATCAGTCAAGTAGCTCATCAGTTGGACTCAAACAAGGGCTGAGGGCATTCGCTTGCCAACAGCACTCAGCAGACCCAAACAGGCACCAATCCCAGTGCTAGCCAAGCACAACAGCTCTTAACTTTGATGATCTGATGGGAACTGGTGTTACCACGTGGGAACGCTGATGGCATAATGAATTAAAGGGAAGCATTATTTGCTGTACAGAGTTAGGGACACTGATTAAGATATCACACAGCGTATTAGTACAAGAGTCCTACTAGTCCCCTTGTCATAATTTCTAGATGATAATGTAATTTTAAAAATAGTACTTATTTAAGAATGGAACATGCACAACACTGGTGTAATATTCTACAATATTTATTATTTGTTACACAAACTGGTTTTCGGCTGTTATGCCATCATCAGGGCACAAAGATAAGTATGTGGTGCTTTGAAATTTTGTTGGAGCAAAGATTTTAAGCTAATGCATCTACAGAGTATCTCCATTTACAGAGATGAAAATTATTGTTTGAATTAAGAATAAAACAAGAGGGATTATTTCAGTGTAAATGCATGTAAGATTATTTACCCAAGATAAAATATGTGGCATACAACTAATGAACTACAGACAAATTATAACAGTTGTACATAAAAGAAAATAACTGACCAATAAACTTTGGTGACATATTCCTAAGATGTGGCTGAACAGAGTAAACCTGTCCTTAATAGGTCCTAAATTACAAACAGATAAGATATAACAGTTACATTAAGCAGGTGAGTGAAGCAGCTGTGATTATACAAAGTAAAACTTTTTAACACGAGAGACACTATAGGAACTCGAATGAAGGAAAATGTGGCATGTGAGTAAGAGGAGTAATTTACAACATAGCCTTCATGTGATTATAAGTAATACCTACAGCTAGAAGTGGTGAGTAAGGGAACTAAGCATGAGTTGATGGACATGTGTTCATTAATTTCCATTATTTCAAAATAGTTTATCTATCTTCCTTTATAGAATATTGTATATTGTGGAATGTTAAACCAGTGTTGTGTGTGTTTCATTCATAATATATAATATATGCTACCAAGAACTGACAGAACACTCAATCAATGCAATAGTACTTAATGCATTTAAATTATTTTTTTTAAAATCAGAACTTCTTTTCAATTCATAATAAATGTTCAAATGGTGTAATAAAACAATTCTAAATTTTGATGGGACTCCCATACTGTAAATTAAATGATTCCATCTGTACATGATGAGACTATAAAACCCTAATTCTCATTCTGAGTCTATTCTTTTCAGTAACTGTGGCCTACCTTCATGTAGAAAAGAGATAGAGTATGATGATATAAACTGAAGAAAGCAAGTTATTTCATGGCTTGTGTCTTAGCATTTTCAGAATGGGGGAATAATCACAGCAGGTATACCACTGGGATCAATATTGTGTCTGCCCTTGTACGTGTAATATATAAATGAACTTCTCTTTGATGATGATGCAAGAATTATAACAAAACTTAATAAACCAACTTCTACACTTGCAAATTATAAATATTTTTTAAATAAATAACTGGCTCTCTGCAAAAGGACTGTCACTGAATTTAGATAAAAAAAACATTTCAGTTCTGCACAAGATGGACTACACATCTGGAAATAATGTATGAGTGTAAATCAATAAATGGAACAGAATGTTCTAAAATATTATGTATTTACATTGATAAGAACCTAAAGTAGAGTGTATAAAACATTTTCGGTATTCTTGCTGCGTCAGTTCTAGATAAAATCTCGAGCTTTCGACGATTACCTCCATCATCATCGTCAGGAGCTGACTGTCTCCACTGTTGCTATGGTAGCCTCTAAATAGCCCGAAGACATATTAAAAATAGGGAACTGGAGAAATTGGCAATTGTGGAGCACAGCCTCACGAACAAACATAAAATATTGTTCGATGAAACTAAAATTCTGTCCCATGCCTCCACGTACTGGGATTCTGTTATTAAGGAGGCTGTTGAAATAAGAATGAGCCGAAAGAACTTTAACCACGATAGCGGATACTATCTGAGCTGTGCGTGGAAACGAGCGCTTGATGCAGAGGAGCAGCAGAGACGTTCCTTCCAAGGTTTACGTTCAAACGGAAGCGGTGGCGCCACCGGTGCACACAGTGACACAGTCTGAGACAGCAGCACGTAATCGCTGAGCAATCATAAGCCGACCAATCAGAAGCCGTCTTCGGGCTATATAGAGGTTACCATAGCAATAGTGGAGACAGTCAGCTCCTGACGATGACGATGGAGGTAATCGTCGAAAGCTCGAGATTTTATCTAGAACTAACGCGGAAAGAATACTGAGAATGTTTTATTCATAAGTGCCGCCACGAAAAACTTTGTTCCCATAACCTAAACTAGAAGTCACATGTTACAGATCTTGTTAAACATCTAAGCACTTTGACTTTTACATTGTAGATAACATCAGATTTTAGAAACAAAAATGCCAGAAAGTTAACTTAATTTTCCTATTTTCATTCAGTAATATCTGATGGTGTCTGATTCTAGGGTAACTCATCATTGAGGAAGAAAGTGTCTGTTGTGTAAAGTCATGAACAAGGATAATATGTGATGTCCACTCATGAACCTCTTCTAAACAATGTTTTAAACTGTTGGGCATACTGACAACAGCCTCGTAGTATATTTACTCCTCTATGAAGTTTAGCAAGCAATCACTCAGAGTCTGAAAACAACAGTAACATTCATAAATATAATTCTACAAGGAGAAACTATTTACACTATCAATCACTCATACTTAGTGTGGCACAGAGAGGACTGAGGTATTAAGCCATAAAAATCTATAAAAATCTACCAAATGATGCAATGAACTTAATAGATAGTAAAATTAACTTCAAACATAAACTGAAACACATTGTTAGTGTAAATTATTGAGTTTTTCATGAGTTACAGCTACTGAATGCATCGACACTTTGTCATGAATGAGGAGGACTTCACAAATTGTTTGGTGGCATTGTCTGTTGTGATAAACAGCCTTGGCATCATCCAGCAGCTTGCAGCAGTATGCTACATTCACTGTCCTTCACTGATGCAGGTAGTCAATCAGCAATCCACCTTTTGAGTCCCAAAATACAACTGCCAAAATTTTCCCAGCTGACAGTTGGGGTTTGGCATTGATCAGTGCCACCTCTGCTACTTTCCATCACTCCCTGATCATCATCTTGTTCTCTGTGTACTATTGATGGACCTACATTTCTTCATAGAAAAGCCTCCACTTTTTCTTCATAGTTGTTAAGAAGTCAGTGACAGATGTCTTTCTGCATGTTCTTTTGTGCCTCAGTGAGAAGACACAGAACACACCATGCTGTTAGTTTTCTTTATCTGAGTGGGTAATACATGTGGTAAAATGGTATGGACACTTCCATCACATTTTCCCACCTGTGAAGCAGTCTTGACAACAATAGTGCTGTGATCACTTTCCAGAAACTCACACACAGATTGAATGTTATCTTCACTGACACTGGATACCATTTATGGCTTTGACTTTCGACGTTGTCATGACCATTTCTAAGCTTCTGGGCCCAACTTCAGTTTCACTCAGAGTAGCATCACTGAGGCGTGCTTAGAGTTTCTTTGGCAAGACAACAAATAATAACCATAACACAGTAAACACTAGTATTTCCTGTTCAGTGATAGTGTCAGCCATGCACTCAGCTATCCCTCTCCATTATGCTGTGAGCAATTCTCCAGCATGCTGTGTTACTCATGTCACTCTGTTAGTCACCATTTATATTTGAATGGCCCTCCTGACCTGTCCTTATAAAGCATGTTATGTATGCTGTGTGTTGTAAATTTTGAACTATTGATTCTCCTTATAATACTTTGACAAATCCTATATCATTGTGAGATGATCCTCAGATGAATAAAGATACATAAATAAATATATTTCTGCAATGTACTATAATTGTTAAACTGACTCCTCATATATCATAGCAAGAGGTCATAATTATGAACCACAGAGCATGCAGATAACTGACTAACAAACTAACTTGTTCACTTGAGTATTATGAATAGATTGTGAAATGTATTGTGATACATTAAAAAAAAAAGTGAAAATCTGTGAGTGGTTATTCTTTCTTATGTTCCCATGTTATCAATTACCACCAGCAACAATAACAACATGCAGAGTTCTGTAAATATCTTATGACTCAGCAGCTGCAAGACATAAAGCATGCATTGTAATGACTAGTGAATATGACATGTTGTGATTCATACAAATATGAGGCTCATCACAATAAACTGTTCAGCAAGATATAAAATATAATGCAAGAATAAAAAGGCACCCATTGACATGACATAAGAATGCTGCAACGTGCATGGTTTGTAAACAACAAAATACTAGCCTTATAGTATGTAATGTTCCTAGAATGAGATTTTCACTCTGCAGCGGAGTGTGCGCTGATATGAAACTTCCTGGCAGATTAAAACTGTGTGCCGGACCGAGACTCGAACTCGGGACCTTTGCCTTTTGCGGACATGTGCTCTACCAACTGAGCTACCCAAGCACGAGTCACACCCTGTCCTCACAGCTTTACTTCTGCCAGAATTTTGTAATGTTCCTGGTGAAAAGTGTGACATACCATTAATTCAGAATAATTTCTGAGACAGAGTCCTTTATTCATTCATTCATTCACAACATGACTCCCTGTAAGGAGGAAGGTTCACAGATGTCAGTAATTACCCAGAGTCTCTCCTGGTATCATTTTCAAAACAGTTGGAGAAGGTAACGTACTCAAGAATTATGATTTTTGAGATTTTATCAGAGTGACTGACAGCTGATAAGTTCCTGGCCTTCTAGCAATGTTACTTATTCCATTTTATCAGAATTTTTGTGACTTCTCTAGTCATCCTCAAGCAGTGGTTTTATGTCTACTCCTCACATGGACTCCAACAAAGATGACACAACTAACTATTATAGCTACAGTAGCTCAACTCCAATCACATGTTGCATCATTTGATATGAAACTGTTTTCTTGTGTCTGTGCCATTATTTTATGAATTCTTGTAATTAAAAGAACAAAGTTTAAACCTTAAAAATAATTGAAGTCTCTAGAATTTCAGTCTGGAAGGTGTTTTCCAGCTCTGAGAGATGAGACCATCAATAACATCTTATTACAATGAGTGCCATATCCCAAACCTTGCTGAACTTGAAAACTCTGTCTTCGTTTATAATGTTTTCCAACAATCTGCCTCTGCACTGTAATAGTCTCATAATATTTTGTAATTATTTTCTAGATGGTACATGTCAACAACAGATGTGACTGCCTGATGTTCTTTCCATCTGTACTTTATTGTTCTGACGCTCTGTTCCATATATGGAACACCACATTGGCAACGAATGCAGCAATTTCTGTTTTTCAGAGGCCTACATGGTGTTCAACATATCCCCTTGCCCTTATCCTCTGGTATTAGTGATGTGCCCCTCCTTTCTAGTTTTCTTCAACCTGTACCTTCCCAGAGGAAGGAACTAATAGTTCCCAAAACTGTAAACCTTTAATTTTCTTTGATAAGTGTGAAATGCATTGGGTTTTGTGTTTCTGTAGAAGACTGGGCCAACACTGGCCAGATAAGTGACTGCTGGTCTGTTGTAAGAAGGACAAAGCATCATTGTGGAGAAGTATAAGGAATATCAGTCTCATATCCAACTGAAACAACAAAGAAAATCAGCTATCACAGAGCACTATCTAAAACATATTCAAGACTAATGAAATGACCAGTATCATAGTTAGGATTCAAGGTGTGTGACAACATAGTTATGTAGTTTTTTGAGTAATGATATCAGATAACTTATAAACAGGAACGTAGATTTCACTTTAAGCAAGGCCTCGAATCTGGCACTCTGTTTATTAAAAGCTAGCAAAGTTCTGTCTTTTGCATGTATCTATTGTCAGCTTGGCACCTCAACTATCTGGTGAGTTGTTCCTTTACTGCGATACTTATTTATATTCCACCAATGACTTTCCATGACTGCATGATTCAATAAGCTGTAGAAATAATGTGTGCAAAATGGAACTGTTGTAGCTAGAAATGTGGAAACATACTATTTAAGGTTTCTCACTGACCCGCGCAATAATAAGTTACGTAGGTTGTCAGAGTTTGGATTTCACAAGAATCATTCACGCATAAATCAGTGACATGACAAAATACCACCATTTGGCATCATTTGTGACTTATATCAGGCATTTTATTTTAAATTAATAACATATTTTGTGAGAAGCAGTTTGATTGTGTGCTCATTTTTAATATTGCTCCACATTAATGATCTACAATTTTATCTGAATCAAGAGGCAGGATTAGTCCTTCTTTGATACAATACAAATACTGTCATCAAGAAAAGCAAGGAAGTGTCAACAGATAAAATAATAAATTATGTTTTTGTGAAAGTTTTTTTCTGGGAGGAAGGAAAATGGTTATACTCAAATGGAGTTTTGCATTCTGGTGCAAAAGTCTATAACAGGTTCCCAGTAAACGTCAGTCAGGAAAATGAAAATCTCCAGTTGTTCAAAAACACTTCTTCTATAATTTACCAGAATAGTTGGAGTTAGACAGTAAATTCCATTTAACTGTAGAGTTTGTACTAGACAAGTTTTAATTTGGTAATACATAGACATCTGATCATGATCTGTGTAAAGTTACATAAATGCGTTGTTTGAAATATTAGATGAAAAAACACAATCTGTACTGTGTAAAAGGAGGTGCAGTGCCTTTTTTTTTTTTTTTTCAAATTACATTCCACTTGCCTAATAGACCTATGGTAATCTACAAGTTATTCCCATAACTATTGATGTGAGTAGATTAGCACTTGTCAAAGTTAATTGTTAATATAGTTTACAGACATAACCTGCAGTGGCTGCTTCTACGGAACATGATGTCTGATTAATGAATGATGGAGCATTTGCTCTGATATCTGTAGTTTAGTGAATGAACTGGCTAAAATCTCAGTTATTTATTTGTAGTCATTTCTAGAAATTTTCCTAATAAGCAAGATAGGAATGCAAAACAGGTTTACAACTACTCTCTTCCATCATTAATAAGATGGCATGTCAGAAGCACCAGTACAAATAATTTGCTCTAAAAGAGATTTACAATTTAACATTTTTAAATTGCCATTAGTAGCAGCAATTGCTAAAACGGACAAGAATATGAAGGAAATTAACATGGCTTACTCAAGGAAACAATCTCAGCATATTTAGCAAATAGGGTACTAAAAAATTGCAGAGCATACAGCTTCTGATACAGAACCCTTGTAAATGCAAAATTTTATTAACCATATAGATCTGATGTTCCTGAGACATATTGAGTCTCATCTTTATCTATGATAATGATGCAGGTTTGAATCCTAGGACTGGTACAAATTGTAATTCATTGCTTTGGCCTACATCAAAATTTTATTGTCACTAGGTGATGAAATAAGCAGTGGTGTCAAACATTTTAAAGACTTAGGAACTGAAGTTAGATGAAAAGTTCTCTTGACAATATTACATTGAGGAATTTGTGAATAAGTTAAATGATGGCATCTTTATAATTAAAATAAATATCATCGTCTCTGTTGCAGAAACATACAAGTAATGTTTAATTCCATTTTATTATATTCTGTGGCATCATATTAGGATTGATCAAAAAGTTCCTGCTTGACATTCTTGCTGCAGCATATATGCAACATAATGCAACTCCGATGCACATATATAAGCATCAACATGTAGGCAAGGGATTAGTGTGTCATTCACACCTCTGTGATGTGCATGCAGTAATTGTGGAAACATGAACTATGATGACGTTATTACCAAATGTGTCCAAACAGGACCAACATGCTCATATTTTTTTCTTGGCTGCTGAAGGACAAACACCAGATGGTGTGCCAAGGGATGCTGCTGCTTCATGATAACACGTCTCCAAATCACAAATGTTGTAGCAGAAATTACACCAACTCAAATGGGAGACACACAAACACCTGCCATATACTCCTGATCTCTCCCCAGGGGATCACCAGGTCTCCAGTCCCTTAAAAAGGGCCTTGAAGGATTGATGATTCCTGTTGGTCGAGGATGTGCAGCAGGCACTTACGGACTTCTTCACACAGCAGGGCACGGATTTTACCAAATGGGTATCTTCAACCTGGTGCGTCAATGGGATAATTGTTCCAATGCTTACAGCAATGATACCTGATTGGCATACAGATTCTGAACTATATGGCCTTTGAACAGAAACTTTTTGATTGCCCCTTATATTTTGGGGCAACTCTGTGCATTCACAAAAAAAGTCTGTGCACAAATCAGAATTATACGCAGTGTAAGTTCATGAGCTTTGTGCAGGCCCTTATTCAACCATTTTGGAATTATAACTACCATCCCAGCATGTACATTAATTCACGGTATTTGTGGTTAATAACACGGAGAAATTTGAATGGAACTGCCCCATTCAGTCAGTGAACACCAGCGGGGGGGGGGGGGGGGGGGGGTGGCGGAACTGGGATAACTCTTCTTGATGATTTTACAAAAAGATCTGTGCTGTTCTATAGGTTTCATTTTCAATAAGCCGCCAACAGAACTGTAATAAATTTTGAATTATAAATAGCAGATTTTCAAAAGTAATTTGAAAAGCTTCCTTGTGGCTACTCAGATAATTCTGTAGAGGAGTTCCTCATAGTAGTTTACAGCTTTGCTCTGTAACATATTATTTATTGTAAATGTTTACCACGGCATATTTATTGTATATGCTATGGTAAACTACTTTTGTTCTACTTATTTTTTATAGATTTACTTTTAAAAATTTTTATCAGCTTTCTGTGAATCATGCCATGACTCATTTCCATCACCAAGTAGCTTTGACTCATGTCGTCTCACAGAATATCATGAATTACACAAAATAAATACTGTAGACTCTCTCAATCTGGATGGAAAAATAACTATTTAAATCCTGCTACTCTTATATCTTAAGCATTGCACCACTTTGCTCTGTGAAAGATATAGGGTGTTTGAAAGAAACTATTCATTTCTTATGCAGTACCAGTAATGAAACTCACTGTACAGAATATATAAAATTGTAGAAAAGCAAAACCACCTGCCTTAGCGCTTCACTGCTTGGTCATACAAACCCCTCTCATAATTCCTTTTTGTTAACTCTCTGGCTTCATCTGTCATCTCAGTTTAATTTATTTAATATAGTGTGTTGTGGAATGGTTTTGCATTACAATGCAATAAGTATCACTTCTTCTCAATAATTTCCAGTGTACTCACTTCATCTCTTCAGTCTTCAGAACTATTCATCTAACTGTTCATTCCAAGGGTCATTGACTGTTGCTCCCATTCATTGTCCCATGCCTGCAGCCCTAAAAAAGTACTGTCTCTTCACTAGTAAAAAAAAAAAAAAGGCACAGATGCATACAGGGAAAGATCAAGGTTAGAGGAACCATGTCCAAGAACTTTGAAGGTTACTGCAAGTATATAAATGGTTCAAATGGCTCTGAGAACTATTCAGCTTAACTTCTGGGGTCATGAGTCGCCTAGAACTAATTAAACCAAACTAACCTAAGGACATCACACACATCCATGCCCGAGGTAGGATTCGAACCTGCGACCGTAGCGGTCGCTTGGCTCCAGACTGTAGCGCCTAGAACCGCACGGCCGCTCCGGCCGGCCTCAAGTATATAGTCATTACAAATTTTAAACCAATAGACTGGAGCATTGACATGAAATATTCTCTTCCTCTGATTTAATCAGTGAAGGTTGCATTCTTTTTTCCTCTTACTGAGGATAAGATTTTCGGCACCTGGCCTATAAATGGCATATCTACTGGATGGTTATATTTAAAGTTCAGCTACTCACAGAGGACTAGTGTTTGCTATATTTATCATATGGCAGCAAAACTTGGTAGATGTGCTAATGGGTTTATGTGGAATCAATTTATGCTGGAAAACAAATTAGTTCCATTTGTGGCTACCAGGTGCAAATCTGGCACTGTACACTGTTTGTATGACATTCACACTGTCATTTGATAAGCCATAATGTGAGTGAACAGTATGACTATTGAGAAGAGAGACCGTGTGCTGTTAGTGTAACCATTTTATGTGAATGGCAGTAATTACAGTGCTCCATTGAGAGTATCACTGACTGAAAGGTCTGAGAAGAGGCTCATTGTCATTAAATGGTTTAAAAGAAATGATAATGAAATTCGAAAACATGGATGAGCTTGGCGTGGTACCTGGAATTGGAAAGCGTCCTATGCTGGTGAAAGTTATTGACGAGGTTGTTATTGCTGTAGCCAACCTTGCAGCATGTGCCTCAGGTAGTGCTAGTTCTCATGCAGTGTCACGAGAATTTTCCATCCCCTGGTCAAAAGTACAGAAAGTTTTACAGTCTATTTTACACTGGTACCTGTACAAGATACAGATGGTGCAGCAACTGAAACCTCATGATCTACAGTAATGTTCTGAATTTGCTCTTTGGTTCCTGGCATGGACTAAAGCTGATGATATGAAGCACAGCAATATTCTGTGGAATGATGAGGAATGTTTTTCACTACAGGGTGCAGTGAGTACACAGAACAGTCGAATTTGGGGTACTGTTAAATCGTGTTGTGCACAAAGAGCCACTGCACCTGCCGTTCATGACTGTGTTGTGAATTCTCAGTTCATTGAGGAGAACAAACCCAGAGGTCTTATTAGGTGTACTGTGACATCAGCATGTTATCGAGACCTCATTGTACAGGACGTGATTCCTGCTTTGGAAGTGCAGAACTGAGTGGAAACCACTGCTTTCATGTAAGATGGGGCAACACCTCATATCACTCCCCCAGTGAAAGATCTGCTTCATGCAATCTTCCTCAAACATGTTATCTCAGAGGTTTTTTAGATGATTGGCCTGTAAGATCACCTGATCTGAATCCATGTGACTTTTGGATCTGGGGATATCTAAAAGAACATGTTTAACAGGAACAAATTCAGTCTCTACCTAATCTGAAGATCAGGAACACGTTGCTCAGATCCCATCGGAACTCCTGCGAATAACTGTTGATCATGTAATTTTATGGCTGCAGCATCTCGTCAATGTCTCCAGTGCTCATGTTGAACAACATTATGCCTTCTCACTTGTTTGACCTTTTCTGACCATGTCCCATTCCTAATCCATTACATATGAAAACATCTCTATATTAATTCCTTGCATTCACAGTGCCAGATTTGCACCTAAGGCCAAAATTGGAACCAATTTTTGTCCAGTGTAAATCAGTTCTGCATTAACACATTAGAATAGCTACCAAGTTTCGCTGCCATATGGTAATTACAGCCCACACTGGACCTCTGTGAGTAGCTGCACTTTAATTATAAACATGCGGTACTTTTCCCTCTACCCTTTCTCCTAAAATTTGAAATTATCCAATATCGCTTTAATTGTTTTTATTTGTCACCTTTTTCATTGTTGTTGTCCTCTAAAATCATCCCTTATCTGGGATGGCTCTTTCATTCTGTAATAGATTGCACATTGTCGAAACTACCTGGCAGATTAAAACTGTGTGTCAGATGGGGATTCGAATCTGGGACTTCGGGTTGCACAAGTTTTAATCTGCTAGAAAGTTTCAAAACAGCACACACTTCACTGAAGACCGAAATATTCATTCTGGAAACAGTCTCCAGGATTGTGGCTAAGCCATTTACTGACAATACCTTTCTATTCAGGAGTGCTAGTCCTGCACGAGATGCAGGAGAGCTTCTGTTAGTTTGGGCAGTAAGAGAGAGATACAGGCAGAACTGCAGCAATAAGAGCCTGTAATGAGCAATGCCTGGATAGTTCAGTAACAGTACACTTGGCCAGAACAATATAGCCACGTTTTCTTTAATAAAACAGATCTGAAGAAGGACATTACCCACAATCTAAGAAACAGTTCTGGTCATATTTATGTGCCTGTGAACTACTCAATGCTTCAGCTATATGCCAAGTGGTTAGCTTTACTTTTCATTGTTTTTATTTCACTTGAAACTTTCAAATCTCCTTTTAATGCCAAAAAATTATTTGAACAATAAATAGTAATCCAACAACCTCACTTCTCTGCACTCACAAATACCTGGTTATCTACATCTACACTCCATAACCTACTGTGTGGCAAAGGGTATTTCCCATCAAATCACTTATTAGGCCTTCTTTTCATTCCATTCATGTATGGAGCATGAGAAGAACAACTGCTCAAATGCCTTCGTATGTGCTGTAATTAATCTATCTCATCTTCACAATTCCTCCAGAAGTGATATGTAAAGGGATGTAGTGCATCTGTTGCTTAAAGCTCGTCCTCAGAACTTTGTAAGTAGGCTTTCATAGTATGGTTTGTGTCTATCTGCGTCTGAGCCTATGAGTTCAGATTTTACTGTGCTGCATTTTTCTTTGTACATGTTCGATATCCCCTCTTAGTCTTGTTCGGTATAGGTACCACACACTGAGGCACTATTCTAGGATTGACTGCACAAGTGTATTTAATGCAATCCTTTTTGCAGACAGATTCCATTTTCCTAGTATTGTACTAATGAACCAGAGTTTCCCATCTACTTTGCCAACAACTGATTGTATGTGATCATTCCATTTTGTATCCCTACAAATTGTTACTGCCATGTACATGTATGAGTTGCCTAATTCCACGTGTGATTCACTGATACTATAGTCATAGGCAACTCCATTTATCCATTTTGTGAAGTGCATAATTTTACATTCTGAACACTTAATGCAAGTTGCCAGTCTTTGTACTACTTTGAAATCTTATCAAGCTCTGACTGAATACATGTATTTGTGCAGCTTTTTTCAGATAGTACTTCATTTTAAATAATTGCCTCATCTAAAAAAAATCTGGGATTACTATTAATATTGGCTGTCAGACCATTGATGTATGACATCATCAGGAAGGGTCCCAACATCCTACCTTGGGGCATGTCTGAAGTTACTTCTACATCTGGTGATGACTCTGTGTTGAAGACAGCGTGTTGCATCCTCGTCAACGACAAATCCTCAATCCATTTTGTTTGCTACCCAATACAATCAAATTTGGTAATATGAGTAAGTGCAGTACAAGGTCAAACACTTTTCGAGAATTGAGAAATACAGCAGCTACCTGACTGCCATGATCCATGTCTGTCAGGGTGTCATGTGAGAAAAGTAAGAGTCAGGTTTTCCAGCACTGGCATTTTCAGAGTCTGAACTGATTATAGTTGAGATCTATATTCCTAGAGGGAACTTTCAACTTTCCAGCACTGTGTGCACTGAGTTGAAACTTCCTGGCAGATTAAAATTGTGTGCTGTACTTACTACCCAATGATCAGTAACTTTTTCTTCCAAAGACAAATCAGTTTTGCTTAAATGTTTTTTCAGTCCTCTCTTTTTATCATTTTTAAAGCTTGAAAATTTTTCACCAGCAACCCTGAATATGATATGAGGCTAATGTCCATTTCCTGAACACAGAGGCAAGCCTTCAACAGCTGACACTCCTACTTCCTAAACTTCCTACATCTCTTGCATACCTTGCTGGACTAGCACTTCTGAAAGAAAAGAGTGCTAGGCCAGTACGGTACACAAGAGAGCATCTGTGAAGTTAGGAAAGTAGTTGAGAGGTTGTAGTAGAATTAAAACTGCATAGATTGATTTCGCCTACATAGATCAGTAGGTAACAGCATTGCACACAAAAGGCAAAATTCATGTTTTCCGAGTCTTGCAGATTGTTACTCATCAACTCATGTGTGGAATTCCTGACAGAAAAACCAGAATTATTCTTACTTCATTACGTAAAGCAAAGCTGTCCTCAAGCTGAAGGTCCATTCACACGCCACAATCCTTTACTGCATGTGGACCTGTTGCGAGAGGTATATCCTTGTTTTCCTCTAACCTCTGAACCTTTCTTACCCAGAGAATTATAGGGATGCCTACAGTTTTAATGTGGACTCTGAGACATGGAGCAACTTGTTATGTTTCACTTTGACACATCATTGCCAGATATGAAAGAAGTGATCAGTGACAGAAAAAACCTCTATGACTGAATGTGGATAGAACTTCGGACCTTTAGATTTGTAGTCTGGCACATACTAACAGAGTCTATGTTAGGTTTTTCAAAAGAATGAATTTCTCATAACCAAAAGTTAAAAATAATTCATACACATAAGATCAATGGGCCTTAAATACTGGAATCACGCAGGTTAGTAAATAATCATGCTAACAAATTTTCTTTCTTGTTGTCACATTCTTTCCGCCCAATGAATCACTTAGTAGGGCACAATGCTATCACTTCAAAAGACAATGTATCAGAAACATTTGTCCTCACAAGGATTCTGGCAGGTGTAGGTGCAGAATAACAGTAAAATACATGAACTGTTTGAAATATAATAATAATTATTATTATTTTTCTTTGTTTATTATTATTATTACTATTATAATTTGTTTACATCAGTGCTTACTATTTTGCTTTAGCATAACTTTCAAGAAATTGAAATAATGAAAAATGCAGCATTTGCTCTGAAAATTTCAGATGATCTCACGGTGCTGATTTAAGAACTAGAATAGCAACAGACACTCTCAACTTTGACAACAGCATCATTTAGACAATATAAAATCAAAGTAGCACTCACCATTATCAATGTATTACTTATTACTAAGATTGTGAACAAAACCCTGCAGACTATTGTTATGTGAGTGTGTAAATGGTAGGAATGCCTTTTCTGCGTACACTCAAGACGTCAATATTTGTTACTTTTTTTCTAATGGAGGGTCTTTTCATTTTCGGCTTTCCCTACTAGGCTTCCTGTGGTTTACCACTTCTACCTTGGACTCACAAACATTGTTGGCCAGCAGGCACAGTCAGCTTGTGAATGTGTCCTTTTCCTGCTTGAAATGTTCTCTATGGGCAATCACGTCACAAGCCCATCCCTGTGGGCAGACCCTCATCTGAGCAATGGAAAAGGTTTCTTGTATTAAACGCAGATTGTAATTTTGGGATTTCTTGCCATTTATGAGTCATTTAGTTTGAGGCTACCTCATTCCCTGGAAGTAAGCTGATAACCATGGAAATTGATATAAGTAAAAATATAATCACTTTTACTAAAATGCACTGAGGCCTGGCAGGAAGGCCACAAAGCCATTTACCAGCTTGCAACATGGACTTCACATCAATGAAGGAATTGTACTTATGCTTTTTCAAACTTCTTACAGTTTACCTCTTTGGAAAACGTACTGCTGACACTGACCAATCAGGCAATGTCAATGATTGCTACAGTGAGAATAAAGGTCATGTACAATGCATTACTCATCATGTAATTGATGAGTCATGAAGAAATTTATTGTCATCAGAATACAAATCATACAGAAGTACATTAAGCTGCTTTTTAAGTACTGCACTCAGCACTTTTGCCATGGTCATAGAACACAATAAGTCAAATAACCATTCAGATCCATTCGTCACAAGATTATGCTATTAGTCAATTCAGAAAAGTTATAAGTTATCTTCATGGTAAACTTTCATGTTGGTGAAAGACTGGAGGTAATAGCTACTTAGTTGAAGGCTGGCAATTTGGTGGAAATGTATCATACAGTCTTTTGTTTCGTAAATGAGATGGGATACCAACGTAGAGAATGCCTGAAGACATTTGGTCTCACCTTGGTTTCTAAAACACTTGCTACAGCTTTCAGGGTAATAATTGATACCCATTAGAGAATATTTGTTATTTAACTGACAATTAACAAGTGTTTTAGTTCTATAAAATCATTTTCATGTCTTTCAACAATGCAAATGGCAGACTAAATTTCTGAGTTTGAACCATGCCTGTAGGTGCTACCGTGCCAGTGTCTGACTTTTGTCAAGTAGGAGAACATACATTCCAAAACTAAACCATGATGTGTGTGAATTTCATTACCACACTCTGTTCAGAGTTCCTTCAAGCCAGGTCACAAATATTTTTTCCCACATTTATGATGAGGCCACGAAATTCTTATTATTTATGTAGAAATTATTTATGCATTTGATCAAAATCTATTCTGGTCCCCTTTGATTAATTCACTGTTACTAAGAGTAACACAACAAACAACCATTCTCTGTGTAATGAAATGATCTGTAAGTGTGGTCAAGTGAAGGTAACTGGTTTTGTGTTCTTTATGTGCCATACAAACATCTATTATTCTTGACGCAAGTCTCATATCATGAGTTTACACAATTTAACTTTATGCACTTGAAGAAATGGATGTGTTATTGACATAATAAACTGAGGCACTGTTAAAAAGTTTGGAAAAACACAAATGAGAAACACCAAGACTGCAGGAGTGATATAAACTACTTCTTTATTTTTGAAAACATAGCATATTATAGACTGTCCCTTACACATTGGACAGTGAAAAGATCACATACCAGTATTACATCAGGGGCATAGTTCTGTTAAGTTTGTGCACAGCCCAAGTGTTTTGCTATATTGTACATTAAGCCAACCACTGGTAGCTTAATGAAATTTGGCGGAGTTCTGTGGTCTGTAAAACAGCTCTCTTACAACACACCACTCTGAACAAGAATAATAATGCACTTGAATTTCACTGTTGTTGCATATGATATACAACACACTCTTCACATTTGAGGCCAGAATGTTGACTGGTATGGACATAATACATCACAGTAGCTCTGAAGAATTTATGCACCAACACATCAGTAAGTTGTTTTCCTGAAGTTTTCAAGTCTAGGAAAATTCAATGATTCAGTTCAGACACATTCAAATTTGTTCCATGAAAGATCAATGAACTACAGTTTTGGCCAGTGATGTTAACACAAATTTTTCTCTAGATGGAAAGGAATACTGTGCATGAACTCAAAAGTATGTATTCAGTCACCTACAAACACAAGCAAAATGCAGTCACATGTATCATTCAAACTTTTCTGGGCTGTGTGTTAAAATTTTACTGTCAAACTACACATTCCTTTGTTCCTTTCTTATGGACCTTCAATAAGCTCTTTCATTAATATGATATAAAAACTTTTTTTTTTTTTTACAGAGGATGAAGATTGTTTTCCTCAGGATCATTGAAATAAAAAGGTCTCAATGAGTGAGACTATTATACTATATACACATCCGAAATATCTTGTGCAATATAACAATAAAACAACAGACATATAAGTATCTATAATATACTCACATCTCATTATTTAATGCTGAAAATAAGTTCCTTTTACTGAACATATACAGTTACATTTAAGAAGCAATTAATAAATTATTTTCAATTAGAAGAGCTAGGCACTGCACTATTACATAAACTGAAAAATCATTGAGACCTCTGTCTCTGAAAATTTAAATCTGAATAAATTTGTCAAACATAGCTGCACATAAAGAAAAGTAAAATAAGTAGAAATAAATACACATTTGAAGAGCACAGTAAAAATATTTGACAAATAACCTTCACATTTATTTCAGTTTATTACCAGCCAACAACAGTACCACATTCCTACACACATAAATTGTATAAAAACAACAGATGTGCAGTGCTACCAAACAAATAGACAAAAAAGAACAACTGAAATATGTGGGAGTATAAAACAATGGAAGTTTTCAGTCTCATGATACGTAATTAACAGTTGATAGTTTCTTAGGTGTTCTGCACAATATATTATTCAACACTTCAAGAAAACAGCTGACAACCATATTTTGTGAGATTTTTTGGGAATTTATGAGAGTAGAGGGGAGAGCACTGATCTGTTAGAGCAAGTATTAACACAAATGTTAAAATTAAATGCAATTTCTGAAATGTAGAGAATTAGCTGGCTGTTCTTACACTTTTGATAATTATTAAAGAGCAGGTGGTATATGCACTAAATGTTCCTTCTTTTGTAGTTATACAAAACCCACAAGATGAAGTAATTTACAGGTTCGAGTTCAGAGAAGCATATTAAAAGTCAAGCAATTACATGTACAGAATGAGCTGATTTTTCTTATACTTATTTATGAGCCAGAGTCATCTGAACTAAATGTTCTTTCTTTTATAGTTACACAAATCCCACAAGATTAAGTGATTTAAAAGTTCAAGTTGGGAGAAGCACATCGTTAAAGTAGTTCAGAGCTGTCTCTGGAATTGGTATCTCATCTCTTAGAGTCCTGTAATTTATTCCCCTCTGTAATGTACCTATATCTTCCTTACTATTTTCTGCAAAATTGCAAAGCTTGTGTTCTTTGTTCTTGATTGACACCAAGAAAAGACATTTGTGGCATTTTTAGCCCTCCCTTCAACAAATATGGTTGAAACAATTGTTTTCCTATTGTTCATAACTTTTGTTTTTCTTGATAATATTTAATCTTGAAATTATAGTTATAAATAAACAAAACATTTACAACACAGGATACTGAGAGTAAGTATCAGACTAAAAATGAACAGTAAAATCAAGCAGGTAGAATAGAAATCATTCAGTAAACAGAAAATTTGTAGAACAATCAAATTTACACCTTCGTCTTCAGGAAACAAATTCTCTGGATAATAAAGCACCTTTGTAATTAAAGTTTCTTTTGTAATTGTGTAACACACCCCACAATAACTATGAGATGAGCTCACATGTATTCTCTCTATCAAATTAATTTATATGCTACTATATGGAGATATTTGTGCAAGGTGGTCTGTTATTAATTTGCTTATTTGTGTGGGCATATAACAAACAACATTTGACCAACAAATCACAGAAAAATGGATCCATGATTCTACACTACACAATGTTGACAGCATATGGAGTTTACAGATTTCTGAAAGTGCAGAGAAACATTAACTACTGAAGTAAATGATTTTTTCTAAAACCACTGCTTTAGGGAACAGAAGGCTGATCATTTGAAGTAAGTACTTGGCACCTACAAAAGTGAATTGGGTCCAGTGTGTACAGGCAAATAACTGCGGCTGCAAGCCAACCAACATGGATGTTGGTTTTAAGCAGTTTTCCAGTCTGTATATGAAATGCTTCATATGTTCTCAGATTCTATTTTAGTTTCATCCACAGATGTGCACATTATATGATTCACAATTGGGGAGAGAGGGCAAAGAATTCTTCCATTGTTCATACTAGGATTTCAGAAATAAAGTTTACTTTAGGTGGGCTCCACAAGAATAGAAGTGGCTTACAAACAGAGTTAGACCTTGATGTAAAGCAAGAATATCCTCCTAAAGGAGGAGGAGGAGGAGGAGGAGTAGCTTGTGATAGTGGTACAGATTAAGAGAGAATAAGATATATTAAACTTGTAACTCAAGGTGTACAAAGATGTTACTTTTATTGTTTAATTCAATACTTTTCAAAAAATTTAACCAGAATGAAAGTAATAGATTTGTGAAACTTCTTGCTAGATTCACAACTGCCAATGCAAAAGCCAAGAAAATAGGCACTGCTTCCTAGCTGCAGAAATGGCAAGAAAGTTGCAAATATGATACAGTTATTAACTGTCAAGCATATCCACTTGAATGTTTTCTTGCCAAGGAAGCACATGGGGCGATACAGTGAAAAATAATTGTTTTGTAATCATTTACAACTGGGTTCAAATCTGCTTCCAGATTACAGGTTTATATTGATTCACCAAATCATTAAACATTATTGCCAAGACTTTTTGTTATAATAAGACAATAGCTGATAACATTCCTCAGCATTGAAAACACTGAACTTGGACTGAATAACTGGTGAATTCAGTACTGATGGAACAGTTAGAATCTGGTATTATTTCACAAGACTATTAATATAGATCATAGTTAAAGCCTGCTGCCTATAAATGAAACTGTTCACAAAAGTTATGGAGGCAGGAGACATTAGAAAACTGTATCATTACAACTTGTCCAGAGTGCAGGGAAGCTGGTTAACGATAAAAGCTGAAATTAAAAAGAAAAAAGAAAAGCAAGCTCAGTTATGTGCAAAGCAAGAAACCATATTCAACATTATTATTTGTATTATACAGGCTCATGGGTCAATTTCTCTCACTGCTTCAGTTCTGCACTGATTTATCCTTTAATATCATTTTTCACAACAGTCCCACACACACCTCCACTCTGTAACAAAAGGAATGTTTAATTTGTTAGAGCATCACTACAACACTGTATCATCAATTCCTGCCTACACTTTGCTTTGATACATATATTTGTTTCTGACTTTTTAATTTTGATTAATCTTTTTCCTTGATTTCCTAGCTTGGTGATGAATAAAGATGGCCTACCTATCATTGCTGCATTATACAGTGAACAAAACTGCCTTCACTATTTGGAGCAGAAACTCCCATCACAGAACTAAACATATGTGAAGAAGTAAAATGCAGCAATAAGCAGAGGCATTCTCACATTCAGCTTATGCTAAGCAGGACTGTTGGGCAGAAGGGGCAATTTTCAGTGGTCAGTTATGGGAAATAGCTATTGCTACTACAGACATAATAACCACAGCCATTCAATTTGTGACCAGAAATAGCCCATGGGGCACACATTAACTTTGTGATCCTGTTTATCATATAACAAAATCTTGACATATTTGTGTCATAGATCTGACATATGTATCACAGATGTATGTCTACAGTATAATCTCTATATACACACAAACTTAACACAGAGTTACACATACTTGCTCTTGTTAAAGCAGTATTACAGGTAAATAAATAAACTGTCAAGAGAAATAAGTGAGATATTTCAGAAAACAAATATTCAGACATGTATCATATGCTAGGCACCTTCCTCTCTTAAGTCTCCTCTTCATTTATATGGTGGCTTTCTGATAAACATATATAACATACAGAACAGAATATAAATTTACTACATCTCTGTTGAAAAGTTTGTATTATTTCGGAAGTTACTTTTTTCTCACAATTATCATAACAACATCGATTGCTATATTGTTATGTTTAGGTTTAACAAACTTTTCCATTTACACTGTTATACTAACACTTTACATCTTTCCAGTTATGGTGACAGCTATAACTGATATAGCCATAGGAACAAATATCAGAAAATCGTAAAAGAGTGCACATTAGCACCTAGTGATACTAAAAACTAACAACAGGAGGAAGACATTAAAAGAAATAGGAAGAATTATTTGTGTTAATAGTAACAATTTGCTTTTATTCTTGTACAACACATATTCTCATGAGCTAAGAATTTCCAGGGGATGAAAACCTGGTACAGTGTAAGTTATATTCTTCAATGAAAAGTGTAAAAGTCCTTAATGTCTCAGCATATTCATTGACAGATCTCTCTTCTTATTACTTAAGCACACACACCTCATAAAGACAAATGCTCCTATTATACAAACCAAACTTCAAATAACTATTTTGAACATAAGAATAAATATGTTTTATTTAGAACTGTAGAACAGAAACTGAATCCATTGTGCAAACAAGTTAATGATTCACTGCTTTGCTCAGTACTATCTGCCATCAAGATTGGAAGTGATCAAAGGCATTTGAAACAACAGAAAGTCACTCTATTTCTTCCACATTTAAAATGTTAGTTATAAAATTTTAAAATGGTACGTAGTTGAGATACAGGTGAAACCACAGACTTCATAATTTCAAGGTACAATACAGTTTTTCTTAAAACTGTTCACAAGGTTACAAATCATAGAATTTAATTAGTTTATTGAAATTATTCAGTTCATCCTTGTCATCTGTAGAATGAACTGCTATTCCAATCACATGGGACAGGCAGAGGTAGGTATTAATAAGTTTTCTTATTCTGATTCCCAAAGAGATTTCTGTATTATTTTCAGTTACCTACAATATATTTTGGATAAATTTTACAACAATTTTCTCTCAACAACCAAAGCACAATATGGAACTACAAAGGGTAATAATTACATAACAATGAAACAAGGTTATTGTACAGAAATAGTCACAGCAACAATTCAAACCTTTTATTAATGACAGGCAGGAATCCCAGACATTCTAACTGAAAATGTCATATTCTGTTGACCTCAGTGACTGAACTCCATCCAACTTAATAAAATCATGGTCAATGCTGATTTGCAGCTGCAGTCTTAAAACAGTAATCCATTCAATGTACTACATACCATTGACATAAAACAGTACAATCAAGTTTCTGTATTTGTACAATTCTGGTAACTTCACCTACTCTACTAAAAGCTTTTGTTTAACCACTCCCATGTATTTTCATTCTTAGAAAAATATTCAGTCATACATGCATCACATCTAACATTTGGAGAGAAGACAGACAGACATAAGACAGACAGTCATAAGACAGGCAGACAGACATATTTGCATGTGTGCACATGAATGTGCATGCTCACACACCTCCAAGCACACATATGTGCATTCAAAACACACACACACACACACACACACACACACACACACAGAGAGAGAGAGAGAGAGAGAGAGAGAGAGAGAGAGAGAGAGAGACTCAATGTACAAAGTTGTGTACAGACATTTCAGTCACACACACATGAATTACAGAGGAAAAAATTGAAACAGTAATACAACTATAGGCCAGCTGCCATGAAAACTCAAAAAATTCTGCACATAGAGATCCATCAACATATATTTCTGAACAAAGCCTTGTGGCAGATCTTAAAAATCACAGTACTGAAGCCTGTCATGAAATTTACAGTGGAGACTTTAGAAGCTCCCATAAGATACAAAACCATGTCTCTAGCACATTGACGAGTTTTGGCATTATATACCCTGTGATTATTTTCAAACACAACATAAGATTAAACAAAAACAAAAAACAAACAGGCAGTCAAATAACAACACACCTGTTATTTTTGTACAAGTTATAGTAATTTTTAACAGTATCACATTAAAAAAGCTATGCATCCATACTGCAATGTATTAGTAGATCTTCATAAAGTTAAATATAAATTTTAGAATACAACAAACACTGGATTACATGCACACATCACTGAATTTATCATTCTCTTCTTTGTCACTACATACAAAATGCACATATAACTGTTGTTAGATTGCAACTGTTTCTTGAAAAGTCCTCTTCTTATTGTTCATTATTAACATAACTATCAAAAACTACCAAACCCAATATCCATTCTGTCCTGTTTTAATCGATCAAGCATGTGATTTGGGAGGTAGCTCGGTTGAGGATAGGTACTGTTTGAGTACGGGGACGGGTATGGATAATTTGGACTTGGCACATGCAAGCTGTGAGCTGGAGGATACTGAAAGCTACCTCCAGATGCTCCAGCATACGGTGGAGCACTATGAGAGTACTGACCATATGGATATGGCAAAGAATGTGTTCCCATGCTCATGGGGTTGTGAAGTCCCACAGGTGATCCCAGAGTTCCCATCGAACTGCCCATACCACATGCTCGTTCCATTATTCCACCACTCATTCCATTGCCAAACATTCCATTTGCACTACTCACTACATGACTGGCCATTGGGTGTGGTGCACCAATTAGATTGGGGTACGTATTAACATTAGAGTTCATTGGTGCATAGTTGGAAGCTAAGCTGCTGACAGAGAATGAACTAGAAACTTGTCCTCCTGCTTCATGATTCACTGCTGTACTGCTGTTTGCAAGTGATGTTACAGAAAAGTTCATGCTTCCATTACTATGATGCAAACTATAACTGTTTGATGTGCTGACAGAGTAGTTTGAACCAGAGCTTGTATAATGTGGACTATAATTATTAGAATTGTGACCGTTCGCTGCACTGTACTGTTGACCACTTGAATAGCCTCCAAGGTACCCTGAGTTGTCATTAAACTGAGTGGTAGGAATATGGCCATTGCTGAACTGCTCTTCAACATTACCGTTTCCAATTGTACTATGAGGGGCCTCACCATCTGCAATACTTGGAATTTGATCTACCAAAGATTCAAGCCCTGATAAACTTTTGGATGATACATCCTGGTTTAAATTTCTCTTTGAATTGTATTCTGTCCCTGTATAACCTAAAACAGAATGGTTATCTGGACTTGTCTGGAAATTCCCATAATTTGGGTAACCTAGATTATTGGAATCATTGGGAGGTGCAGGACTTGAAAACCGACACTCAGTGGGATTTTGGTTATTTTCTCCCATTACCTCTTCCTTTGATGTTCTAGCCGCACTTTGCTGCCCATCATTTGTTTCCTCTGGCATGCTACTCGGAGGTTCAAAATCAGGAGGTGCCAGACTTGGAGAAGTTGGTGATGGAGATCCTAGATTATGTTCAGACGAAATTGCTGCACTGATTTCAGATGAAAGA